>NC_141147.1:11708152-12016956 GCF_053477565.2 Lygodium microphyllum | reverse complement strand
ATCCTAAAGGGAGCCTCACCAACTTCCACCTTAGCATTGGTTTATTTTGCTCTTGGACCATGTCCTGCCCTAGCCTTATGTGGCTCCAATGCAACCACTTGGGTCACCCAAATGAAAGATAATTGCAGATCTTCATTGTGTATCAGCAGACCATTATGATGTGTCTATCCTCCTCAGTTTACACAAAGATGTATGTGTATAGACCAAGTCCTCCAAATGTTGGCAGTGACAATGGCATCCATGGTCATGTAGAATGAGAATGCCTTATCTGGGTGCTTGACTGTACGAATTCAACCTGTTGATATGTTAATCCTTAAAACGTTAGATTGAGCATCTCCCAAGTTACAATTAATCTTTTACCTTAAGATTCAGCATATCCTGCTTCCAAGTAAGTTTGATGTACCCCATCTGAGAATGCAGATCATGGATGCAAATTTCGCAACACAAGCTCTGTATGAAAAATAATCATCCCTTGAACACACCAGCAGCCTGAGTTACTAAAGGAGATTTGCAGGATAAGATCAAGAACATCGCAGCACTCACTGTACAGGTAGCCTAGAGAAAGAGGCCCGAATTATGATGAACTGTCCAGCAATTCCCGGATACAGTTGCCTGGGAGAAGAAACTTGAACCTTTCATGGTTCCTGAGAAGAACTGTCCGGCAATTCCCGAATTATGATGAACTGTCTGGCAATTCCCGGATACAGTTTCCTGGGAGAAGAAACTTGAACCTTTCGTGGTTCCTGAGAAGAAAAGATGGAAGATTGACAGCTGTGTAGGTCTTTGGCACGGGGCCCAGCTTGGAAATGAGTTCCCTGAATGAATAAGCCTCTGGCAGCATGTCAAACAGGTCTGTTCCTTTGCATATTATGTCCTGCACCCTCTTGTGATCCAAGAAACTAGCTGACTTCACTCTGTCAGCATGACTATAAGCCAACATTTTGAACACAACGTCTTTCACATACCGGAAGCAGAAGCTGCAATGCCACCCAGCATCTGCCAATATAACGTCTGTCTGCCTTCCATGGTCATACTCTGTAACTCCGGGGTGATACAAGTGCACACTGGACCTCCAGCTCCCTTTGTCTACCATAAACTCATAAGAATACAAGTAATTGCTCATCTCCAGATGCATCACAGGCGGTATGCCGTCGCACCATCGGAGGAGGTCAATGGTGTGCATGCTTGGGATTTCATCCACATCTGCCATGATCAGCAAATCGCCTTCGAGGATACCTGCCTTTTCTAGCACCTTATCCATAGCAATTCTCTGCATGTATTCCAGTGAAAAGGGGTCCTCCCCACTCCGGAGAGCACGCCCAGCCATCTTCTTGTACACGATATGCGGCTCAGCAAAATCAAACCTTGCTGAGTTCTCAGAAAACCACAGGGGTTTACCTTGTCCTGTGAAGGTGGTGTTCGATTCGACGAGCACGAACTTGGTGACAACAGGCATAAGCTCGTGCCATCGGATCTCGAGAAGGTCGAGCTCGTTGTTGAAGATGATGGCGTCGAAGACACGGCGGGGGGACTGGCGGGCGGTCCATCCATGGAGGGCGCAGAGGTCGGGGATGGGGATACCGGGAGCGTAGAAGTGGGGGATGTGGCGGAAGGGGCGAGGCGGGGAGTCCCAGAGGGGGCGGAGGGTGTAGGCTAGGGTTTGCCAGTGGGTGTAGAGCAGGGAGGCGATGGAGAGGAGGAAGAGGGTGGGGAGGAGGATGGGGAGGGAGCATGCAGGGTGGGCAGACGGGCGCAGGGGGAGGGGGAGGCGACGGCGGGCGGCGTTGCGAGGGGGCAGGGGTGGGGGAGGAGGCGGCTGCTGCTGGTGAGACCTCTTGCCCATGATTGGATATGGAGGATGGTAAATGGATTAATAATAACTCATTATTGCTGCTGCTCCTCGTGCTCCTGCTCCTGCTGCTCCTACTGCTGCTGCTGCTGCTGCTGCTGATGGTGATGGTGATGGTGATGGTGGTGTTAACGGCGATGATGGTGTTGATTGGCCCCTTCTCTCTGTGTTAGAACTTTTAGCTACCTCTCAGGACCATGCGAGCTCCTCCGGAGCAGAGACAGCACGCCGAACAAGCCAACCGCAGATCCCGTGTCTTGATTCTACCGCCTCACGGAACCCATCTTGCGAAGTTGCAACTTGCAAGTTGCCACTGTCCTGCATCAGATCTCGCCTAGCAAAATACACCGACGAACGTTCAACTATATAACTTATTTTCCCTCTAAATCAACAATCCTGTAGCTTCCTGCTTTTTTCTTTTATAATCATCGAGAGGCTTTGGCGGTTATTCACAAGCATGATTTTTTTAAAACTTCAAGTTGATAAAAGATGAGCCCATTTTAGTGGGTTAAGGGACTGCTTTGCACCTAGAATTCACAAGGGTAGTCCCTCTGTCACACTAGGGGGGTGCATGGTCAATGGGAAGACCTTCACCCCATACTTGTCTACTAGCACCTATGAAAAACAAGGTGCTAATCTAGTGCTAGCAGGGTGAAAATCATCGTTGGTCTCACATTGCTTAAAGCCATGAACATTAACATGCCAAGTTTCTTTTTCAACGTTACCACCAAATGGTGCTCATTCGCACCGTATGTTAGATCTGCTCAGTGCTCCACTCTCGTAAGGTGCTACCAATGATCCATGGTGCTCTACGTTGTAAGGTCCCCATTATGAGGAGAAGCCATGTGTGAACATGGACATTGGTTGCGCCCTAACTTGTATGTTAAATGAGGTCTAAGTGATTAGAAGGCAAAAAGGTGGCCTTTGTGATCTAGTCTTTGGGTTAGATAGAGTAGTAATGTTGGTAGCAACTTAAGATACAATGTATCAAGTTGCAGGGTGTAAGAGTTATCAGGGACCCCTAGGTTGAGGAGTCTTAGGGAACCGCTAGTGACCCCCCTTGGATGAGGATCTAGGGGCAATGCCTCCGGCCCAATAGTAAAGAGAATATTCCCTAGCCAAGTAGGGAAGGTTCATACTATAGTCGAATAGGCCGACTAGACTACCTTCCCATGCTATTAAAGGAAAACTCCTCCAAAGTCATTGTCAATCTATCTTTTACCTACTTAGAGTCCTTCTAGCTATCCTTAACTCTTTGTCTATCATTTGTCTAGAGATCACTATATAAGCTTCATAGTGCAAGCGCATGGGTGGATAGAGCCATCTTTGTATTAGTTCGTTTGAAATTAAAGCAATTTTTGTTCTCATATTTGTTGTGTGCTCTCTATCCATTTTGCCATGTAGTTTCTACATCATAATTAATTCCTATCTTCAATATCATTTTTCCTCCGACCCATGTGCAACCTAAATGTGAGCAGCACATGAGTTTTAGCGATTTTCCCACTCACCTTGGGGTGACTCGGCTTTTTAAATGCTATCAGGGTATATCCTAGCATTAAGCCTCTCCCCACAAGAACAATGGCAAAAACATGTGCAAAGGATCATGTGAGTTTCGTGTGTGGTCAGAATTCATCCATCGGTTGGACATGGTGAGCGTGCATGACAATAGCCAATGAGAGACTCTCTCTCCTCTTCAACCCACTAGCATGGAGTTAGGTGCTAACGAGGGAAGATCAAAGTCAAGGTAACCCCCGTCTCCCTACAAGCACATGGTGTAACCACAAGGTTACTTGAGGGAACAACATTCCTCTCCCCCCCCCCCTCCCCGCGGGCCAAATTAGCCCTCGGTGCAACCCAACTCTTATTTGTGTGACATTGTCCTACTATTTATGTGAAATGCCAATCCAAGCTTTCCAAACATTATTAAGTTGAAGGTTCTTTATGGGTTCTAAAAAAATATTGTCATGAATGATGATGTCCACAAGGTCACAAATATTGGCAAAAAAGGCGGGCTTTACAATACATACTTGAACTCTATGATTGCTAAAGACTAACTTGGAATCACTTGTCCCCACATCTCCTAATTCAAAAAGAGTTCCCCTAGAACTCCAACTTTTGTGAAATCTTTAAGGATATGGATCTTGAACAAGGGAAAAGGAATGAAGGGTGTTGAGGCACATATTACTTTAGTATTAAACAATTAAAAATGGCAACCATTGATAAACCTTCAAATGAGTATTTTAAGATCAAAGATTGTTTCTTTGTATGAGTTTTTGTGTGTGAGTAAAGTAAGCTCATCCCTTTCAAAAGCATAGGGTTATATGTTCTTCGAGTATCATTGTATAAGGTTTAGTCAAAGAATAAACTTCTTTTACGTTATATGTCTACGTTCAATTTCAAAGTGTGTGCTTGTAAGTACTACAGGAGTATCTCAAACATGGCACAAAAGTGTCATTTTTTAGGTTTGAAGAAGAATCATATATTCTTGAATTCACAAGTTTCTCAAGCATACATCTACATGCCCAATACTAAAGGGGGAAAATACAAAGACAAGCAAACAATAATGAACATTATAACGCACTATTCAAAATAAAAACTCTACACAAATTGAGACAACATGTGTTATAGAATGCTTAAATCAAGAAGAAAAACAAACCATGTGTAACAAACTATAAAGGTGTCATAAAGCTTTGGTATTTCATTTGTACTGCAAAATAACATTGCACATGCCCAAAAAATGTCAACTTATGTAGATTTATAGTAAGTAGGACTCCCTAAATATTGGTAGGGTAAAGTAGTTATATATTGTATGTTTTATATAGTGGTAGATGATCTATAATGTTAAAAAAACGTTTGGAAATTTGATCTACCATAAGTTTATCTTAGAAAAAGTTAGAATTATATCAATATATAGTAAAAATCCCCCACATTCATGTTGTGCGTTTGTGTTTGCACATGCCAACGTGCACATTTAGATCTTTTGTTTTATATTTATAGGTACATTCATTTATGTTATACCTTTATTTGTTGTGCTTAAGGTAATTCTAGATCAAGAAGAGTGCAAGAGGTTGATTTAAGTGGGAAGCAAATGATTGATAGTGGGCCAGCATGGTCTTTATTGCCCTTATGAGACCTATTGGATGTCAAAGAAGCTAGATATGGAGGCAAGGCTCAGAAGACAATTGTGGACTCCATGGATTTTGAATTTGATGTTGTGGTTCATGATGACTTGGGCATGCAAGAGGTAGAGAAGAACTTGAATAAAAGCTTGTGAATTCATAACCAAAAGTGCAAAGAAGCTTTGGTCCTTGAGAAAATGGTGTGTTTAAGGCTTTCGCAACATTCTCTCTCTCAATTAAGCATCATTATGGTTTGTACTTTATGGATAGGGTTTATATCTCCTTCATGGGGCATTGTCCTAGAGGAAGAAGACCTTGCCAAGTGGTTCATATCACATTTTAATCCAATGTGTCACTATATCAATATGTAGAAGGGGTTTTTTTGAGATTGTTGGTTCTTTTGCTGAGAGGGATTCCATCTAGGGAGCATTGTTATGTATCAAGGCAACCTGGTTTACTCACTTCCTTGGTCTACCAACTTTATTCTAGATGACATCCTCATATGTGAGTGTTTGGTTTACATATCTTTACTATTTCCATCAAATTGCATGTAAGGCAAAGTTCAAGCATTACGTAAGGTCCTACGGAAAGTGTTATATGTGCATACTATTTTCTTCATCCCCATGAAATTAAAAAAAGCATGAATGCTTTTTGTGGGATAGATATAGGGAGTTGTCAGATGTGCTAAACCTATTTTATGCAAATGAGGTAGAGGTGGTTACTGAGATTAAGTTCTTAGATGTTGCATCTACACAACAATGGAACTTTCACAAAAGTCTTATTCACTCAAGGAGCTTCCCCACTCTTCTTCAATGGCACAAGCTACCACTCACATAACCAATTCTACTCTAGCTAGCCATACTCTCTCCACTCAATCCCATGAATGCAAGAAAGCAAAGAAGGTCCAAAGTTAATTGTAGATGCACTAAACTTATCTTTATCATTAGAGTTAAGGTATGCCTGCTCCACGCTCTCAAGATGCTAATATGTTCTTACCTCCAATGCCATCAAGAAGAGTAGATAAGTAAAAGAGGAGAAGAAGCTTTTCCTTCCTAATCCCTCTCACACTCTCCTCCTCTCTTTCTCTCAAGGAATGTGATGGCCACCTCAACCTCCACATGTGGCATGGTGGAAGAGAAGAAAAAGAAGCGAAGCAAGGAGTGAATAGAGGCTTCTCCTTCTTGGTCCCTCATGCACACATGCACGTGCGCATGCACACACACACACACACACACACACTCTCTCTCTCTCTCTCTCTCTCTCTCTCTCTCTCTCTCTCTCTCTCTCTCTCTCTCACAACCTTTGACTATAGTGGAAGCAAGAAATGAGAGAAGAAAGAAGCAAGAGCTCAAAGATCATACACACAACAATGAGATGTGCTCTTCATTTTACATATTATATGCACATGATTTCTCATGTGGGTTGCCTCAACGCTCGGTCCATTTAGCCTTTCTTTCACATGCCCTTGGCTTTTAGATTTTTGGCATGGACTAGTACATGATGAACAAGCCTATCGTGGATTTATATGACTTGCTAATCTCATGTGCTTACGTGAATAGAATCCTAAATATCCAATGTAATTCTCAAATATTTTACCATTTTCATGGGAGTGAAGCATGCTCTTATGTTTTTACAAAAAAATATTTTTGTAGGATATGCCATGCTTTAATGAAAATAGCTTGCCAAAAGATTCTTAGTGCCTAAGATGATCTTGCACAAGATATGACAAAAGCTAATTAAGATCATCTACCCGCATATTCATGATACTTAAGATTATCTCTAAAATTTGGAAACAATTACTACCATGATTTTCGATACCTTCCTGAACTTCCAACTAGCTTCCTTTGATAAAGGTCCACTTCTTTTTTCAAGATGGTCTCTATTGATTCCTTTTAACCTTAGCTTTGACTACCTTTGGGGCTAGCTACTTTGACTTTGATTTTCTTTTGTTTTTTATAGCACCACTACAAGCACAATTGATGAAGAGCTAATGGTTAATGGATGGAGTTGCTAAAGGAAGTGAGAAGAGGTAATGGTTGATGGTTGAGGCATGTGCTTTTAGGTGTACCAGAAAATGAAAATTTTGTCATCTCTCCCTCAATCAATCAAAGATATGTACATGAAGTGACTTGATATAGTAATTAGAGTATCGTCATTTTTAGGATGCTCCATTGACTTCTGTAAGTTCCTATAACCTTGAAGTAGAATATAGCCAACCACACTGTCCATGGAAGGAAAACTTGGCCTCATCAAATTAACCAAGTTAATTTACTTATACATTTCATAGATAAGAGATCTGAAGTTGGCTTGTTGGTATTGCAAAGTATCCTTACAGTGATCTATTTTAGTCACCAACAAGTAAACTCCTAGGTATGTCACATGCTTGAGGACCCAATAGGTGGAAGGGTTCATATGGTGTGGTAAATTCAAGGTCATTAGTTTATTTAGAAATTGCAAGGGTTTTCTACCCTTGATGTACTTTAAATTGTGATGTGGGAGAATGAACTAGGGATTTAGAGATGGAACTAGTCTTGATAGGGATAGCTGACATATATAACTTGAGGATGTCTAGGTGATGTGATCATACATGCACCTACACTAGGTTAGAGTATTGGATCTTTTTTATTGCTTTTTTTTAAACTTTTCATGCCTTAAGAAGCGAGCAAAATATATAAGAGAGGAAAGCCTCACTCATCATATGTTCCTTCATTGCCAATCACATGTGAATTAGAAATTGAGGAAGAAAAGTTGCTTGGACTATGTCTTCCAACAACTCTAAGTAATGTGTTAGTAACAATGTAGGATAGATCAGAATGAGCCTAGCCATGGTTCTTGCTGAGATATCAAGATCTATATGAGTTGGCATCCACTATGCATCTTGGTGATGTGGTAGGATATTACTCGCTAGCATGTTAGCTGATCAATATGAGGGTACACCGGTGCTCTTACAACTAGACTACACCCACGTAGTCCATCCTTGGTTATGGCACATTCATTGTGCCACCTCTTCTTTCCTTAGTGGGTTCACACTTAGTGATCATATGAATTAGTTTTTTATCATGTTATAGACATAGTTCTTTTGTGTGGAAGAAGAAGTAGAAGATTTCAGCCCTATCTCTCTATGTGCTCAAGTCTCCATTGCTTTTGTGTGTATGCACTTGGGTCCTTCATCTCTCTCCCCTCTTCTTTGGTTTCATGGTATTAGAGTCGTCCCATGGTTGTGTGGAGCTTGATTGAAGGTTGAGGTGAAGGCATTGGAGCACAATATCAAGCAAGCAAACAACTCGCAAACAATGGGTAAGAAGCTCTTCCACCTTTCTCGATTTGCCTTGGATTATAGTCATAGAAGGCTCTTGAGGCTGGCAAGGCTACAATCTCTAATTACAGTGAAACTTGGTGAGCAGGGAAAATAGTGTATATATTGTAGATTAGCCTTTTTGGACTTTCCCACTGTTATTTTTTTGGCATTTAAGGTCATTTCAGCCTCCATTCTAGACTTGCAAGTGGTTCCACATTAGTTTTTTGGATACTATAGTTTCAACTATGTCAACCATTTATAAGCGCACATGATTGTAGTTATTGTTGTGCAATTAGTGGAAAAAGGTTGCTTGTTCAGTTGTGCTGCACTTAGTACCGACTTGCTTGCATATTGCAATTTTTTGCAAGTTGTTTATTTTGTCAAAATTTTTGACAACTTTCACCAAATTGTTGGCGAGAAGCTTGATAAGAATAATTATCATATATGGAAGTTTAGGATGACAAATTTCATGAAGGGCAAAGGTGTTTGGAATTACAATGAAGGAGACATAGCAATAGCACCCAAAGTTCTTGTGTGAAATGCTATTGCAGAACCAATAAAGGCTAAGAAAGATTGGGAACATGCACATAGTAAAGTCATGTATTGGTGGTTTGTCAATGTCACAAATAGCATGATGGGCTATTCATAGGAATTTGAAATCCCTTCTATTGCATGGAAGAATCTTGAAAGGTTTTTTGAAGTAAACACAAAGGCTTGAAAGTTGTAGCTCAAGCTAGAGCTAAACCAAGTGAAAATAGGAAACATGTCCATTAATGATTATGCCTTGAAGATCAAGCGTATTGTGGAAGCTCTTGGATCTATCAATATGGTAGTTGATGATGTGATGATGTTGTGCATACATGCTTCAATGAACTTGGAGATGAATACAAGAACTTTAGGTCATCTATGAATACAAGGGATGATATCCATGATTTTGTAGACTTGAATTCTATGTTAATACTTGAGGAGAAGAACCTTGGCTGGGAATCATTTGCTTCTAAAATCATGAATAACTTTGAACAGGTGCTTTACTCTACTAGTAGAGGAAGAGGTCATGGCAGAGGCCAAGGTGGTGGTTGTGGTTAAGGTTATGATGCATAACATAATAGAGGAGAATAGTCCTAAGGAAGGGGGAGTTAAAGAGGACAAGTTGTAGATTCTAATAGTAGACGAGAGAATTTTGGTGATAGCAAAGAGTGCTGGAATTGTGGTAAAAAAGGCCACATTTCTAAAAATTACTTAATAAAGAAGGCTAAAATTAGAAATGGAAAAAGACACAAAGGCAATTATGCATCTAGTAGCAGAAATAATAATGACAAAAGTGAACCGTTGTTTGTTATGTAGCACTTTATGAATACTATGACTGCTAATGGTTCATCAAAGAATGATGTATGGTATGTAGATTCAAGTGTCTCTAACAATATGACTTCTCATGGAGAGTGGTTTAGAGAGATGCGCATTCCAGGGTCTTTAGTCTATGTGGAGACAAAGGATGATACAAAATCACCCCATCACTCATGTTGAAAATGTTTCGTTGAGTATGTAGGATGGTAAAACTAAGTACTTGGTTGATGTACTACATGTACCAAATGTTACAAAAAAAAATTGTTTTCATTGATTAGATGGTAGAATAGGGATTGCAAGTTCAATTCACATTTGATGGTTCTTGTGTAGAAGATCTCAAAAATGATTGTAAGTTGATTGCAAAAGGGAAATGCATTGGTAGGTTATTTACTCTTGATGTAAGTTTTCCTGAAATGGATGTTACCATGTTTGCATGAGGTTCATGTGTTTTGGCTAATATTAAAATTTGGAATAAGAGAATTGGTCATGTGAATGTGCAGTAGCTAAAAGACATGTAGTCAAAATAGGTTGTGGATGGTTTGCCCAAGTTGAAATTTGATGGGATGCATAAAGCATGTGAAGCATATCAATTTGGAAAGCAAGGCATACATTTCCATATAAAAATCATCTATACAAGAAGCCATTTGAATTGATACATTGATGTGTGGGTTCCTACAACAATTGCAACTTTGAGGTGTTACAGGTATTATGTTTCCTTCATTGATGATCATACTTATAAACTATGGGTTTCCTTCATTGATAATCATACTTGTAATGATAAAAGTGAGGTGTCCACTCACTTTAAAACATTTAAAGCTTTGGTTGAGAAAGTGATAGGGTTGCATATTAAATGCCTAAGGTCAAATGGAGGGGAAGAATATCTCTCTAATGAATACATGTAGATATACTCCGTAGAAAAATGAAATTGCTAAGTAGAAAATATGCATATTATAGAGGTGGCTTGTGCTTTGATGTCAATAAGAAACTCGCCTCATTATTGTTGGCCTAAAGCAATTGGTACTGTTGTATACATTATGAATAGGACACCCACTACTATTGTACATGGTATGACATGCGAAGAGAAGTTTACAAGTAGAAAGCCAAATCAGTCTCATCTGAAAGCGTTTGGATGTATTGCTTATGTGCATGTTCTTGATGAGTTGCATAGTAAATTGGATCCTAAAGCAAAAAAATGCGTTTTTATTGGATATTCTCTTGAGCAGAAGGAATATAGATGTTAGAACCCTATTACACATGACCTGGGAGTTAGGAAGGATGTTGTTTTTTATGAATTGAGTAGTTGGTACAGTAATGTGTATAATATAGTTGGGGTTGATGAGTATGAGAGTATGTCTATATAGAAAATAGGTTAGCAGTTATAGTCATTGAGTGGACAACATGAAGGGAGTGATCCTGGAGTGGAAGAATGTGAGCAAAAGCAATAGCTACGATAGAAGAAGTAAGAGCAAGAGAGAGAGACAAACAAGATGTGAGAACTCCAACAATCACAATGTGTGATCGACCTTTCTTTACTCAAATGTCACTGAAAAAATAAAGAATGAAGTGACAATGATGGACACTTGCCACTTGTAGTGTATAGGTGTGCGGGTACTATCAATGTAGTGATACATAGGTGGCTAGGTATAGGCATCTTTTCCCCCAACAACCTCCCACTTTAAAGGTGAATGTACCCCTAGTGAGGAGAGAATAATAAAAATTTCACAAAGTACAAATGTACATAAGTACAATAAGATGAGGAAGGATGTCATCTCATCCAACACCCATCAACTTCCTAAGAAAGGCAAAATGCTCCCCTAAGAGACTTTTTGTGAGCAGATCTATAGGATTTTGGTCAGAGTTAAGATCTTAACAAGGTCAACAGACTTGTCCTCAATGACCTCTCTGATGGAGTGGTAATGCACCTCAATGTGTTTTGTCTTCATATGGAAGGATGGATTCTTGGCTAACTAGATAACACTCATAGAATCTGAATGCAATGTAGGGACCACATCAGTAATACCAAGGTTTGCCACCACTAGATAGCCAGAGAGCCTCCTTGTTTTGCAAGCCTCAGTGGCTATAACATACTTTACCTTGGTAGTAGAGAGGGCCATGCATTTATGCACCTTGGACATCCAAGATATAGTATCTCTAGCAAAGGTAAAGACATAGTCAAAGATTGACTTCTTGCTATTTGCATGTCCTACATAATCAAAGTCAATGTATCGCATGACTTCTATATCCTAGCCACCATGATGTATGCAAATAGTTGCTATGCCCTTCAAGTACCTCATGATACCCTTGATAGTATCACAATGTCGTCTGCTAGGTGTAGCTTTATAGCATGCCATAACTCCCACTACAAACGCTATGTTAGAACGAGTGGCTATCACGGTATACTTCAAACTATCCATAGTGGATGCATAAGAAATCTTGGCCATCTCGGCCTTCTTCTCATCAGATTTTAGACAATTGGCACGACTAATCTTCACATGAGAAGGTAAAGGACAGCCAAAAAGGCTCACCCATGCACTTCATGTCAGACTTTTTATGCGTATTGTATGTCTACCTACCGTATAAATAATGATCACAAGACTCAAAACACTTATAGTCTAAGGACAGAAGATAATGCAAACTAGTAAGCATTTTCATTCCTTTCAAAGACATATGTCCAAGGCAAGGATGCCCAAGAGATACATGTGGAACTGTAGTCATAGCCAAAACATGGTCAATTGAACTAGATATAAGCAAAGGAAAGAGGGTACTAGACTTAGCACCACATGCAATAACAAGATTCCCATAGGAAATCTTCCATGAGGAATCACCAAAAGAGACAACATAACTTGCATCATCCAAGGTGCAAGCACAAATAAGGCTCTTTGTGAGAGCCCATATATGATGTACATCATGAAGAGTGAAAATGATATCTAAACCAAAACGCAGTTAGACATCACCAACACCAACTATCTCCAATGCCACGTCATTACCCAAATAGACAGATCTAGTCATACTATGATATGAGTGAAACCACTCTCTATCAAGGGTCACATGAAAGAAAGCCCCTGTATCTATCAAAAAGCAACAATGTGATAGGAGTGAAACCACTCTCTATGAGGGGTCATATGAAAGGAAGCCCTTAAATCTATCAACTAACAATGAGTATATCCTGACAAAGCATCAATCACATGTGGAGCATCCACTGCTAGGCACAATGTTGTGATCATCATTCTTGTCCTGCACTTTACCCTTTCCCTTTTCCTTGTACTTTTCTTCACATATTTTATGGCACTATGGCCAAATATGACCTGCTTTCCCACAATACTGACAAGTAAGACTAGACATACGACCACAAGACTTGTCCATGTATCCTAGACTGAGACCTATTAGAGTCTCTACCATAAACATTTCCATCCTATCAACCTCTCATAGATCATTGCATGTGATGTATGGGAAGCATCCACATTCTTTATTTTCACCTCTTTTGTTAAGAGGGCACTCTCAACATCTTACAATTTTAGCACATCCTTAGCATAGAGAGCCATACGAAAAGTGTCCCATGACTCAAGTAGAGTACCAATTAAAAATAAAGGATGTAAAGTATCCTTGAGCTCAATCTCCTATGAAGCTAAATGGCTAATGATGGAGTGAAATTCATTCGTATGTAGGCATATAAGTCTCTTTCTTTATGTGAAGGTCCATCAATTGTTTTAGCCAATACATTTGAGATGCAGGACTCTACTTGTCATAAAGATTCTTAATCTATGTCCAAAGTTTATATGCAGTGTGATTTCTAGTGACAACATTATAGTGAATGTGCTTAGAGAGTGAGAAAATGATTATGGACTTGCATAGCTCATCTAATTCATCCCAATCCTTAGTTGCAATTCTTTTTAGGTTTGGCACCCCCATTTTTGAGTGGTATAACCTACTATTTCTGCACTAAAATTTTCCATATCCGAGTCTTCCAATAGTTATAATTAGTCCCATCCAATTTCTCAATATTGAAGATAGCATTATCACGAGAACCACTAGCCATAATGAGACCAAGAAACTACACAGAAGGGCAAGATATGCTACTATAAAACCTTGCAAATTAGTCCCAAAACCACTGCTAGATCAAGTGGGAGACTAGAGATACTACCAAAATAATGATTATTCCATTAAAATAATTTTTTCATCTAGCATTATTTCATTACAATTCATGCAACCATCACAATAACATTCCATAAATGCTACATACTTGAAGTGTGCATTGGTAGTCAAGGATACATTCATAGGTTTCTCATCTTAGAGTAGGCTATCATTATAGAATTGTCACCTTGGACAACCATCATCTATAAATACATAAATCACTTTGGCTAGAGTATGAATGCATCGAGGTTCTTGACTTGCACTAGAACTAGTACTCTTTTTCAACTTGGGAAATTTTCTACATTGTGAGACTTTGATATTTCAACATTTAAAGCAAGAAAAGTTGTCTTATGAAAGGTTTATAAGTAGTAGGAGCCATATTGTTATAGGAATAAGTTTATGAAATAATAATAAGCCTTCTTATTATCTTCATTCCTTCTACCTCATCATCATCATGAGCTACCATCATCTCAATATTCAACTAGATTTAATGCATAAAACAAATTTGACATGTTGTTGTGATAAACTGTAGCAATATGCCAACAACCAACTATGAGCAATCAAGAAGGAATAAGCCATGAACAACCAGCACTAAAGACCATCACAACTACAATGTATCAAAAACCATACATGCAATAGGCATAGATGTCATGCACATGGTACATCTCAAGGTTAAATGAAGAGAATTGCTAGATGCATAAACCATTGAGCAAAGGCTCAATACATAACCTAGAAGCATATAAATAATATTGACAACACCCTAATAGACATAAGTACCAAGTCTAAGTCAAGAGAGTAGATCAATCCATGATAGGGTAACTACATCCAACAAATATCAAAAGAGCATGTACATGTCACAATGAGTCCAACTGTCTCACTTTGATAAGCTCAAGCTCAACTGCATAAACCAAATTCTATGTAGTATATCCGAGTGCCAATGTGTCTCAATACGAAAAGTTGAGTAGCTCCCATTGAAGTAAAAGTAGAATGCCAAAGGACCAAGCAAAGCTCAAAACATCATGTAAATGACATTAGACATCTAAGATCCATAAAGCATATATTTGAAAGCATAAAACCCAATATATCCTCCCATAACTACATAAGCCACTGAAGTAACCAAGGCATATAACCATAGCCAATATCAATGTAACAGATCTCAAATCTTAGCTCAAAAGCTCAAATTCCCATATAGTTTGGGAATTCTCAATATAGTTAATATTTAGCCACGTGATCAAATCTTGTCCCCTTACTTGAAAGTAGAGTCTACCCTAATTACTGTATAGTTGTCTTTCCAAGTCTCACTTTGAAGCATGGGTTAATATTTAGCCACATGGCCAAATCTTTACACCTTATTTGAAAGTGGGACTTGGGAGATTCCCAAATTCTCTAATATGGTGCTATATCAAGAAGTATACATAGCAATCAAAGAAGTGGTACCTTGTTTCTTCTTCTGAGTTGTCTTTTTAGTGGGCTTCTTTGCTTTTTTCCTTCTGGATTGAGCCTCTTGATCCTCCTTCTCTGTCGTCTCATTTTCTGTCATGTTGCTTGATGGCTCATTCTCCTAGTGGATCGGCGACCTATTTGGAGTCTCATCCTCCCCTTCTTCTCCTTCTTGAGCTTCTTTTACAGCCTCCTGGATGATGGCTATCAGCACACTTCCATATCCGACAAAAGAGGTTTTCAAGAAAGGTTTCTTTCTCTTGGTACTTTTTGAGGTTGGGGACTCTCCGCCTACCGCCCAGGGCTAGTGCTTTGGCTGCTTGGTCTATAGTCTTGTGCACATAGCCATTCCGAGAAGAAAGAAAAAGAAGATCTAGAGAGAGCCAAAAGGGAATCCCTAAGAGGAGCTGAAGAGACGAAGAAGAAAGAGAAGGAAGAAGTTAAAAAGGTGGCAAAAGAATCAAGGAAAACAGAGGAATAGAGAGAGAGGAGAGCTGCAGAAAAGGAGGTAGAGTTGAGGAGAAAGGAGGAGGAAGACATGGCCGAAGCAACTCGCCGGTCCATAGAACAGCAAAGTCGACTCGATGACCTAGGGGCTTTAAGTCCACCTAGGGATGAGGGACCTGGCTCAAGCACTTAGGTACCCAAAGTCATACTGCATGTGGTCACCGAAGGCAAGGGCAAGGCTCCCATCCATCTCTTCTTGTCACTCTTGGTGCCCACCAATGAAGCAACCACTCTCACTCCAAGCATCTTGGTCAAGGCTGATGTACACATACTTGATAGGGTTGACCCAACAAGTTTCAATCTATATTACTTATTGCCTAATGACATAGGCAAGAGAAATTATATTATTTTTTTGGACTTAAAATGTGTATATATCCTTAAGGATAAAATGAGAGAAGTAAATGACTCCATTCTTGTTGTTGAATTGAGGTTAACATATCTAAATTTATTTGTTCTTAAAAATGATATTTTTCTAGTAATAATTGTTTTCATATATAGTCACTATTTTACTACTTTAACTAGGCAGAAAAGACGGGCCACAGATACTGAGGTGATAGAGGGCTAGCATAATGCTATAATGGATTCCCAAAGTGTTGCTGTGTGCTCAAGGCTATGACACAAAAAAACAGTGGATTTGGTTGCCTAAACCATTTATGCAAGCACCTCCACCAACCACAACCACAACCCAAGTCTTGACCAAAGCAAAGAAATAGTAAAAGAGATCAAAGTGCAAATCAAAATATAGAAATAAATCCCTTGAGAGAACTAAGTCAGTGATGTTAGAGACCAATGAGCCAAACTTAGTTAGTCTACAAAAGTTGTGTGACTCTACCATGGCTAGGACTTCTCAATGTGAAATGGTCAAATGTCCCCAAGAAAGCCAATATTTCCTAAAAGGCCATCAACCCAATTAACACTCATAATGCTACTCCTTTGACAAAGTCCCAAAAACAAGACCACTAATCCACATTTTACTATCGAGTAGTAACCTAAGGAAGCCTCTTGTTTTCATGAGTCTCATAAAGATGAAGCCACTTTATCCCCTATAAAGGAGCGAGAAGGTTCACTACCATTTCATCAAAGAGTGGGTCTTGGTAGGTGACATTGATCTCATATATGTGAGCACAAAGTAGTAGGTTGCATATACTTTCACCAAGGTCGTAGGAGCAGAAAAGCTTTGATGTTTTTGAAGCTTACTTGGAGTGTAGGTCTAGAGTTGAGATTGAGGGGGAGTGATGAGATGTTAAGCTCAACATGAACTGACATCACATACTTGGATGGCCATTTTTTCATTCATATCATTGACATGGTTGGTACTTGCATCTGCATATCATTTCAATGATACTTTATAATGGGACATCAGTTAGTCCACCTACCAAAGTTACGAGATATCTACCTAGTCATATTTCCACTTCGCATGTTCACACCATGGATTGCTTGCATATAATGTATGTTATACTCCTCTTATTTGAGGTAGACTCATATAATGAAAAGGAGAAGAAGAAAGATCATGGTTTCAGCTTCCTATCTTGTGTGTGTTTTCTCTATGTTTGGTGTCTTGTAAGAGCTCAAGCTCTCTCTCTCTCTCTCTCTCCCCCCCCCCCCCCCCCCCATCTTTTCAAGGCTAACCTCTCAAACTTGTTAATGAGATTATGCAAAACCTCTACCAAAAAAAATAGGTGGCTTTTTGCCATAGGAGACCCAATCACTTCACAAAAGAATGCCTAGCACTTTGCAGGTTGCTAAATATACTTTTTTATAAGACTTAATGTGTGATGCTCAACATTGTGCAATAGATGCCAAGCACATTATTATAACTTCTACAATCTTTCAACTTGTAAATGGAACATTTAAGCAGTGAAGGGTGCACTCATTCCAATATAATGAATACTAGTTTGTAATGTTATCTTTTTGGGACAAGTATCCTCAACATAGATAGGACACGTGACTTTGTTCACTTGAAAAATATTGCACTAGCTTAAAATTATGAATGAAGTTTTTGCTTTGGGATTTCACTCTTAACCTTAATGTAAGTCTTCATGCTATATTTTTTATTGCTTAATTACAATACTTGTTTGATTGTTCATTTTAACATAAAAAACATGTGAAAATCACCATATCTTATTACACACTTACTCTTGATGCCTTTGTAGAGTTTATGTGGTGTGCAAATTTCTAAGGATTAGTTATTATAATATTAATTCCTTGATGATCAATCGATCTAGAATTTTGAATAGGATAATTTGATAACTATGTAACTATATTCGAATGTGATGAGACTTAGCGTGCACACATATTAGGTGGCCAAGAGAATACTAAAGTCTTTTTGAGAAAAAAAGTTCAAAAAATGCCCTAGTTCAAAGTCTAGTATCTAGAGGCAAGAAAATGGCTCAAAATTTCAAAATTTGGACCATGGCATTTCTAGAAATTTTTTTCTTAAAAGAATTGTGTTGTGCTCTTGGCCACCTAATGGGTACATATATTAAGTTTCGTTGCATTTTGATAAAAGATGATGGCTTTACCCCATCACATGATGTACCATATGTAGGACACTATATTTTATTAGTTTAGGGTTTTAAAGGGTTAAATTTCAATCTTCTTCTCATTTTTACTTTCACTCTTTCCTCCTTAGCTTCCTCCTCTTCTCCACTATTCTCTCCTTCTTGCGCTCCTTTTCTACTTAACTTACTCTTCTTCTCCATTCTTCTCTTCTTAGCTTCCTCTTCTTCTCCCCTCTTCTCTCCTTGAGCTTATGTAGCATGCACCAAGGACACTGCTCATCACTTATTTACTAAGACCATGAGCATGATACCCCTATGGTAGTAGGTGCAACATCTTCTAGGATGGTGTGTGCTCCCCCTAGGGTGCAAAGACCTCCACAGAGGAAAAGAAGATGGGAACTAGTTACCATGGCTGCAAAAAGTTTGAAGAATCTAACATGGCTATGAGCTCATAAAATCCACAGTATTATTCCAAAAGGTGGTTCTAGATATTTGGTAGGACTTGTGACTCACAAGCATAGGGAGGTTTTGATATCGAGTGACTAATGGCCTAACATTAAAGTAGTGGACTATTATATCTATGGAGGCCCTACAAATAGCAGTGGAGGGATATCTCATTGATCTCTTTGACAACATGTAACTAGCTACCATATTTATTATTCACCTTTATTAAGGCAAGGGACCACACTCCTATGCTTCTTGCATACATGAGGTTTTGTTGTGTATTGCGATGCATTGTAAAAATCTTGAAAGCCAATGTCTTATACAAAATTTCCAGCAAAATGAGTTGTGTGTGTGTGTGTGCATCTCTCTCTCTCTCTCTCTCATATTTTTATATTCATTGTATTTATTTTGGATAAATTTAACTTATGTAGTTCCTTAATTACCATGTGCGGCCATTAATACACATTTCTAAGGAAGTTAAATCACTTTAACATGTGCACGCACTAGAGGTTGGCATACGTACACATACTACACATGATTGCATTAGATGTAATACATTGTATTTAATAGATTCAAGTTACACTTTGTGTAACAAGCAACATGTATCTATCTAATTGGTTTAAGGTTGCAATAACAACTGGCTGTGCGGGAGCTCTCGGTTCCTCCTGAAATATGACCCTACAGATCTCAACAACTCTCTCAGGCTGCCGATGCATCTTGTCTTCATGGAAGACTACATCATGACTGCGGATGACTTTCCGTGCATACAGATCCCAAAGACGGTAACCCATCTCGCCTGCATCCCCATAACCAAGGAAAATGCATTTGACACTCTTAGGATCCAACTTACTTCTCTTGTCCTTGGGCACATGGTAAAATGCCTCACATCCAAAGACATGGAGATGCACATAAGAGGGAGGTTTTCCAGTCCATACCTCCTTTGCAACCTGGAAATCCAAACCACTAGAGGGTGATCTGTTTATGACATGCACACCTATACTAATTGCCTCAGCCCAAAAGCTCTGTGGTATGCCTGCATGGGGTGGGAGCTTTCGCTCGACCGTCAAGACCCACGGACCGCTTATTGCTTCAAGCGTTTCAAGCGAGCTCTAATGGCTATCTCTCACCTAGCTGACGCATCGTCGATCCTACGAGTGTAGTGAGCTTACCTTGATGCCAATGCGAGTAGCCTCCTCTCTTGCACACCTTGGTAGCTCCACGATTCTCGATGCTAGCTCAAGCATCCTCAATCCTCCTCCATCTCCAAGCTCCATCCTCCATAGCCGCACACGCAAAAGAAGAGAAGAGAAAAGAAGAGAAGAAGAGAAGAGGAGATGGTGAAGAGCTTCACCCTCTTGATCCCTCACTCCCTCACACTCTCACACTCCCTCTCTCAAGAGCACACACAAGCAAGAAGGAGAGAATAAGAGAAGAAGATGAAGACTCCTTTTGCCACACACCAAAAGCATGAGCTTCTCATTCACTTTTCAACTTTATATACAAAACCCTAAATTCCTTTTGGGCGGTCATCCCCTTTTCCCCTTTTTTACATGGCTGGCTAGCCCTTTTCTCGCCCTTTTCTCATTCCCCACCATTCTAATTTATCCTATTCCCAACTAATGCGTACAATTTGCACAGGAGCGAGCCTGGCGCTCTTTTACAAGGATTCGGGAGCGCTTCCACATTTAATGGTGCGCCTTTTACTCTTTTGTTGTCTCGGGGCGACACTGAGACTTTCTGAGGGTCGTGCCCAAACATTTAAATTTTTCAGGGCCTGGTTACTAGTCAAGGTGCCTTTTCCTTCTTTTCTCCTATGCCTTTTTTGCTATTTCCTTTGTTCCATTTTCCCGCTCCTCTGCTCCATTTTCCCGCTCCTCTGTGCTGCGGTAAATACGGTAAACATTACCCCCCTAGCCAAGTGCCAGTCCCATGGCACTACAGTGGGAAGTAGTGGCTAGTTGGGTCTGCTACTAGGCGGAACTGGTAGGTGGATAACATTGATTCAAAGGTGATTGTGTGAATGAGAGATGATGGAGTTTAATGACGATGACCAGGAGAGATTTCGGCGTGCTTTAGGCTTCATGAATATGCTCGGCATTTCCCACGTAGTTGTGGCTTCCATTCTGCGACGACTGATAGGGGTTCCAGTTGGCTGGTGGGAAATATATAGCCGGTCGTCCCTTGAGCATCAAAAACTCTTGATCAATAAGCAATCCCTTAGGAGGATGGTATTAGAGGGATTTATCCTAGAGGACCCCCCCTCCCCTCCCTCCTCCCCCCCCCGAACTCTGCCTTGACAAAGATATAGTTTGTCTTCGTTGCGAAGACCTGTGTCTTTGGTTTGAAGATCTTTGTCTTTGATTTCAAGATATTCAATACTGCGTTGAAGATCTCCACCCTTGCATTGAAAATCCTCCGGCTTGTGGAATCAATAAGTGATCCGTAGATCTTGAGACGTTAGGCATGCATCTTTGGAGGATGAGGTTCCAAGATCTATGCCAATGGCAGATCTATTACTGAGTACTCCTTTTGCTTGATTTGGTTCAGTCATGGTAGCCATTAGCAGGCAGACGGTTGGTGACATGAAGCATGTTGGTCCATCCAATCCAATGCAGAAAAGCTCCTGAAACAGTAGCAATGTGCATGTCTGGCACACATGGAAAAAGTTTTGTCCATAATAGGATGCAGTGGGTGATCTTCTGTTGAGATATCGAGCTCCACTTGTGATATGCCAGGGTGACCGTTGTGCATTTATGTCACTGACTTGTCAGTTGCAGATGCGGTTGGTACACCGCCTATGAATAATATCTAGATGACAGCTATCCTTATCTACTCTAGTTCGTAGCTCAGTGCCACCTTAGTTAGTTGAGTTTGGTTTGAGACCCATATATAGGGTTCTTCTATTTCTTTGTATAAGAGTTCTTTTGGCTTACACAACTAAGAAGAGAAAAACTGTTTTCAGCCTCCACCTCTGTGTGTATTCCCCCATTGTGCAAGCAAGAAAGCTACAAGTGAGACTCCTTCCTTCTCTCCCACAATCTTGACATGGTATCAGAGCCTTGTTCGTGGTAAAGAGCTCAAGAATGCAAACCAAGTTCGCTATGTTCTGGTAAGAGGAGCAGTGGTGCTTTCATTTTTCTGGTGTGGGAGCAAGTCTCTGCAGGTAGCACAGCTGGAAAGTGCAGGAGTGCATTGTCTCAGGTTGAGACGCCCTTCATGGTGAAGCAAGAGGGCAGTATATGCTGCGGGTAAGGGCTTTAGCCCTTGGTGACCCAATTTTTTTGATTTGAGGCCATTTCGGGGCTTGTTTTGGAGGTGGAAGTTTTCTGCACGCACTCAGGAAAAGGCCCTGTTTTATGCTGTGCGACCATTGTTCTATAGGTCGGTGAAAAGTTACCACAGAAATTGCATCGTATGCTTGTGTGCAGAGACATTGGGAGTTACAAAATCATCCTTGGTTCCTGTTTATGCAAAATCGTCACTAGGAAGTGACTGTGTGGTCAAATACCACTTTCGCCAGTTTTGCAGATTTGCCCTTGTGAGGGTGAAGCTGTGTTTTTTGCAGTGACAGAATTTTTTTGCAGTGTTCTATAATGGCGTCTGATTCTCTTTCACAAATTGTCACTGAAAAGCTTGACAAGAACAACTTCCAAGCATGGAAGTTTAGAATGACGAATTTCCTTATGGGAAAAGGATATTGGGAATTTGTTGCAGGAAACGAAGAAGAACCAGTTCTTCCTGATGTTCCCAATCAACAGCAAATGCAGGCATTTAAAGCATGGCATGAGAGAGCCAGGAAAGTTATGTATTGGCTGTCTATCAGCATTTCAGACTCTATGATTGTGCATATTCAGGATGCAAGTATGCCAAAGGAGGCATGGGCTACTTTGTCAAAAATGTATAGCACAAATACGCAAGCCAGGAAAATGCAGCTCAAGCAAGAGTTGCACAATGTGCAAAGAGAAAGTATGAGAATCAATGACTACCACATGAAGGTGAAGAAGATTGCAGATGCACTTGCTTCCATTGGGTTGCCAGTGGAAGATGATGATTTAGTCTCAGTGACCTTGAATGGTCTAGGAAAGGATTATGTACAGTTCCGAACATCCATTTCCGTCCGTGAAAGATTTCCTGATTTTGAGGAGTTGATTGCTCTTCTAATTTCTGAGGAGTAGAGAAATGGTGGTGCATCTTCTTCAGGACGAACTTCAAAAGAAGCTGTCTTCTACTCAAATGCTAGAAGAGGTAGAGGCAGAGGTAGAGGAGGCCGATTGGAGGCCGTGGTAGAAATCAGAATATGCAACAAACTCAAGAAAACCAGCCCTATGGAGGAGGACGTGCTAACTCTAGAGGCAGGGGGAGCCAAAGAGGTCGTGGTGGATGGCAAAGAGGCCAAAATGCAAACAGCAATGTTGAATGCTACTACTGTGGTAAAATGGGTCATATGGCGAAAGACTGCTATAAAAAGCAGAATGACATCATGAATGGAAAATTGCAACAAGGAAATTATACATCTTCTAGTAGACAGGGTGATGACAGAAATGAGCATTTGTTTATGGTGCAGCACATGAACAATTCTATGACAAGTGCAGAAGAAAGCAATGATGTATGGTATGTTGACTCAGGTGCATTAAACCACATGACAGGTCATGCAGAATGGATGGAGGATGCAAGGAAAATGGAAAAACCAGGATTTGTGGAGACTGGTGATGATACTGTACATCCTATTGTGCAGATTGGAAAAATTCCTTTGTCTATGTAGGATGGGAAAAAGAAATACCTCTCCAATGTATTTCATGTCCCGAATATCACCAAGAATCTAGTTTCTATTGGTCAAATGGTTGAGTAGGGCTTGCAGGTCAAATTTAATCCTCATGGATACTTTGTTGAGGATATGAAAAATAAAGGTCGCTTGATAGAAAAAGGAAAGAAGAAGGGCATAATGTTTACGTTGGATGCAGACATGCGTGAATTGAGTGCAGCAATGTTTGCACATGGAACCGGTGTAGTTGCAGATATTGATATCTGGCATAAACGCATTGGTCATGTTAATGTACAACGACTTAAATCAATGCAGGCCCAAAATATTATTGCAGGATTGCCTAAATTCAAGGTTGCAGAAATGCATAAGGTATGTGAAGCCTGTCAATTTGGAAAACAGGCAAGGAAACCTTTTCCTAGACATGTTCAAGAGAGTAAGAAGCCATTGGAATTAATCCACTCTGATGTGTGGACTACTAAAGCTGCATCTCTTGGAGGCTGTCATTATTTTATCACTTTTATTGATGACTATAGCAGAAAAGTTTGGGTGTATTTCATGAAAAAGAAAAGTGAAGTTTTTGGGCATTTCAAAACTCTTAAAGCTATGGTTGAAAAAGAAACAGGCCTGCAAATAAAATGCCTAAGGTCAGATGGAGGGGGAGAGTACCTCTCAAATGAGTTTGCAAGGTTCTTGCAGGAGCATGGCATAAAGCAGCAATATTCATGTAGTCATACCCCACAACAAAATGGAATTGCAGAAAGGAAAAACAGGCATATTGGAGAGGTATCTCGTGCCATGCTCAATGAAAAAGACATGCCAGATTTTTACTGGGCTGAAGCAGTTGCTACAACAGTCTACATAATGAACAGGACTCCCACTGCAGCAATACATGGGATGAATCCAGAGGAGAGGTATACTGGTAGGAAACCAGATATTTCTCATTTGAAAATTTTTGGTTGCATTGCCTATGTTCGTGTGCCAGATGAGTTGAGATCCAAGTTGGATCCAAAAGTTGAGAAGTCCATCGTTATTGGTTATTCTCTGCAGCAAAAAGGGTATAGATGCTATAACCCTTCTACTCGTAAGTTTACAGTGAGCAGAGATGTTGTTTTTGATGAGATGAGTAGCTGGTATAAACCAGTAAATATGATTGATAATTTAAATGCACAAAATGGTAATGCTGCACAGAATTCACAGGAGCAGTCACAAGATATTAGTGGATCTGGAGCGTCCTCTAGCAGTGGTTCACATTCTTCGCCATGGACAGGCAAATTGAGATCAGGAGAATCTTCTCAAAGCAATGCAGATAGTGGTATGTAGGTATTACGAAAAGGAAAAGAGAAGGTAGATCAGCCCATGGTTGATGTGAATGCAGGCCACTCTTATGTGGATGGTGAATCCAGTGGCTCAGAACAGAGCATTGATGATGAGTTGGGTATTCCTTCTATTGTTACACCTGGAGTAAGGAAGACCAGGGATGTTTTGAGAGCACCTGGGAGTGAACCTACTTTGTGCAGGTCTACCAGAGTTAGGTATCCTATGGATAGGCTGAAATATGATGGATTTACAGCCATTCACTATGCATATATGGTCAAAGTGATATAAGAACCAGAACCCACTTCTTTTCAGCAAGCCATGGGAAAAGAAAAATGGGAGAAAGCCCTGGATGAAGAAATGGATGCCTTGGAAGCAAATGCTACATGGGAATTAGTACCTTTTCCTAAAGGTAAGAATGCAATTGGCTGTAAGTGGGTTTATAAGGTGAAGCACAATGCAGATGGTTTTGTGAATAGATACAAGGCAAGATTAGTAGTCAAGGGGTATGCACAAACATATGGCATTGATTATGAAGAAACATTCAGTCCGGTTGCAAGGATGGCAACCATAAGAGCAGTCATTGCTATGGCTGCATCAAAGGAATGGTCTTTACATCAGATGGATGTAAAGAATGCCTTCTTGTATGGTGATTTGCAAGAAGAGGTATATATGGAGCAGCCACCAGGTTATGTGCATACTGTTCATCCTGAGTTTGTTTGCAGGTTGAAGAAAGCATTGTATGGCTTGAAGCAAGCACCTAGAGCATGGTCTGACAAGATAGAACAGTATCTTGTCACTATTGGCTTTCAGATTTCCAAGGCAGATTTATCACTTTATGTGAGAAAAACAGAGAAAGGTATTATGCTACTTGTCATTTATGTTGATGATTTGATTATGACAGGTGACAATGATGAAGATATCCTTCAGGTGAAAATGCTATTGAAGTAGAAGTTTGAGATGAAGGATTTGGGAGAGCTGCGTTATTTCCTGGGCATTGAGGTGATTAGATCACCAAGTGGGATACAGCTCTTGCAGAGGTAGTATGGATTGGACATGCTGTCCAAATATGGGATGAGAGGCTGTAAGCCTATTTCAGTTCCTTTGGAGCAGAATGTGAAGCTGAGCGCAGATGTAGGTGAGCTTCTGGAAGAGCCTACTATGTACAGACGCATAGTAGGAAGTTTGATTTATATGATTATTACCAGGCCAGATTTGAGCTATGCTATTGGATTGGTAAGTCAGTTTATGTAGGCTCCAAGGAAACCACATTTGGATGCGGCTAGACGCATACTTAGATATGTGAAGTCCACATTGCAGTATGGACTATTTTATGAGACTGGGGTTCAGATACAGTTGTATGGATACACTGATGCTGATTGGGCTGGTAGTATTTCTGATAGACGATCTACCAGTGGATATGTGTTCTCTTTTGGGAGTGCTGCAGTCACTTGGAGCAGCAAGAAACAGCCTACAGTTGCCTTGTCGAGCACAGAGACTGAGTACAGGGGTGCAGCAATGGCTGCATGTGAGGTAGCTTGGTTGCATAAGCTACTTTATGATATGCATCAGCCTACAGATGGGCCAGTTGTCATTTATTGTGACAACATGAGTAGTATACACTTGGCAAATAACCCAGTCTATCATGCTAGAACAAAGCACATTGAGGTGCATTATCACTATGTGCGAGAGAGGGTTTTACTAGGTCTTATTGATCTAGTTTATGTCAGCACAGAGGATCAGGTAGCTGACATATTTACGAAGGCATTGGGCGCAGAGAAGCTGCGCAAGTTCAAAGATCTGCTTGGTGTGCAGGAATTGGGATTGAGCTCGAGGGGGAGTGTTAAGTTATCGCGCTCCACTCGTGATATGCTAGGGTGACTTTTGTGCATTTATGTCACCGACTTGTCAGTTGCAGATGCGGTTCGTACACCGCCTATGAATAATAGCTAGATGACAGCTATCCTTATCTACTCTAGTTCGTGGCTCAATTAGTATGCCACCTTAGTTAGTTGAGTTTGGTTTGAGACCTATATGTAGGGTTCTTCTATTTCTTTGTATAAGAGTTCTTTTGGCTTACACAACTAAGAAGAGGAAAACTGTTTTCAGCCTCCACCTCTGTGTGTATTTCCCCATTGTGTAAGCAAGAAAGCTACAAGTGAGACTCCTTCCTTCTCTCCCACAATCTTGATATCTTCTTCAGCTGAG
This sequence comes from Lygodium microphyllum, assembly GCF_053477565.2. NCBI lineage: Eukaryota > Viridiplantae > Streptophyta > Polypodiopsida > Schizaeales > Lygodiaceae > Lygodium > Lygodium microphyllum. The sequence goes on along the minus strand of NC_141147.1, from coordinate 11,990,039 downwards.
TAGCCCATTCTTGAAACACGAATATTACCTGCAAGAAAAGTTGTGCACTCCCTAAGGGGTGTGTCTACCTCTCCGTGTAGTGCATGGTGCCCGTGGTAGTTGAACGGAGAGATGGGTCTAACCTTGGGCAAGCCCTTGGTAATGTCCCACACTTGAGGACCCCATTTGTGCCAAGGGGGGTGCGGTGCGAGTGGCTTAGGGTAACAAGTCTAACCATAGGCGAGTGTTACCTCCCTAGGTATGTCCTGCCCTTGATGTGCCCTAAGGGTGAAGTGGGGAAGCAAAAAGGGCTAGGGGTTTAACCGACTAAAGCCACCGGGCACGCGTAACTTGAGAACCCCTAGGTGTAGTGATAGTGCTCTATGTGGTGTTTAAGTGCTTCTGCAAGTGAGTGCTTGTGTGCCTTTCCTTTCATGTTATGCTCTTTTTTTTTTTGATATAATTGTGGAATGACAGCCATGCCTAATTGTCTTCATCTGAATGAGGAGGGGAAGGGGGTCAAATGGATTTGCTCAAAAACTGGCGACTTTGCATGTAATCTTTCAGATTCATGCGAACATGAAGAGAAGTGGTGGAGAGGAAAGGGTGATTGCACCTAGTGAATTGGCTGTCATTCATATCTTCTAGAAGGGCTAGGCAAAAAGAGGGAAGGAGACTAGCCCTCATCATAAGACGAGCCATGGCGCAGCTATCAATAGCATTAGGGTCAAAGAAGAGGGGAGGTAGGCCGCGCTCTTGTGGAGTCGGGTCCTGCTTAAGGAGTAGCTTAAGTAACCTAAGATAATTACAGGTTGTTACAAAGGCGGATTCAGGGCATGAGGAGAAATCTACAAGAAAGCATGTAATTGAATCATCTAGGCTTTCGAAGGTAAAAAGAAGGGCATGCTCGAAGGATACTACATTAGAGTTATAAATAATAGGGAAGTCATACCGCCCGTGGAGGGTGGCATTAAAATCCACCACTACCCTTCGAGGGTATGCCATGTAGGTAGGGTTGTTCCGCTCGAATGGCAGGGTGTTACAAAATGCCATCTAGGTGAGCATATTGATGTCGCATACTCACCTCCTCCACAGGAGTTGGCTTTTGTAGCCATGTACAATGTGTGTGGGACTTCAAAAACTTTGTTCTGCCAGTAATCAGCCGCTTCTGTGCCCCAAGAGGTCAGGGTTTTTTCTCGCTCTTCTAGCCATCTTTGCCCCATCCGGCCACCGATCGCGATCACCTCATCCATCACCTTGAGTGGCAAGATCCTCCACAGACTGTTGGGTAGGAGAAAACTAAAGGTGAATGGATCCTTTCCTTGTTCTTGTATCTCCCACAGCACCAGTTCTGCGTGGAATCCCGCGGAGAGATCATCAGGGCACGGTGGGAGGGATGCGGATGGTAGCACGGTTGGTTTGGCTCTCAGCTGTTTCCTGGCTTCCTCTACTAGCTTTCTGCGTCTTTCCCTAGATGCGACGTTTCCTTCCCGCAGATGGGTCCTCTTGTGGTGGCTCTTCAGACTACGGCGAGGGGGGTTGTGGGACTACATCCTCCCTGAATTTTGGGTTGTATGTTCTGAGGAACTCCACGCACTTCAGGTGGTCCAGCTCCTATGAGAGTTTTTCAAGATACCTCGTGAGGTTGCATTGTTCAACCGCCCTCCTGGCTGCTTCCTCCTTGGCTACCACAACTTCTATGTTGTGGATGGTTCGAAATTTGAGTTGACTGAAGGCGCAGTTCTCTAGATGGATGCGGTATTGCTCCCTTTCCTCGTCTATGAACGGGAGTCGATGGGCACGGTCTTGCTGCGACATTTTATGCTCCTTCCATAAACGTAACTTTCATTAGTACTTTCCACATATTAATTCGCTGATTGCTGAAAAAGAAAAACTCTATGCTTTTTGAATGAATTCATTAAGAAGCCATGTAGATTTTCCTGTTTAGACTTGGACTTGTTGCCCTTTACTTCAAAGTTTTCATGCCTTTGGAAATCTCGCAAATTCAAAGGTCTCCCAAGAGCAAGGCGTGGATGAGGCGGATGGTTGTGGTTCAAGAGAGAATTGTGGCTTGTGGTTTTGAGGGTTCATGGGATGCGGTTTGATCAAGCTTGAGGGTGGTGTATGAATGGTGTCTTTGGCCGTGTGGGCCTTAGGGATCCACAGCCAGGTATTTCCCTCGTAGTAGCCTTGCGCACGTAAGAGGGCTTTAGGGACCCATTGTTGCTTGATCATGCGGTGCTTTCTGTGACTACGTCTTGGCCTCCTAGGGCTAGAGTTTTTGGTCCTACGAGGATAGGAGTGTCGACTCCTAGCGGCGGTTGCGGCTGTTTGGGCTTCCATTGAAATCTAAGCTGTTGAGCCTGATGTTTTGCTACTGTGGGCTGTGATTCCTGAATGCTGGGAGGTGGTGGCCGCGCACTACCCCCCTCTGTAGATTTGGTCATGGAGAATTCTATTGGTGACTTTGCGGACAGCGATGAAGTCACGCAGCCCTTGCTGAAAGCTGTGACAATGCGAACGTTGCCTATTGTGAGGTGGATGCGCTGCGACTCATAATCAACATTGCAGTGAGTCTGCTTTTTGAAAGTGTGCCCTAGCAGCGACTCCGTGCATGCGGCTTTTGCATTTGGCAACACGTAAAAATCATTGCGACAGTCTCAGACTCGATAGAAATGGCTACTTTGCACTTGCCGAGGAGTGCGTAGGGATGGGCCCCATATGGGCTTAATTTAGCATTCGTGGGTTGAAGTGGTGGTCTACCAAGTTTGGTCCAATGATCGTGAGTTAGGACGTTGAATTTTTCTCCCTCATCGATCAAAGCATTGAAAGCGCAGGTTTGTTTTGCAGTGACCGTTATATGCAGGTATGCAGGCTCCACGGCTTCCTCATCCTCGTCATCAATCTCAGTGATTGTGGCCACTCGTATTTTGATAGGCGGTTCTAACATCGGTGGCTCGTGCAAAGGATGGGTGGGAGGGTAGTATTTCTTGACACGACTTCCATTGAAGAAGCCTATTCCTTCACCGTCTAAGGTTTCGAGTTCAACATTGCCTGTGTGGCTGATTGCACGAACTTTGAAGGGTCCAAGGCCTCGAAATTTTTCTATTTATGTTCCTTAACGGAGTAGAGGAGTACTAAATCGCCTTGTTCAAAGTCGCGCTGCTTGACATGCTTGTCAAACCAAATCTTGTGACGGGCCTTCTCACATATAAGTGCATGGGTGGCTAGAAGATGGGTCTCTGAGAGGCATTTGAGCTCAATCAGGCGTTGCATCCATGCCTCCTTCCCTTCCCATCATTCTTGAAGGGCTATTCTTAGGCTAGAAACAAAGAATTCTAAGGGTAGGATTGCTTCTGTTCCATAGGTCAGCCTGAACAGGGTTTGACTAACAGCCGCTTTATAAGTTGTACGGTAAGCCCACAAAGCCGCCATAAGTTTGTTGTCCCAGTCACTACGTGAGGCTGAGACTATTTTGGTCAGGACATTGACGAGAATCTTATTCGTGGATTCTGCTTGACCATTTGCTTGAGGGTAGTATGGAGATGATTTGCGATGGATAATGAGAAAGGTGGACAGGAGATGTGCTATTACTTCATTGATGAAGTGCGTGCCCTGGTCACTGACCAATTCGATGGGGCAGCTGAATTGCATGATCACTTGCTCCCATAAGAACTTGACAGTCGTCCTAGTGTCATTTTTACGTGTGGCTCTTGCCTCTGCCCATTTTGTGAGATAATCCGTGGCCACAATGATGTACTTGGCTTGTGAGTACTGCGCCGCAGGACTGATGGGTCCTATGAAGTCGATTCCCCATTTTTCGAAGGGTTGTCGAGCAATAATTGGGGTCAACTCCATCTGATCCTTGCTAATCGGGACTTTTGTCTGTTGGCACTCGTCACAATGCTTGACGAATCGTGTGGCATCGTTGAAAAGTGTGGGCCACCATAGTTGAGACTGCAGCACCTTCTGTGTTGTCGTGTCTCCGCTAAAGTGTCCTCCCGCAATGCCGTTGTGCGCCTAGGAGAGCACATTGTGCATCTCATGCTCACACACGAATCTACGTAGTAATCCGTCTTGCCCCAGCCTATAGAGTTGGCCTGCAATCAGCTGATAGGGCTGGATCTTCAGGATCAAGCACGTAAGTTGGGCTTTTTCTATTGGTCGCTTAGGTAGTCCGTGCTCAAGCACTTGGACTATGTCGTCCGCCCAATATGGCATTAGATCAGCCTTAAATAAATCTCTCTCGTTGGACAGGTGGAATAGGTGGGAGTCGGGTAACTCATCAACGATGCCTTGTCCAGCGGCTTCTCCCATGGGGATGCGTGACATGTGATCAACCATATAATGCTGCTTTCCCTTTCTTACTACCACGGAGAAATCGAACTCTAGAAGCAGGAGCCATTGAGCTATGCGTCCTGTAGCACATGGTTTGTTTACTAAATAGAGCAGGGCTTGATGGTCCATGAAAAAGATGAAGGGTGTGGCCAATAGATAATGCCGGAATTTCTTCACAGTGAACACCATGGCTAATCCCTCTCTTTGTGTTGTCGAGTAGTTCATTTTCACCTCAGTGAGTTGTCTGCTAGCAAAGCTCACTGAATAAACCAGGTTGGCACAACATTGCCCCCACGACAAACTTAGAAGCATTGATGTGCACGTGGAAGGTAATGGTCCAATCTGGGGCTCATAGAATTGTGCTATTGTCAGAGCCTTTTTCAATTCTTCATACGCTCGTTGGCATGCCTCGGTCCACTCAAAGACAATCAATAGCTTGTACAATGGTTTGGCGATTAGCGCATAGTTCAGTAAAAACCGCCGATAGTACCCTGTATGGCCTAAGAAGCATTGAACTCCCTTGTAATTAATTGGGGGTGGAAGGTCAACAATAATCCTGACCTTCGAGAAGTCAGTGGCAATGCCGTTCTTCGACACCACATGTCCTAAGATGCATCCGTGCTTTATCCAAAACTGGCATTTCAAGGGGTTCAAGGAGAGTCGATATAAGCGACACCGTTCAAAGGCTGTGTGGAGTTTGTCTAAGTGTTCGATCTAAGTCGAATGGACACACAGGTCGTCGACAAAGACTTCTAACTCCTTGCAAAGCATGTCCTTAAAGATGGTGCACATGAGACATTGGAAAGTGGCAGGGGCATTGGTCAACCTGAAGGGCATGACTATGTATGCAAAGGCGCCCCACTCAGTGGCAAAGGCGGTCTTGTGCTTGTCCATAGGATGCACTTGCACCTGGTTGTACCCTCAGAAGCCGTCCAGAAAACTGTAGGCTTCCTTGCCTGCCACCCTCTCAAGCATATGCTCGGTGTACGGCAATGGATAGTTATCCCTCTTTGTAGCAGCATTCACCTTCTTGTAATTGACGCACACTCGAATTTTTCCATTCTTCTTCATCACAATTACTATGGGTAATACCCAGTTTGTGTGCTCAATTTCGTAAATGAATCCAACTCTCATCAACTTGTCAATTTCCTCTTTGACAGCATGAGCGTGTTTTGGATTCATAAGGTACGGTCGCTGCTTGACCGGCGTTGTGTCTGGCATCATGGGTATGTTGCGAGTCACGACACTTGGATCTACCCCCTTAAGTTCCTCTAAGGACCAAGCAAACATGTCTATATACTCTCGCAAGAGAGCAACAAGACTCGTTTCTTCTTCATCGGTCAGTTATCGGCAATGAATATTGGTCGGGGTGTTTCCCCTTCCTGGGCTAAGTCTATCTCGTCTTTGACTGGTCCCTCGATTGGTTCCCTTGTCTGCCCTTAATGTTTGGCACCTAACAGAACTACTACCCTATCCCCTTTTTTGAATTTCATGAAGCATTTAGGGAGGTCCTACGGCTTTTACTATTCTTCTGTTCACGTATCCCTGGGTTGCTTTGTATTTTCCTACCTTAACTGTCTGCGCCTCAGGTGGACGGGTAGGTCCCCCTTGGTATGTCTGGTAGTGGGTGGCCTAGGGATCTCTGGATCACTGTCCGAACTAACTTCCGATTCAGAGTCAAACCCTCCGTCTTTTCTAGAAGAGGTGGTCTCCCCTAGTGGCCGCAGTTCAGATGGTGATTCAGTCCTAAGTACTGATGTCGTTCCTGGTTGGGCTAGGCCTGCTTGCTCAAGGTCTATGGCTCCTACATGTTCCAACCAAGCGCGATCACATTCCATGCGCATGACTCCTCGCTCTACCCTGCTTAATTTCTTGTCCTATAGTGTGGTATTCTATGGTATCTACTTCACCCTCACTCTCATCACTGAAGGATTGGCAGTCTTTGTATTTGTCGCTAGAATCTTTGTCATCCGACTGCTCGTCGTCTCCCAGGGTTTGGTACGTCTCGTGTCGTTGGTCAGGAACTAGGGCCCAGTTATACATGAGGTTTAAATCATGCACCTTGGTCCATTGCCACTTGGATTCCTCTAAGAGATCCTGGATTGGCTTGAAGTTTGCAGCTCGATTTCCAGCTAGCTTGTCCGTTAGGTATTCCAGTATCCCCTGGAGTTCCCTTTTGTTGGATGGTACTTGGAAGGTGACAAGCTTAGGCCTTCCACGGAGGCTTCCTGTCATCATGCTGACTGGTATAGAGAGTGCTTCGTTAGACTTGCCGATCGTTTTGATGGCTTGCTCATACACCTCATGATCTGAGAATGGCAGGTTGATTGTAGCGAGAATGTACATCCAATCCCGCTCATCCTCTGGGCATGGGATATACTTGGTCAAGGGCCCATAAGACTTCTTGACCTGAGTGTTCCCCTTGAGCATAGTAGAGATGGAGTCTAGGTCAACTGGTGAAGTCTTCCAAGTGTCCATCTCTATCCTTACGGCATCCATTCTATTTCCAAGGAAGATCAAGCTGTTACCCCAATCTTCGATGACTCTAGCATTGCGCATCCAGGGTCGGCCTAATAGGATATCGTAGTCCACTCCCTTCATGACTATAAAGTCAATAGAGAAATAGACACGTGCGATCTTCACTGGCCAATTCTTAAGTATCCCGAATGGTTTCAACAGGCGGGATTCCCCAAGTCTGAAGCATTGCGTGGCTAAGCACACTAACCCCAGCTCCCGAGTTGAGAGCGGAGTTTTGATGCCGAGAAGTGCTTAAAAATAGCCAAAAATTACGAATATCAAGGGAAAAATATTCAACATCGAAGGCGGCGGCTCTAGCTGGGACGATTTTAAGCGTCAAGTGCTTTAAAGACGCCCGAGTGACACTTGTTGATTTTTGATAATTTTTCAGACTGCCGTGCGGGTTGTCAAGAGTTGCTGGCCAATGCGGGATGTCAAGTTGGATGCCCAGGATTTTTCAGAGCTCGATTTGGAGCCCGGACGGGGAAATGGCCACAAGATGGGCAAGATTTGAAAAGGTGGACCAAAGTTTGGCCAAATTGGGCATGCCTTTTGGAGTTTGGACCCTCCCTCCCAAAATTTTATGCACCTCTTGATCAAAAAACGAGGAGAGAGAAGGAAGACATGGCGTGATCAAGAAACGATGCATTTTTCGCTCTCTCTCCTCTCTCATCATGATTGTGGGCTGTGAGTATCCCATACAACCGATCTTGGGGCTGATCTTCTCCTTCTTGGCCGATCTTATCGTCTGTCTTCGCCCGTCCAATGGTGGCCTGAATGAAGAGAGCCAATTCTCCTCCCTCTCTCTCCCTTAAGGGCTTGTTCTTGTGTGGAAGAAGACAATGAAGAATGGTGGAGGAAAGCTTGTCCGGATGAGACCGGATTGCTTCCGAATGGATGTCTTGAAAGTAAAGTGCTTGAGGTCAGATGGAGGGGGAGAGTACCTCTCCAATGAGTTCAGTGATTTTTTGAGGTCTCATGGGATAAAGAGACAGTTCACATGCAGGTATACCCCACAGCAAAATGGGGTTGCAGAAAGGAAAAACAGGCATATTGCAGAAGTTGCACGCGCCTTGATGGTTGAAAAGAATATGCCTAAGCATTTTTGGTCTGAGGCTGTTCATACTGCTGTTTATATTATAAACAGAACTCCCACAGCTGCAGTTCATGGTATGACCCCCGAAGAATGTTTTACAGGTAAGAAGCCTGATGTTTCACACTTGAAAGTATTTGGCTGCATTGCGTATGTTCATGTGCCAGATGAGTTGCGGAAGAAACTGGATCCAAAGGCTGAAAAGTGTGTCTTTATTGGATACTCTTTGCTGTTCTTGAAGATGTTGAGCATTAAATACATGCTGGAAATCAGTCCCGTAATCAAGACCAAGAAACCGAGACCTAAAAATAAGCGGTAATGCTATTTTTATGAAGAAAAATGATCTTTTTATGCTATTTGCTTTATGAAACTTTGTTCATATGGGATGAAAGTTCATTATAATATTGTTTGCCATGAGTTTCAACTGTTTGCAACCTGAAAATCAGAAAATATAAGGCTACATGGCTGGAATTAGTGTTAAAATACATGAAAAATACGCGTTTTAAGGGTAAAATTGGGTTTTTTGCTATATAAATGAGAAAAATGATATGTCACACCAACTAAATCTGAGTTTTTGCTGTCAATGAACCTAAGGGCCACAACCCACAATCAACTTTCATTTTCAGTCATCATTTATTAAAGAAAAATAGGAAAAAATATGAAAGAATGGAAAAAATGGGTTTAAAATTAGGAAAAAATAGGAAATGGACTGAGGAAAGATAGGGAAAATTATATCTATGTTTGTGCAATGTATAACGATGGCAAAGCACGAGGTTGACCTTGATTTGTCCCCATTTCTATGTTCTATGCGTATTTATTGTTCTTTTAAAAGGGAAAAATGCATAGAAACCCTATCTAACCGATCAATAATGCAAAATACTAAGAGTTGGATGAAGAGGGGCTGAAACGCTGAAAGATAAAGAAAATATTTGATTTATGCATTGCACTTGGCATATAGAAAATGGTTTGAATAAAGAGGTGGTAGCATGAGCATATGGCTCGTGCCTCCTTTCAACGCAGTACGCGTTAGTGAAATTCATGGAAAGAATGTTTTATGCACTATACACGATGCTGATCTTTCTTTTGTCTGAGCACATAACCATACATGATTTGCACTAAGCATAATAATTAAAAGGTATCAGAAAAACCTCCTAGATGCATGTCCCCTGTCTTCCTTAGGTTGTCACCAACGATGAGCGTGAGAGGATGTCCTAAACTGTAGGTTAGCCATTGGGTCCTAAGGGAAAAGTGTAGTGATGAATGGTACATCCTGGAACATTAAATATTGGTACCTTAAGAGGAGTTTGTGTTCGTTTGTGTTATATGTTTAGCAGCGCATCAAAGGGCCAATCTCTGCGATGTAGGAGAGCTGCAGTGGGGCTCCGACTATTAGTCGGTAGAATGCCTCCTATGTGTGTGTGACGAGGCGTTATGCCTATGTAATTTGGGTCCTCCCTTTGAGGAGTTTTAGGGAAACGTTGGACTATGAACTATAAACGCATGAATTAAGCTTTAGGGCAGTTTGTCCTTTAGCATTAGATTGACGCTCCTAGTCCGCGAGGCCGTGAGGATGTTTGTGTGTCATGAGCATGAGGTCCGGCTAGTGCCATAGCCAGTGCCGGCCCATTTTAGGTCCCATCAGTGGTCCGTCTGCCGGGAGCCGCCTATAAGTGCTGGTTTGCGGATCTAGGGTTTTTAGGGACCAAAAGGAAGTTGGTTTATGTCCTCTGACAAGGATCATCAAGACGAAATCCAGAAAGCAGAACGTGCTGAGAGGGCTAGGCGGCGGTTAGAGATCGTAAGTCGTTATTCTCCTCAAAGGAGTAGCCCAGTACATATAAGAAGCAGTGGTTTTAGTCACCCAACTGCTCCAGATATTCTGTCAGGTGCAGGAGGAAGCATAAGTTCTTCCTCTCCTCCACCAAGTCTACCCACTTCAAGTGGAGGGGTTCAAGCTCCTATTGCTAATCCGATTGTTACCATGGCACAACCCATTGCAATTCCTTCAGGGACGCCAGATTTACCAGCCTTAGGAGTTCCCTTGCCCATTTTTAATGGGTTAGCGGAAGAGGATGCAGAATTTCACATTTGTGAGTTCCAAAGATTGATGTTCAATTATCACATCCAAGAGGAGGGACATCTCATGATGTTCTTCAATATGACGTTAAAAGGAAGGCCTGCGGTATGGTATCACAGCATAGAGTCTGGGACCATAACCACAATTGATCAATTCTATGCAGCTTTCCGAGCGGAATATGCCCCTGAAAGAGGTGGCCAATATTGGTTACGGGTCTTGAATGTAACGCGCCAAGACCCTCATGAGAATGTGAAAGCTTATGCCAAGAAGCTGAAAGAAGTATTTCGTAAGTTACAAACTTACATTCCCATTCCGCCGGCTGCCCAATTGCAATACTTTTTGCATGGGTTGGATTTTAATATCCAAGTACAATTGAGCAGTGTGGCCTTGGCAGATATAGACACCGCTATTACACGGGCAGAGGGAGTAGAAGCACGATTACAAACGGCCTACTCCTCTCGAATGAATGTTAATGGGGGTTTAGTACCTGGCGGCAATCCATCATTGATGAATGGAAGTCAAGGGATGCCTATGACTAACCCTAATGGGAGAGGGAGCATGGTTCAGAATGTACCTTTGCTGCCAGCTCCTCCCAGTGTGACTATGCCTATGGCAAGTCAGTTGGCTCCACCAAATGTTGGAGGCCAAGTTTTGAATTCTAACGTTGTTCCTGTGGGTCAACAGCCAATGCCAAATCAGATTGTTGTTGAGATGACAAGCTCAACACATGCGCACATTGATGATGGACCGCCTGGTTAGATGGGTCCACACGTCTACACTTAGCATGTCGGTGGTCATTATGCACCTCACATGGCCATGACTCATTACTTATTATATTTAGGTCGTTACACCTATTTACAGCTGGCATAGATATAGCGCCAGTCGACTAGTGTAGTCGGTTATGCATTGTTTGACTTAGTAGGCCACTTTTCTTTTATGTTGTATCTTATCTCTACTTTGTGTACATTGTAAAGTGTGTGGAAGAAGAAGAAGAAATTAGCAAGAAAACGTTTTGGCCTCCATCTCTCTTCTTGTCTCTTGAGTGAGCTTCTCCTTGTGCATTCTGTGTGTGTTCGGCGCAGCATCTTGAGCAACCCCTTCCACCACGCGATTCTTGACATGGTATCAAAGCCGCGCCATTGAGAGAGGCTGATTTCGAAGGTTGAAGCAAAGGAGAAGAAGCAAGGTTCGAGCAAGCAAGCCACGAGTAAGAAGCTCTCCCATCCTTCAACTCTTTCTCTTGGATAGTGCCTGTGGAGGCACCAGAAGCAGGGCAGAGCAAAAATCTCAGATTGCAGTGAGATTTGGTGTACGCGAAGAGCGCTGTATATTCTGCAGTTATTTTGGGCATTTGAGGCCGTTTCAGGGCCCGTTTTAGAGCCGCAAGGTTGCAGACAGCAGTTTCAGGGTACACTGTGACTTCGACTGTATCGACCGAACGTGGGTGCGCAGGTTATAGATTTCAGATCTGTAAGTTCAAAGGTGTTTACCAGTGAGTAAACACAAGGTTTATCTGCAAACTGGTTGCAGATTGCATGTATTGTTGAGCAGACAGTGAAAAAGGCTGTCTGGTGTATTGCTATGCACTACAGGTCAAGGGTTGCAGAAGATTTGCTTGCTGTTTGGTATTAGTTTTGTGATAATGGCAGAGAACAGTGGAAGCCCCATCATTGAGAAGCTCGACAAGAACAACTACCCATCATGGAAGTTTCGTGTCATGAACTTCCTTATTGGAAAAGGCCTCTACGAGTTCGTTTCAGGTGAAGAAAAGGAGCCGGAGGTGAGTGATCCTCCAATTGCAGAAGAGACAAAGGCACGAAAGGAATGGAATGCAAAAGACAAGAAGGTCATGTATTGGTTGTCTACAGTAATTGACAATAACATGCTGGGACACATTAGAAATGCAGAGAATGCATATGCAGCTTGGACCATACTTGAAAGTATGTTTTCTGTAAATACAAAGGCATGAAAGATTCAATTCAAGCAAGAGTTGAATACATTGAAGAAAGGGAAGATGTCTATCAATGAGTATGCATTGAAGGTAAGGAGCATTGCAGATGCATTGGCAACGATTGATGCAATTCCCGATGATGATGATTTGGTGTCGTCTACCTTAGGTGGAATTAACAATGAAAAGGCTTGGAAGTCTTTTGTAACTTCCGTATATGTCAGAAAGCCATTTCCAGATTTCGATGAGTTGGTCTCTCTAATGATCACTGAAGAAATCAACATGCAGAGTGAGACATCTGAAAGAAGTGGTGAACAGGTCCAAGCTTTCTACTCCAGTTCTGGAAGGGGACGTGGCATGTTCTCTTCGAGAGGCCGTGGTACAGGACGTGGTAGTGACAACCAGCAAAACAGATTGAATCAGCAATTTGGCGATATACAGGTTTCAGGAGGTCGTGGTAACTTTAGAGGCAGGGGGAGCTTTAGAGGAAGAGGTGGATGGCAAAACAGAGGTTCTAACAACTCTGGTATTGTGTGCCACTACTGTGGCAAAACAGGTCATATTGCAGCCCAATGTTATGCTAAGAAAGATGATATCCGCAGTGGTAAGTTGCAGCAAGGAAACTATGCATCGTCTTCATGACAGAATGAAGACAAAAATGAACGTTTGTTCGTCATGCAGCATATGGTGAATGCTGTTACAGGAAAGGGAACACATGAAGATGTTTGGTATGTTGATTCAGGTGCATCCAATCATATGACCAGCCATGCAGAATGTTGGAGAGATGCAGGATTTGAAGAATGCAGGTTATGTGCAGACGGGTGATGACTCATGCCACCCAATTTCACACATTGGAAAAGTTCCCTTGTCCTTGCATTATGGTAAGACAAAGAGTCTTTCAGATGTATTACATGTGCCATTTATTACAAAGAACTTGGTGTCAGTCGGTCAAATGGTAGAGCAAGGGCTGCAAGTCAGATTTAATGCAAAGGGCTGCTTTGTAGAAGACTTCAATGACAAGTGCAGGTTGGTAGCAAAGGGAAGTAGAGTTGGACGTATGTTCACTCTAGATGCTGGAATTCCTACTATGAATGCTGCTATGTATGCCAAAGGAAAAGGTGTTGTTGCAAACATTGAAATTTGGCACAAACGCATTGGACATGCAAATGTACAAAGGCTGAAATTAATGCAGTCCAAAGGGTTGGTTACAGGTTTGCCTACATTTAAAGTTGCAGAATTTCAGAAGGTATGTGAAGCATGTCAGGTTGGTAAGCAGGCAAGACAACCCTTTTCACATGACAGAGATGTAAGCAGAAATATCCTTGATGTTGTGCATACAGACATTTGGGGGCCTACACAAAATGTATCTCTTGGAGGTAGTTCATACTTCGTCACATTCATTGATGATTGTTCTAAAAAGTTGTGGGTATATTTTATGAAGGAAAAGAGTGAAGCTTTTGAGCACTTTAGAACTTTCAAGATGTCATCTTTGATGAAATGAGCAGTTGGTATGCATCTAGTGGTGATGCATTGGATGATGATGATGATCATGACACTCATGTGCAGGCTGAAAAGCAAGAATCACGAACTCTTAGCGGACCAGAGACATCATCTAGTAGTCCTTGGTCTGGGAGACTAAGGAGTACCTCTACATCTTCGGGTGCATCTAGTAGCACTACAGGTAAAGACAAAGGAAAGAATAAAGTGTCAGAATGCATTGATGCAGTTCTTGATGGAGACTCCAGTGGCTCAGAGAGCTTGGATGATGAGCTTGGCATTCCTTCAGTGAGGACTCCAGGTGTGCAGAGAGCACGCGTTAATGCAAAGACTCCATTGAGTGATCCAGTGGTACGCAGGTCTAGCAGGGTGAGATACCCTGTTAAAAGATTTGGTTTTGAAGGTTATGCAGCTCACCATTATGCTTATATGGTGAAACTAGTTGAGGATGTTGAGCTCACATGTTTTGAGGAGGCTGTTGGTCATGCTCATTGGGATGCAGCAATGGATGAGAAGATGGCTGCATTAGAGGCCAATAAGACTTGGGATCTAGTATCATTGCCGAAGGGAAAGAAAGCTATTGGATGTAAGTGGGTTTATAAGATTAAGCACAATGCAGATGGTTCTATTAGCAGGTACAAAGCTAGGCTGGTTGCAAAAGGCTATGCCCAGACATATGGCATAGATTATGATGAAACCTTCAGTCCAGTTGCTAGGATGGCAACTGTCAGATGTGTGATTGCTTTGGCAGCAGCCAAAGGTTGGAGGTTGCAGCAAATGGATGTAAAGAATGCCTTCTTGCATGGTGATTTGCAGGAAGAAGTGTATATGGATCAGCCAACAGGTTATGAAGATTTAGAGCATCCCACGTATGTGTGCAAGTTGAAGAAGGCACTCTATGGGCTCAAGCAAGCACCTAGAGCATGGTCTGACAAGATTAGAGAGTATCTTGTCAATATTGGCTTTTATGTTTCTGATGCTGATCACTCACTTTATGTGAGAAAGGGAGATGCAGGTTTGGTCATCATAGTCATCTATGTGGATGACTTGATTATTACAGGTGATAGTGATAGTGGGATTGCTGAAGTCAAGGGCTGTTTGAAGATGAAGTTTGAGATGAAGGATTTAGGTGAGCTAAGGTACTTCCTTGGCATTGAGGTGATCAGATGTGATGATGGTATATGGCTGTCCCAAAGACAGTATTGCTTGGATATGTTGTCCAAGTATGGTATGACTGCATGCAAACCACTTTCAGTCCCGTTGGAGCAGAATGTAAAGCTGAGTGCTGATGTTGGGGATGAGATAGAAGACCCTACTATGTTCAGGAGGATAGTGGGGAGTTTGATCTACATGACCATTACAAGGCCAGACTTGAGCTACGCTGTTGGTCTTGTGAGTCAGTTTATGCAAGTACCTAGAAAGCCACATTTGGATGCAGTCAGACGCATATTGAGATATGTGAAGTCCACATTACATTATGGACTTTTCTATGAGGCAGGTACAGATGTACATGTATTTGGATACACAGATGCAGATTGGGCTGGTAGTATATCTGATAGAAGATCTACCAGCGGATACATGTTCTTGCAGCAGAATGATGCACCAAGACAAATATTGCAGAGGGGAAAAACAACTATAGAAGAGTTGCCACAAGGCAATGGAATCAGCCTTATTGAGGCTGTACGAGTCAATGATGCTGAAACCTCTAACTTAAGAGCTGTGATAAGAGGCCAAAAGGCTAAAGAGGTTGACAAAGATAAGGAAAAACCGGTTGAGGCAAACCCTAAACGAGGGAATAAGGGGACGCAGGTCCATAATCCTAGCATAGAAGGGGGACCGCTAAGGCTAATTGACAGGAAAGGCGACCCTAAGAAGGATGAGGAAGTGCCAAGAAAGAAGGCAAGAGCCAAGAAAGAAGCACCCAAACCGGTCCAAAGACCAAAAGAGAGGATGGTTTGGCGAGAAAAGAGAGCTTTGGCTACTTATCATGACTTTGATTTAGCGAGTTCTCTTTGCGAAGCTAACCAGATGTGAACCTCTTGCAATTGATCAAATTATCTCCAGGAGTATGCAAGGAATTTAAGAAGATCCTGCGTATTGGGTATATTGTAGAACCCTTGGGCATAGCACAGGTAGGGGAAGATTGATTTGACCATGCTGAAAAGAACTGCCCTAGGGTTCTAGCTTATGTGGATGGAATATTAGTGGAACATGCCATTGTAGACACTGGATCCTCCGTCAATATCATGAGTTCAGAATTGATGGAGAGGTTGGGTCTAGGCATCCAAAAAGATAGTTCCACCCTTCTTAGAATGGCTGATGATAGTCTGAGACAACTAGAAGGTTGCGTTACTAAGGTCCATGTTACAGTGGCAAGCGTAGAATACTTCTTGGACTTTAGGGTGATAAGATTTATAGGACGTCCTAGCTATCAAGTCTTGCTAGGTAGGCCTTGGATCTTACGAACAGACTATCAAGTCGATATACCGCTGGTCGAGTGGTTCTAGATAGAGGTGCTAATCGAGTAATAGTCGATGCTTATCCCGAGTCTCCTCAAAGTGAGAGAGCTCCTTTATCTTCTACTGAATTAGAAACAGCAGACGGCCCATCTGGTAGTGAGACATCATCCAGTGATGAATCTAAAGAGGGGTCCACTACAGAGGATATTTATCAGATAACTCTAAATGAGCCGATAGAGTCGCAAGATAGGATAAGAGACATGGATGTGATTGAGTTGGACCTTGGCACACCGAATGATTCGTGGCCGATTAAATTAGGTTCCATGCTCAGTTCAACAAAAAGGAAGGACTATGTGCCCTTGATTCAAGAATTCCGCGATATCTTTGCTTGGAGTTATGATGAGCTGAGAGACATTCCTCCCAGCCTGGCTGTTCATACTATTCCTGTAAAAGAAGGCAGTTGTCCTGTGCGTCAGAAAGTAAGGCATATGCCTTTTGAATTGAGGGACGGGCTGTTTGAGGAGTTACAGAAGTTAAGAAAAGCTGGTTTAATCTTCCCTGTTCAACACACAGAATGGTGTTCACCAGTTATTATCAGGAAGAAGAAAAACAACCAAATCCGACTATGTGTAGATTTTAGAGAGCTGAATAAGCAAACGGTTAAGGATTACTACCGTTGCCATTTATTGACCAGATTTTGGATCAATTAGCGGGTAGGAAAATATATTCATTCATGGATTGCTTTGCGGGATATAACCAGATGGCAATTGCAGAAGAGGACAAGCTGAAAACGACTTTTATTACTGTCTTTGGTACTTTTGCATACCATGTGATGGCCTTTGATTTGTGCAATGCACCTGGATCATGGCAACGAACAGCGGATAAGACCTTTGGTGACATCTCCCCAGACGAGCTGAAAGTATTTATTGATGACTTAGGAGCAGCCATTGTAAGGGAAAGGATGTTGGTTATCTTAAGGAAATGCTTTGAGCACTGCAGACAATTTTGTATCGCTCTTAACCCACGGAAGTATGTCTTTGGAGTGCCTTATGGGCTATTGCTAGGCCATGTGGTCAGTTCAGTGGGAATAGCAACTGACCCTGAAAAGATCAAGGTTATAGTTGCTATGAGTCTACCACGCACTCTGAAAGAGGTTCATAGCTTTCTGTCATCCATAGGGTACTATCGAAGGTTTATAAATGCTTTGGCAGAAAGAACGTTGCCATTAACGAACTTATTATCCTTTAACTGTCTATTTGAATGGAGCGACCCTTATAAGGTAGCATTCGAGGATGCGAAACAGGAGTTAGTAAAAGCACCCGTTTTAAAAGCACCTAAAAGAGATGAGGTGTTCTATATATTTTCAGCAGCCACCATGCATAGTATAAGCTGCTGCTTAGCCCAAATTTGGGAGGAAAAGTTGTATCATCCGATAGCTTTTGCTAGTCGAAAATTGGGCATTTCAGAGATCAATTATACCTACATGGAGAATTTGTGTCTTGCGATGGTCTTTGGGACTAAGAAATTCAGGCACTACATCCTCTATGAGAAGGTAGTGTTCTATACGAAGGCGGAAGGGCTGAGATTGCTTATGAACAAGCTGCAACCGCCTGATCGTTTGGCAAAGTGGTTAATCATTTTGCAGGAGTTCGATTATGATATTAAGAGTAAGCCACCGAGGTTGTAGGGTATTGTGGAATGCCTTGTGGATTTTGGGGAGCCGAAAGAGACTTTGGCTGAAGGAAGTGATATTGAGGCAATGTTTAAAATTGATACAGCTTCTATCCCATCTTGGTATGCTGCTATTACGCATTATCTATCAACAGGAGAGACGGGAGCTGGTTTATCAAAGTCAGAAAAGAGGAAAATTAAACAGTAAGCTTTGAAGTTTTCCTTGATCGCAGGGACACTATATCGGTAGGGTGTTGATGATATCTACCACCGATGTGTGATGCATGACGAGGTTCCTTTTATCTTGGAGGAGTGCCATGACTCTTCATGTGGAGTGCACTTCGCGGGACGATTGACGGCACAGAAAGCTTTAAGAGCCGGATATTGGTGGCCGTCTATCTTCCAAGATTCTTTTGAGTATGTAAAGAGATGTAATACCTGTCAAAGGCATGACAGTAGAGAGAATAGGAAACACCCACTTACGCCTATCATGGCTATCCTTCCATTTGAGAAGTGGGGCATTGATTTTGTGGGTCCTATCACCCCGTCGTCTACTATCCAGAAGAGGTACATTATAGTAGCCACTGATTATTTTACAAAATGGTCAGAAGCACGGGCGACGAGGCATGACAATGCAAAAGAGACTCCGAGTTTCCTTTTAGAGCAGATTATCTGCCGTTTCAGTCCACCAAAAGAATTAGTGTCGGACCGTGGAACCCATTTTTTGAACAAAGTGATCAAAAGCTTGACTGAAGCTTGGCAAATCAAGCATAATAAAACGACCCCTTACAATCCGCAAGAAAATGGGCAAGTTGAAAGTACTAATAAGTAGCTTGTGGGGATCTTGTCTAAAATAGTCTCTGAGAAGAAACGAGACTGGGATAGGAAGTTGTATGTGGTCAGTATGGGCGTATAATACAACGTTCAAGCGCGCTATCGGCCATACTCCATTCAAATTAGTTTATGGGGAAGAGTGTGTGTTACCCCTTGAAATTGAGTTGCCAACCATACGGTTTGCAATTAACCATTCTTTGGGAGATGAGGATTCCCTTTTTGAACGTTTCACGACCATAGCCCACTTGGATGAGCTGAAGTTGCAGAGCTTACTACATCAGGAGGTAGCCAAGTGTCGGATGAAGCAGTTGCATGACCTCAGAGCGAAGAAATATACCTTTAAAAAAGGGCAATTAGTCCTCTATTATGATGCGCATAGGGAGTTGTTTCCAGGGAAGCTGGAACCTAAATGGGATGGCCCCTACAAGATTTTTAGGTTAGGGAAAAATGGGTCTACGACTCTATTAGCTGATCTACAGGGAGTAGAGTTTAAAAATAAGGTTAATCTTAATAAGATTAAACCTTATTATTTCTAAGTATGCTAATACAAAGAAAATGCATTGCAGGTCCACGCTCGGGATGATTTGAGACTTGCAAAAGAGCTTAAAGCCGGTTGATGGGACGGTTAATCCCTTATTTGGAGCACAGATACCATCAGGGGAAACTCATCTGGTGGAGCAAAGGATACAAAGTGATTGAGAAAGAAGACAGAACCTTTGTGTGGGAGATCAAAGTCTTCTGCCATCACTGTTTACGACTGTTGACGAGTATCCCTGTTGAGTTCAATGAAGAAGGTGGGATGGAGCCGTCAGTTCATCCTCTCAACATGTTGAATTTTGACTATCATAATTACGAATAGAGGAGTTCGTGATGGCAGGCTATGTAAACCCATTGTGGAAATATACATTATATTTTGACGGAGCGTCCAGGGGCCCTAATAAAAAAGGGAGTGTTGGAGTAGTAATCCAAGATCCTCGACGTAGAGTTACGATGAAGTTAGCTGCTTATCTCGCGGTAGGATTCACTAACAATATGGCAGAGTATAAAGCCTTGATTATGGGACTGCATATTGCCAAACAAGGTGGTATTCATCGGTTGTTAGTAAAAGGGGATTCCCAGTTGATCCTGAATCAGCTAGATGGGACATACACAGTGAGGAATCCCATTCTTTGTATGTATCATTGAACTGCTATGACCCTACTTGAGGAGTTTGAGAGAGTGTCTTTTCAGCTGATTCCACGTTATTGGAATCAGTTTGCGGATTCATTGGCAAATCTTGCTTATGAAGAAGACATTTTCTTCAATTGTGGTCCTAGTTTGGATATTGTGATCAATGATGAAACAGGACCCGGTCACTTGTGGGGTATGTTATCAGAGCATGCAATATATGGCAGACGATGGTTGATATGGGTGATGCAAAGAGTAGCCGAGAATAATCTACCGTTATTATCCTGGACCCATAGGTTGATTAGACAACATATTATGCGTATGCCTCTTGCTATATATGCAAGAGGAATGGGTCATAATCTTATGCATTTAGTTTAGGAAGACGAGCCCTATGTTTTCCTCCTTGGGAAGGAGCCTATTATTGTATATCTGGATTCTTTCAGGGAAGGATGTGTAGGTGCTATTCTGTTTTATCTCATTAGGCCAAGAGGGCTGATCAAGTTTTGTAGTGAAGTGCTTTATTTCATTAGGCCAAGAGGGCCAGTTGTCTGTTTAGTATAGGTACGGTTAATGGTTTCTTGTTTTAGTTCTATGCTAGACATGTTCAGAAGAAGAGCTTGGAAGGAGCCTTTTGTTGCGTGGAAGCTTCTCATGGCCCTATCCAGGTGATATCTATCCTTTATGAGTACCATGTTTTGTGTTATATGTATCTGTGTACTTGTTAAGGGGATTCTCTTTTCTTGTTGGGGACCGGAGTCCAAGGCATGAAGTCCCAGGTTTAGGTTCAGTATATTTGAGGGAGGTCTGAGTAGTCATTGCCTCCTGTAAAGACATTGTCAAGCATTGAAAGACTTGTTTTAGAAGGGAGTTCTAGCGACCCTGTCCTGCTAGCCTGCTAGGCAGCCGTTCTAGGAGTTCTTGTTAGTTGTGAGGCAGTTAAAGAAGCCGCTAGAAGAAAAATAATGATGATAGAAGAAAAAAAAACCCTGAATATCTTAAAGACAATAAATATATACAGAGGTGTGTAAAAAGGGGTTCTAACACCTATACAAGTAGAAAAGAAAATAAAGGAAATTTTATAAGCAGTTGATCATCGCCTAGCGAAGGCCTAGTAGGTTCCTAGGAACGAGTCAGACCCGGGGCCGATGCCTTGTCTTCCTAGGGGTGGTGTCTTGCTAGAAAAGAAGAAAGTAAGGAAGGTTGGAGCGAAAATAAAAGTGAGCGTCAGAAAAGGATTAAGTGTCGCCTTGCGAGGGCTTGGTAGGTTCTTGGGTACCGAGATAGGTCCTGAGGCTGATGCCTTATTCTCCTTGGGTCACTATGCTCAACTCCCTCCTTTTTACATGCCCAAGTATGTCAATAAAATAAAACCCTGGAAGAAGAAATGTGCTAAAAGAAAATGCCTATTGATCAGGCTATAGGAATCCTCGCCTAGTAGGAGCTCCTAGTTGTGTTGTCCTTAGTCAGGTAGGTAGTCCAGACCACCACTTAGGGCGACCTCTTTGATAGTTCTTTTTAGTTTGGCTATGTTGGAGCAGTCGGTTATTAGTGACTAGCTTCGGACCTTCTATCAGATTATGCTAGGCCTACTCCTTGTGGATGTCATGCCTTGGTTTTGTCAGGGGTAGGGTGAGCACTATGCTATGTTTAGTATGTATTTATTTTGTATCAGCTTGATGCTTCCTTTGGTTGTTTTTGTGCAAATCTATTGTGGGATTCGACGGGTTGAGTCGCCCTATCCCATGGTCGCCGATGAGAGCGGAGTTTTCATGCCGAGAAGTGCTTAAAAATAGCAAAAAATTATGAATATCAAGGGAAAAATATTCAACGTTGAAGGCGGCGGCTCCAGCTGGGACGATTTTAAGCGTCAAGTGCTTTAAACACTTGTTGATTTTCGATAATTTTTCAGACTACCGTGTGGGTTATCAAGATTTTCTGGCCAATGCGGGATGTCAAGCTGGATGCCCAGGATTTTTCAAAGCTCGATTTGGAGCCCAGACGGGGAAATGGCCACAAGATGGGCAAGATTTGAAAAGATGGACCAAAGTTTGGCCAAATTGGGCATGCCTTTTGGAGTTTGGACCCTCCCCCCCAAAATTTTATGCACCTCTTGATCAAAAAATGTGGAGAGAGAAGGAAGACATGGCATGATCAAGAAACGGCGCATTTTTCGCTCTCTCTCCTCTCTCATCATGATTGTGGGCTGTGAGTACCCCATACAACCGATCTTGGGGCTGATCTTCTCCTTCTTGGCCGATCTTATCGCCTGTCTTCACCCGTCCAATGGTAGCCTGAATGAAGAGAGCCAATTCTACTCTTTCTCTCTCCTCCGTCTCTCTCCCTTAAGGGGTTGTTCTTGTGTGGAAGAAGACAATGAAGAATGGTGGAGAAAAGCTTGTCCGGATGAGACCGGATTGCTTCCGAATGGATGAAGACATGAAGAGTGCTGTTCTTGAAGATGCTGAGCATTAAATGCATGCTAGAAATCAGTCCTGTAATCAAGACCAAGAAACCGAGATCTAAAAATAAGCGGTAATGCTATTTTTATGAAGAAAAATGATCTTTTTATGCTATTTGCTTTATGAAACTTTGTTCATATGGGATGAAAGTTCATTATAATATTGTTTGCCATGAGTTTCAACTGTTTGCAACCTGAAAATCAGAAAATATAAGGCTACATGGCTGGAATTAGTGTTAAAATACATGAAAAATACGCGTTTTAAGGGTAAAATTGGGTTTTTTGCTATATAAATGAGAAAAATGATATGTCACACCAACTAAATCTGAGTTTTTGCTGTCAATGAACCTAAGGGCCACAACCCACAATCAACTTTCATTTTCAGTCATCATTTATTAAAGAAAAATAGGAAAAAATATGAAAGAATGGAAAAAATGGGTTTAAAATTAGGAAAAAATAGGAAATGGACTGAGGAAAGTTAGGGAAAATTATATCTATGTTTGTGCAATGTATAACGATGGCAAAGCACGAGGTTGGCCTCGGTTTGTCCCCGTTTCTATGTTCTGTGCGTATTTATTGTTCTTTTAAAAGGGAAAAATGCATAGAAACCCTATCTAACCGATCAATAATGCAAAATACTAAGAGTTGGATGAAGAGGGGCTGAAACACTGAAAGATAAAGAAAATATTTGATTTATGCATTGCACTTGGCATATAGGAAACGGTTTGAATAAAGAGGATGGTAGCATGAGCATATGGCTCGTGCCTCCTTTCAACGCAATACACGTTAGTGAAATTCATGAAAAGAATGTTTTATGCACTATACACGATGCTGATCTTTCTTTTGTCTGAGCACATAACCATACATGATTTGCACTAAGCATAATAATTAAAAGGTATCAGAAAAACCTCCTAGATGCATGTCCCCTGTCTTTCTTAGGTTGTGACCAACAATGAGCGTGAGAGGATGTCCTAAACTGTAGGTTAGCCATTGGGTCCTAAGGGAAAAGTGTAGTGAGGAATGGTACATCCTGGAACATTAAATATTGGTACCTTGAGAGGAGTTTGTGTTCGTTTGTGTTATATGTTTAGCAGCGCATCAAAGGGCCAATCCCTGCGATGTAGGAGAGCTGCAGTGGGGCTCCGACTATTAGTCAGTGGAATGCCTCCTATGTGTGTGTGATGAGGCGTTATGCCTATGTAATTTGGGTCCTCCCTTTGAGGAGTTTTAGGGAAACGTTGGACTATGAACTATAAACGTAGGAATTAAGCTTTAGGGCAGTTTGTCCTTTAGCATTAGATTGACGCTCCTGGTTCGCGAGGCCGTGAGGGTGTTTGTGTGTCATGAGCATGAGGTCCGGCTAGTGCCATAGCCAGTGCTGGCCCATTTTAGGTCCCATCACGTGTCTACAATCCCCTTTCTTGTTGTGTCACCTAGGGCTAAAACCGGCAAGACCGCATGCATCTCGGAACCTTTCCAGAAGGCATTGACGTGCAAGGATTTAGGCACAGAGTGTAGCGTCAAACTCGGTATTTGTGTTTCTGCGTCATGGTCTTGAGGGTCTACTGTGACCTGCTCTCGTGACCCTTCGATCCACTGCTTAAGATCTTGCCATAGGGTAGGATGCTGCCTAAGTAGATCTCCCAGGCTAAGTGTTACAGGGGTAGTCACTAGTGTGGTCAGGCGATTGTTGGACACTCGTCCTTCCCCTAACCTAGATTGTCAGGGCCAATGGCCGCGACTGATCTGCGGCTCTGTAGCGTCAAGGCTTGGTCTTAGCGGTACTGCTTGTGGCACGGTTGCTTCTACCAACTTAGGTCGAAGTGGTGATATTGGCGTGCTTACGCTGGAGAGATCATCGATCTCGTCCTCTATGATGGGCTCAGTGTCTTTGAGATGCTCTTGAGCCTCCTTCACCCATTTCTTCACCTTTTCTATGGCCTGTAACTGTTGCTTCGGATGCGGGTATTCCCCTACCTTAGCGCTTCCCTTTTCGGCTGTCTTAGGGGCTGAAGTCTTTGCCTCTGTGTCTGAAACCTTCTTTCCAGTAGGCAGAGTCGTAGCACTCTCGATTTTTAGTGCGACTTTAGCTTTCGATCTCTTCTTTTTCTGCCTGCGGCTTTTCTTCCCTATCAAGGTTGCGTCAAGATTGCTAGGTCCTAGTAGAGAGATGCCGGCCTGCTTCGTTTGGACTCGGGTCATGACCTGCAATGGGATAGGTGTGGCCTCCCCATCAAGGGTTTCGATACCAAACAGTCCCAATGGAACAGATGGTACGTTGGCTAAGCTACAGGATGGCTTTTGCTTTGGGCAATCTACGAAAAGATGGGTGATTCCACATTCTGTACACCTTTGGTCAGCCTTGTCTCTGTTTTGCTGCTCTCTTTCAGGGCAGCGTGATGAGACATGACCGGGGTGACCACAAGTCCAACATGTGACTGGATCCTGCATCTGCCCTCCTAGGCCCCTACCTCGTCCCCTTCCTAACGCCATCACTGGCACGGATTGATAATCCATGAGGATCGCGTTGTCATCGTCATCGTGCGAGATGTAAGGGTATATGTAGGTCTCTTCCTCATTCGGCTCCTCCACGTAGTGGACTGGAGCGTCGCTCGGTGGATGGGTCATGTAAGGACTGGGCGATCTAGGAATGCCTGTAGGATTTATGTCCGTTCTAGGGATGGCTCGTCATATCATTAGGCGCGGGAAGAGCCAATGGGGCTCCCCTTCCGAAGAATGGTTGCGGCCTGTTTGCTAAGTAAGGCTGGCCATAGGGTTGCGAGTACGGAAGTCTTCTTGGTAATCTACATTGCATGACGTCATGGCCAAACCTACCACAGTTAGCACAAGGTCTTGACCTAGGGTCTTGACACTCGGTCGGTAAGCAGTTTCCGCCACAGTACACGCATTGGACGTGTGGGCGCGTTGGTCGTCTCAACATGTCTTGCAACTTGGCTAACTCCATCTTGATATCAGCCAAGCCTTGATCTGTCTCGGTGGGCTTCCCCTTATCTTGGGATGATGGGATTGATCGTTCACTAAAGGCTGACGCTCTCTCTGAGCTTCACGAGTTGGTCTCTTCTAGATTCGAGATCTTGGAGTTCCACTCCTTCAACTGATCATCGACTCTAATGGCTTCCTCAAACACTCTAGCTATCGCATCTCGCTGCAAGCTCGAATTGCCTGCCAAAGCCTTATATAACTCCTCGTTCCGAATGCCGCTGATGAATACAGTCGAAACTGCACTTTCAGTTGGTCGCTCACCCAGAGGGTTTCTCTTGAAGAGACTCCTCACGTGGGTTATGTAGTCGCGGATGTCCTCCTTCTCTTTCTACTTGACGTTCATCAAGCGTACTAGTAGGTTATCGGAGTATCTGGGCTCAGCAAATCTCTTAATGAAGAGATCCTTGAGGCCATTGAAGTTGGCTCGCTCTACAGTATCTAGGCTCGTATACCATGTCCTACCCTTGCTGGCTAGGCAAAGCCCGAACGCTTGCGAGCGTTGAGTTAGGTCATTGAGGCCGTTGGCCTCACATACTTACTCAAACTACTCAACAAAGCTATATGGGTCATCATGGGGCTAGTACATGAGTTGCTTGGCAACAATCAGTATTTTGGACTAGCTCTTTGAGCCTTGGTTCACCTCTAGTCCTCCGAGCAGCGACGTCGCTAGTGCAGTGGCACTCTGCTCTGCTGCTGTATTATCGAGCAGTCGCTTCATGAGAAGCTCGCTCAACATCAAGTCTCCCTCTAGTGCTCTCTCTTGGTCCGTTCAATTTTCGCTAGCTAAGTTTAGCACTCGCTGTACCTCATGCAGCTCCATGCTTTGCCTTTGGCTCCTAGCCTGCTGATCCCTATTGTACTCGGCCATGCTTTGCAATGCTCTGCGGGCTAGCTTTCTTTCCTATTCTAGATCTGTGATGATAGCATCTACTGTCCTGCCGCGGTGCTCATACCGGACGTGTACGTCGTAACTGCTTAGCAATTGCTGAATAGCACCTGGAAAGGCGTTCAAATCTAGTTCCTCATTAGACCAGCGGTCTGAGCTTTCCTCTGCCATTGTCGAGTTGTCTCGCTCCACCAAGCTGTCGATCAGGTTCAGTGGACTTGTTAAATCCACGTCGTTGGTGCCTCTTGCTTGGTCCTAATCTGCACTTTGATGGTTTGTCTATGTCTTAGGTTCTCTCCTGCTGGTGGATTCCTTGATTGGTCTATCTGAGTGAGTTCCTTTGGTTATTGAATACAAACCTCAATTTATGATCACTCATTGTGTGTGTCATTTCTCGTGCACTTGTGCTCAATCAGGCTTTTAGCTTTCTTAAGTGTACTTCAAAGTGCGGAAATTCAATGTGAGTGCAGTAAGCAATTCCTCAGCGTCTTACGCACTCTCACTTGTTTCGGGCCTGATAGGCTTGTAGATCAATTTTCTGGCCGTTTTGTCAGGGTTTAGGGTTTTCGCGTATGTCGCCTTGTTCACTTTCGGTCAATCAGGTTTTACAGCTCAGCGGTTCGTGTCTAAGTCCTTGGGTCTCGCAACTGCCCACTTCTAGCTGCCAAGCGGCTGCGCACTACGATTTCTTCTATTACGTGTGCCAGAATCAAGTTTTGAGCACCCGAAGGGTTTCGACAGTTTGCGCTGTTGCATATTTGCCGGATCAGGTCAAATTTCTGAAAAATTTGACAAAAGATTGCACTCGGACCAACTGTTCCGAATTGTAGGGTCCGAGTAGGTCACTCAGACCAACTGGTCCGAATTGCAGGGTTCGAGTAGGTCACTCGGATGGGCCGAGGCACAGGGTCGAGGGCCGAATTTCAGGGTTAGACTCAGATGGTTTTGACTCGGACGGGCCGAATGGCGAATTCGGACAAGGTGACTTGGACGGGCCGAATGGCGCTTGGGCTGAGGGCCGAATGTGGAGAGTGGCTGAGGGCCGAATTTGAGGCTCGGACGGGTCGTTCGAACAAGTCGAGGTGGAATGTGCCATGTGGCAAAAAGTTTTGACTCGGACGGGCCGAATGGGTTGACTCAGACGGTTTGCCTCGGACGGTCCAAGGTCTGTTTCGAGGTCCGAGGGCCGACTAGGGTTTGGCCGAGAGGGCCGAGTGACAAGGGCCGATGGCCGATTCTGGGACTCAGCCCAGGAAAGGCCACTTGGACGGGCCGAATGCGGCGCATGTAACCCGCGTGAACACGATTTTGATCGATTCACTAGATGTAGGCCAACACCATGGCCATGCACTTCTAGATTCTATCTAGGGGAGTAGAGGGAGAGATTCATATACCTGAACGGGCCGGTAAGTGCGTCGGTGATGCGATCGAATCGATGCCAGCTGGAGCTCTCTATTTTTCTCTCTCTCTCTCTCTCTCACTGAAATGGCACAAATGAGCTCTCCCTTGGCCTCCTAGCTCTTATACCCCTTCCCAAGTGTGGCGTTGATGCCCCCAATCACTCACTTGCCAATCTTAGGCATCACTAGCGAGCATTTTACCCATTTTTGCACGATTTTTGCCCTGTTTTACCCTGTTTTGAAACAATAAACCCTACCATTCTCCGGTTCGATTTCCTAATTCTAACCTATGCTAAATGCAACAAAAATCGAAGGCAAAAAATTGAAATAGATTCTCCATGCTTTCCAATCATCAAACAACCAAAATATCCCAAAATACTTACTTGTTTTGAAGATCAAAAACACCCAAACTTCCTACCTATCTCAAGCTCCATTTCGGGGATGAATCCCCTACTTCGATGCTCGATATGAGGCGCGCAAGTGCTCAAGCTTGAATCCATTTGTACCGGCAACGGAACCAAAATGTGGGAGCTTTCGCTTGATCGCCAAGACCCACGGACCACTTATTGCTTCAAGAATTTCAAGCGAGCTCTAATGGCTATCTCTCACCTAGCCGACGTGCCGTCGATCCTACGAGTGTAGTGAGCTTACCTTGATACCAATGCAAGTAGCCTCCTCTCTTGCACACCTTGGTAGCTCCATGATTCTCAATGCTAGCTCAAGCATCCTCAATCCTTCTCCATATCCAAGCTCCATCCTCCATAGCCGCACACGCAAGAGAAGAGAAGAGAAGAGAAGAGAAGAGAAGAGAAGAAGAGAAGAGGAGATGGTGAAGAGCTTCACCCTCTTGATCCCTCACTCCCACACACTCACTCCCTCACACTCTCACACTCCCTCTCTCAAGAGCACACACAAGCAAGAAGGAGAGAAGAAGAGAAGAAGATGAAGACTCCTTTTGCCACACACCAAAAGAATGAGCTTCTCATTCACTTTTCAACTTTATATACAAAACCCTAAATCCCTTTTGGGCGGGCATCCCCTTTTCCCCTTTTTTACATGGCTGGCCGTAGCCTAAGCCCTTTTCTCGTTCCCCACCATTCTAATTCATCCTATTCCCAACTAATGTGTACAATTTGCACAGGAGCAAGCCTGGCGCTCTTTTACAAGGATTCAGGAGTGCTTCCACATTTAATGGTGCGCCTTTTACTCTTTTGTTGTCTCGGGCCGACAATGAGACTTTCTGAGGGTCGTGTCTGAACATTTAAATTTTTCAGGGTTTGGTTATCGGTTAAGGCGCATTTTCCTTCTTTTATCCAGTGCCTTTTTTGCTATTTCCTTTTTTCCATTTTCCCGCTCCTCCGCTCCATTTTCCCACTCCTCTGTGTGCTGCGGTAAATACAATAAACACATAGCTAAGCATATTGCGTACACGCTCCTGGATGGTTCTATTCATTCACTCAGCCAAACCATTCTGGGAGGGGGGTAGGGGGTGGTCAACTATCGCTTAATACCCCTCTCATCACATAACTACTCAAAAGCACGTGAGACATACTCACCCCCATTATTAGTTCTTAGGCATTTTAGCCTATACCCAGACTGGTTCTCAACCAATGCAAGCCATCTCTGAAACACAGCCAAGACATCAGATTTCAGCTTAATGGGATAAGCCCAAACTTTCCGTGAAAAATCATCTATGAACGTAACAAAATACTTTGCACCACCCATAGACTGACAAGCCATGGGCCCACAGACATCCGAATGTACCAATGCCAATGGCTCACTCATGTGTGGCCTACCAGACTTCTTATGCGTAGACCTAGTCTACCTGCCATAAAGACAATGCTCACATGAATCAAAACATGCATAATCAAGGGGCGATAAGTACTGCAAATCAGAAAGCATTTTCATTCCCTTCAAAGACATATGGCCCAAACGGGCATGTCAAAGAGATACATGGGGGATAGAACCCACATACCAAATATGATCAAGGGAAAAAACGGATACAATCAAGGGATAGAGGCTGCCAGCCTTGGCACCTCTCGCAATCACAAGTCTGCTACGAGTGATCTTCCATGTAGAGTCTCCAAAAGATACATGATAGCCTGCATCATCAAGCTGTGAGACTGCATGTCAAAGCAGGTACATGACGTACATCTTGCATAACAAAACTGTTGCTAGAAGGAAACTGCAGCCTAACATCACCAATGCGCACAATATCAAGAGATCTATCATCACCCAAGCGCACAGAACCTGAAACAGTACGATATGAATGAAATCACTCTCGGCAAGGTGTCACATGAAAGGATGCACCTGAGTCCAAGAGCCAATACTGTGCATACATAGAGTGTATCTCTGTCATCTGCGAACCACTAAACACAATATTAGTGAGTTTGGGAATCTCCTATTTCCCATTTTTTGAATACTAAAAAGGTGGCACTCAGATAACATGCCTATAAGTTTCTCAAAACCATATGATGCAACCTATCATTGGAAAGTGCTTGAAAAATGGAATCTATTGAGCTATAGAGCACTCAATTTGGAGTTATAGTATTCAAGTTATGACAAATCCAAAGATTTGATCATGTGTCTCAAACTTATGGGAAATTCCCATATTCTCCAATATGGTGTTACTAGAAGAAGCTGCAAGGATATAATCATCATCATCAACATCCTGAGGCTGCATAACATTGATCTCTTCAATTTTAGCACTGGACTTTGCAGGCAGTATGCTGCGATCAGAAGACTTATCCTGCACTTTGTCTTTCCCCTTATCTTTGCGCCTTTCATTGCGCAGTTCATGGCATTGTGGCCTAATATGGCCCTTTTTCCCACAATGGTGACAAGTATCATCTACATTCCTGCCACGGGATTTGCTACGTGACTTCCCACGTGACTTGGATCGAGATTTCTGAGAATCCCATCTGTGGCCACTGCCACTGCCATGCTTTCCATATCCATCATTCCTGCCTCTAACTGTCATAGCATGTGACACACGAGAGGCATCCAAATTCTTACGGTTAACCTCTTCCTGCAGAAGAGCACTCTCAACATCAGATAATTTCAAGGTAGCAGCATAGGCACATAATACAGCGCGAAATACATCCCATGACTCATTAAGAGTACCAAGCAAGAAAAGAGGAGTGACATCCTCTGCAAAAGTGATGTCTTGCAAAGTCAAGTTCTTGAGTATAGCATGTAACTGGCTCAAGTGAGCAAACATGGCCACATTCTCCTTCATGCATAGATCCATAAGCTGCTTCAGCCAATACATCTGACTCGCTGGACTTTTCTTGTCATAGAGATTCTTGATTTTATCCCACAACTGCCATGCACTCTGTTCTTTCTCAAATACATTGTGATGAACTTGTTTTGTGAGAGATAATACAATAGTGGACTTGCATAACTCATCAAGCTCAAGCCATTCCTCATTTGGCATAGTTGCAGGCGGATGCTTGCTCAACCTCAATGGTTTGATCTGCGATTTCTACACCAATACCTGCCAAATCTGGCTCTTCCAATAAGAGTAATTCGTACCATCAAGCTTAATGATGTTGAAAATAGCATGATCTGTGGACGAACTCGCCATAATGCAGGCTGAAAGACTATAGACAGTTCAAAATTGCTTGTTGTTTACTATAGAAAATGACCAAAAAATCACCAAAATCGAGAGAAAATGGCGAGAAAAGTGTAACCAAAACTACTATCCACTAAGTACTAGTGAAAGTACATCATTTCAGAATACTTCAGCATGAAAAATCCATGTCAATTGGGAGTTATATGCTTGCTGTAATAAATGACAACAGGGTATTGTGAGAGGCCATTGCTGACCAAATCACTGTACCAAGTCAAGAAATGATAGCCAAGACATGACCAGCCATAAACATGCATAAATCAGCACCAAACAGTCATCAAGACCCTGAGCAAACACCCAAACATGTCACCAAAGCATCCGTCAGTGGAGTAGGCATACCCCCTGGACAATAGGGAAAAGTATACATAACATTGGCAAGACCTGACACCAGTAGGTGTATGCTCACAAGAATGCAAAGCCCAAGCTCAGGTCAAAAGCAACTCCAAGATATTAGTGCATGAACCATGCAACATGTAAGTGTAAGAGATCCCAAAGTCTCAAATATCTGCAAAATGCTCAAATAGGATAAACCTCCTGCTCAATGTCAGTCAAGCATACAAGATGCTCCCACTGGCTCAAAAGGCGGATAAACGATCTCAACAGCTCAAGCAAACCAAGTCAAAGTACCAAAGACAGGTAACCAAGACAATGCCTCAATAGCATCCAAGGTCGTAATGGAAAAAGCCAAGTCGTAATGGAAAAATCCAAGTCAATGTCCAACTGCTCAAGGGAATACTCAAATGAATGTCAAGACGAGCTCAAACAATTGCCATCCACAGCCAAAGCATAAAGCATTCACCAATACATCATAACCCGTACTGGGTAGCGTAGGCATAAACCATGTCATAGATGAAATGCCAGCTACAAAGAAGTGATAGTCAAACCCAAATCAAGCTCTAATATCAGCTCAAAAGCATTCCGGAGCATAAACAAGACATGTGGCATAGTCCAAATACATCATGACATCATATCGAGTAGCCGGGAGCACCCCGTGACCAATAGGCATAACCCAACTGTAGCATAAATAGCTTCAGCCATGAAGTTTCCAATAGCATATAACCTCTTTAAACTAAGCATATCAGTGCTCAATCGAAGCTCAAATCCATAGGCAAACCATAGGCATACATTCCTGTATGTATAGGCACCAACCGGGCATAATGGGGCATCAAATGCCAAGACCTGTAAGCATAAAATTGAAGTAATAGGTGGCTGCCCTGTTTTGGACAGATCTAACAATCAATGGATATGGTAAATCAGCTCCAAATGCGTCTCACATAAGAGGCATAACATCCACAAGTGATCCGGTATCAATAGACATCAGTAGAAGCATCACATAAGCCATAGGCATACAAATACATGCTGTCTTAGACCTGAAATCTATTGCAGAATATTTTGTCATCAGAATTTGGTAAATTTGACATCACCATCATGTCCAAAGCATGCCAAAACCCCAACTTAGACTCTTACCTTGCCTGAATCGGGTTCTGAATGCTCGAGATATGACAAAAAGAGCGATTTTTGGGCCAGATTTTGAAACATGCGCAAAAAAAATGTGAGCTGGATGGGGGGGTCTGCTGTCCCACATGTCAACTATGGGGCCCAAAGGGGGCACAAATGGGGGTCAAAGAAGGCCTACACCAAGCCTCAGCAAGCCTTGATAGGATGGAAGCAAGATCTAGGTGAAGGAAGCTCCAAGAGGTGTGAGCTATGGCTTCCCACAACCTGTGAAAACCCTGTTTACCTAGACTTGTGGACTGAGATAAATCTTTGAAATAATGAAGCAATACCTCAATGTCAATGCCCTGATGGTGCCTCAATAGGCCGGGAAGAAGCTTGGGAAGCCGAGGAGTGACGGGAGCTCAAGAGAATGAGCTATGGCTGCCGGGAAGGAGACCCAATGTGAGTGGGGAGTCGATGGGAAGCTGAGAATGCCACGAGCCAAGCTCAAGAGTCGGGAAGCCGTGCTCTGATACCAGTTGAAAGGAGAGAAGGATCGAAGCTTGCACTCAAGAGCTATGGCGGGAGAGAAAGAGCAAGAAAGAGAGAGACAAGAAATGGGAACTCCAACTGTCACAATGTGTGACTGGGCCTTCCTTTATTCAAATTGTTACTAAAATAATAAAGAATAAAGTGACGGTGATGGGCGCTTGCCACCTGTAGTGTGCAGTGGCGATGACTGTCAGTGTAGTAATACACGGGCGGAGGCGCCTTTACCCCCAAAAATAAGTGACAATAAGAGCTATAAAACTTGCATCTTTATCTCTCTCCTTCTTTATGGATACGTCCAATGCAAGCAAATAGATGGCCAAGGTAGTTTCATACCCCATGAGCCCAAAGGGTGTTGTATAACTAGTGCATTGCTTGTAGGTATAGTGTATACTCTATGCCACATAACCATATGGGTGTGATGTACCCATTAGGATTCATGAACTTAGTTGATCAAGTGACTGCCAAGTCTAACTCACAACAAAACATCCAACCTCAATCCATTAACTTGAGGGACCTATGACTTAAGCTTAGTTTCTATCAGTATTCTAGCACCTAGCTAGGAAGATCACATCGTAATCAATTGAGACTAAGAGCAAATTATCACCACACTTGGTCCAAAGAGAATGAGAATGAGGGGAAGCTCTGTTTGACCCCTCTTCCCATAAGGCATAATCTTAAGTCTAGCTAAAATGGTGCTAGTTGCAATTTACAACACAAATCCTAGGTAGTTAGTGTTTGGCTCTATTCCTATTACGTCCTTCAAGAAACCATCAGACTAATAATAAGATCCCATCTATCCATTGTACAATGTCATTCTGATGAACTTCAATCCACTATTCACACACATACCTAACATGCCAATTGTTTAATTAGACCCTACCACATTATGAGACATATATAAACACCTTCATTTGTTAGCCTATTACAAAGTGTTGGTTTCATGCCTTTAAGTGCAACACAAAAACAGTGACAACAATATTTTCAAAAGTAGCTTTCTTTTAATAGAATAATTTAACTAGTCTCTTACCAAGATTGCCAGAATAATCCCACTTCATCTCAAAATTTTACTTTCTCTTGTTGTTCTTTATTTGAAACCCCAATCTTAGACCAAGTTAAACACACCATATCACCTCTCTCTTCTAAACTATAGTTTCTCTAGTGCCCATGCCCATCAATGATTTCTTTCCCTATCATAGGACTATCTACAAGTGCTACCTAAACAACCAAATCCCCATTGGTTCTCATGTTTCCATAAGGGTGAACCTTCATCTCACATTTAACCTCTCATCTAGGTGGTGGTCTACACTTTGGACAACAATAATGTGCTATGTGAAAGACATGACAACAAGACTCGAGGGTAAGTATAAGTCATCACATCACATCACATCATACACTTTTATGATATATATTTCACTCTCAATTAGCCATATTCAAGCACAAATATATTTAATAAGTAGCAATTCCATATCAGTTTTTAGGATTCAACCACAACCTCTCAAACGTGATACCATTGTTTGGCTTCTATCTTCAACTACATCGCAACCATCAAAATAGAAAAACAACTCTTAAAAACCATCATCTTATAGCTGTCATGACTTTATTATAGTGTGGTTCTTATCCTTAGATTATGGGACCTTCTATGCATGTACAATATGTTAGAATATCAAGCTCATATTATTCTCCTGTTAGTATGTATGACCCCGACATTAGCCTTGTCTAGCTGTATCAGCAAGTGTGGGACATTGAATAAGTCGGTGGTCTTAGACCTGGTCTTAGACCCAGTGTGAATGGTCCTACGGACCTTAGTACTATTGTATACACTTATGCTATGTGTGTCATTATGAGATAATGAATGAAAGAAGAAGAGAGCATGCTTGCTCTTCAACCTATCTCTACCTCTCTCAATCTCTACATGGTATCAGAGCCATGCTAGACGGGCTCTCTAGAGCAGGAGGAAGTCAAGAAGACTTGCAGGAGTTGAAGATCAGGATTTCTCAAAGACCAAACAGACTGCCATTGTTTCTCCAAGGTATGCATTTGTTCATGTGAGATTCTATGCTTCATGGCAGTGGTGAAGACTTGTCTAGGACTCTTTGGGAGCATCCTTGAGCACATTTGAGTGCTCATCATCATCATTATCATCAACATTAATCCTAAGCTTAGAGTCAAATATTGAAATTTCACTATGGATGATGGACTTGGCGTGTCAAAATGCCAAGCAAGCTCCAACCACTTGACATTCCACAGATGAAATGGGAGTTCATTAGTATGGATTTCATCGTTGGCTTCCCTTCTGTTCAAGGAGGGTATAATTCAATCATGGTGATTGTGGATATGTTGACAAAGGTCACTCATCTTATCCCAGTCAAGACCAACTACAAAGCTTCAGATATTGCACGACTGTTTGTGAAAGAAATCTTTAGGCTTCATGGATTGCCTAAATAGATCGTTAGTGACCGTGACTCTATGTTTACATCACATTTTTGGAGAAGCCTATTTGAAGCAATTGGAACCCAACTTTGCTTTAACACAGCTTACCATTCCCAAACTAATGGTCAAACAGAGTGGGTTAATTAGGTCATTGAAGATATACTGAGAGATTACTGCTCTAGAGAATCGATAAGGTGGATACAATATTTGCCCTTAGTAGAATTTTCCTACAATGTATTATATCACCAGAGTATTCAAATGACTCCATTTCAAGCATTGTATGGGCAAGATTTTTTGATGCCACTGAATTTTTCTGATCCAACCCTAAAGGTTGAGGCTTCTGAGAAAATGCTAGAAGACATGGATGATCAAGTCAAAACAATCAGACAAGACATCCAAGCTGCCAAAGACCGCCATAAAGCTTATGCTGATCTAGGACGACAAGAGTGTAACTTCCAAGAGGGAGACATGGTTTTCATCTGTGTATGCCCAAAGAAGAGTTATCTATCATTAGGAAAGTTCAAAAAGTTGAGTCCAAGGTATTGTGAACCATACAAGGTTCTCAAATTCCTAGGAGCTAATTCCTACAAACTGCAGCTTTCTGATCATGTGAAAGTCCATAATGTATTTCATGTTAGTCTTTTGAAAGCTTATGTGGCAAATCAAGATCATATTCTCGACTACCAGCAAATTGTAATGCCTAGTCAAGGAGCCCTTGAGCTCTAGCCTCATAAGATCCTAGATGTAAAAGAGAAACCTCTGAGAAATAGTACCATTAGAGAGCATCTTATCCAGTGGAAAGACTATCCTGAAGAGGATGCCACCTAGATAGAAGAGACAACTCTAGAAAAATAGTTTCCCCAATTCTTTTTCGAGATGAGGACATCTCGATTCCTCTAAGGAGGAGAGGATGTAATATTTCTGCCATAACACTTCATATCAAGAAACGAATTCAGGCTTGAGGCGTCTTAAAAAATTACTCATCAAGCTATCACATAAGTGACCGCATGTAATTTTCTTAATATGGAGTCTTGCATTAAATCAATTTTGCAATCCGACACGAGAAGACGCCTCAATGATCTCAGCCAACAAAAAGTAAAGACGCATCATAAATAATATTGACAGCTTGATCATATAATTTTCTTGCATAATATTTAATTTAGAATTCTCAATTCCATTTGATACATCAAAGATCACATTGGTTTTGTAATCGCAAGACAAATTGCAAAAGCCTTAATGGGTAGATGAAGAATGCGCAAGAACGAGCATGATATTGAGTAATTTAAGTATCAAAGAGTATGACTTGACTTTATAAACTAGATAAGTCATGAGGTAAATTGGCCAAAAACCACCAAATGAAGTCGTTTTGAAGAAAAAAAGGCGTTTTTGAAAAAATAAGCCAAAATTCATGACATTTCTATGCCTGGAGGGAGAGAAAGCATTTTAAAATCATCCCCATGCCACCATCCAACAGGTAGACAATCAAAATACATTTTTTAGAAAGCTTACTTGGCTCTTAACAAGTAGCCAAAAGAATGAGTCGACTGCATGCTTCCCTTCATGCCTATAAATACACCCTCTCTCATTCACAAAGAAAGCAAGGAGGAAGACCTCCTGATGATGGAAAATTTTCTCTGTTTCTCTTTTCCATTGTAGCTTGAACCTTGAAGGAGGAAAATACCCCTCTTTTACCTCATTTCCATTTTCTCTACCCCTTCTTAAAATGAATAAAATAAAATAAAATTTATTTTCTTGTTAAAAATATACATAATATTAATATTAATGATTTTATTAGGGAGAGCATAAATATCATGAGTTGACCCACGTATGAATCAGTGAGAAAACCTAACCTAAAATATTGAGAATGTTGAAGCAAAAACAATTATGAAATACTTGACAACCTTGAAACTATAAGTATTAGGAAATTAAATAAATGTCAAAAGTTTGTAGGACTTGTTGAACATTGATAAGAATTTGTCAATACAAATTCTAAAGTCTAAATAGACTTGGAAAAGCATTTGAAATCTTGCTAAGCATGGGTTAGGGCAGGACAGTGCATGAATTGCCTACCATATGTATAAATGACCATGTTATCTTTTAGGGCAGAAATACCAAATTTTTCATATGGATAAAATAGATTTCAGATTCGTGAAATAACTTACAGATCCCGAAAAAGAGTTGCAAGTAGGAAGCGAAACCCTAAGAATAAGGTGGGACCTTAAAAGAGAAACCCTAGATTTGGGTGGGGCTTCTTCCTATGCTAAAAAGACTTGATGTTGTTTATTTTTTATTTGTGCATGCATTGATGGTTGCATAGGAAATATTGATTGTTCTTGCAGTAGTTAGATCTGATTATAAATATATAATCATGATAATAAGATGATAGATCGTGCTATGTCTTCCCCACGGCTAGATGCGGAACCCTGCTCCAAGGCAGGTTGTTTTGTACCACTACGAGGAGCTTTGGACCGGCCCCGATGGCGAGAAGTTGCTCGGTGAGGAATTTGTTAGGCAAGAGGAGGCGGGAGTACTAGTAAAAGGACAGAAATCTTGGAGGGTTTCTTTTCTTTTGGATGGATAGAAGGGATTTTCCAGTGAATGGAGGTTTATCTTTTGCGTAGGCAAAAGGGGAAAAGCATTTTAAATAACTTTGTGAAATATATTTTGCAAAAAGACTATTTTTCTATGTCTTTGTATTGTGTCCTAAAAATTACGCAAAGGAACCTGTGATAATGGGTTAATTAACAAAGCTGCTTTTATATGCCATAAGTTAATGTGATAGGTAATTAGAAAACTAAAGAAAACCATTTGTGGGAAACAAGTGGGCGAGATCCTTGAGATGAATCCGTACTATGGATGGGTTGTCCCAGTAAGCTAGGAGCTTTTCTCAATAGATTGAATGAAACATTA
The DNA here is from genome assembly GCF_053477565.2 of Lygodium microphyllum. NCBI lineage: Eukaryota > Viridiplantae > Streptophyta > Polypodiopsida > Schizaeales > Lygodiaceae > Lygodium > Lygodium microphyllum. Next base: position 11,951,752 of record NC_141147.1, on the reverse strand, counting down.
ATTAGGAAAAACTAGGTAGAGCCGAGTGTTGACTTACCTAGGGTCAGGTCTTAAAACCTTGATAAGAAATTAGCTTAGGGGAAAGATGCGGCGGCTGTGCCAAAACATTGTTAAGGCTCCCTAAATCTTGACTAGTTTACTGAAAAAAAGCATTGCACTCCATGAACCAAGGGTAACTACTACGATCGCTCTAGTCAAATGAGAAGCCCTTGGTGGGACACCTCTAATGGAACTACTTGATGTATCAAGACCTCAGTTGTCAAATTAGGACCTTGAGCTTGTAGGTTTATCCTTGTGGGAACGACCGGTACCTTCTGTTACAGACCTAGACAATAGACCCCGTGTATTCTCGCGAGTGCCGGGTGAAGTCCTCTAGGATATGTAAAATATTACACGGCGCAGCGAACAGAATCTGAGAAAGAGATAGAGAGTACACAACAGATAAGAGGAGAATCGGTAAATTCTTTAACTCCAAACAACTGATACAAAGATGGCTCTGTCCACCCGTGCGCTTCCACTGTGTGAAGCTTAGATGGTGATCTAGACAGAAGATAGGTGAAGAGCTTAAGGCTAGTTGGAACAACAACTCTGACTGGGTGAAAGATGAGTGAGAGATGGCTGCGAAGGGGTTTAGCTTTTATAGCCCGCGAAGGTCGTTAGGTCGGGCCGACCTACCATATGAGCCTCCACTAGTCGGCCAGGGAATATTCCAAGGAATATTCCCTTTACCATCGGGGTCTAATCCAAAGATTAGACCCACAACAGTCACCTTTTTGCCATCCGATCACATAGACCTCATCTGATATACAAGTCAGGACTCAACCAATGTCCGGGCTCACATTTGGCTTCTCCTCATAATGGGGGCCTTACAACTTTGAGCACCATGGATCATTGGTAGCACCTAATGAGGGTGGGGCATTGATCATATCTAACACCCCCCCTCAATGTCCACCCATAGGTGAACTATCTTCTAGGCCCAATGCCGAGTCTTTGAAGATGAACTTGAAGCAGATCCTTCGTAAGTGCTTTGGTGAAGATATCTTCTCCATTCTCCTCTGTTGGACAGTAGACCAGTTCCACTATCCCATCCTCCATCAAATCACGCACATAGTGATACTGGATCTCTATATGTTTGGTGCGTGCATGAAACACTGGATTTTTGGCAATGGCGATGCAACTCTGATTTTCACATCTCAGCACAGTTGGTTCTTCATCCTGCACTCCCATATGCCATAGAATCCTTCTCAACCATACGGCCTCACATGCAGCAAAACAAGCTGCCTTGTACTCTGCTTCGGTAGAAGACAATGCCACTGTTGGCTGCTTCTTACTAATCCAAGAGAAAATTCCTGAACCCAAACAGAAACAATAACCAGAAACTAACTTCCTGGAATCAATGTCTCCTGCCCAATCTGAGTCACAGTTCCCCACAAGAGAAGTTCCGAAACTGTATGTGATACCATAGTCAAGAGTTTTCTTCAAGTATCTGAGCACCCGCATCCGAGCCTTCCAATGACTCTCATGAGGTTTGTTTGAGAACTACATTTAGCCACGAGAACTTGATAATAGTATGGTTTCGGGTCATAGATCTTTAGGAATCGATAAGTCATCGGAAGATTAGGGTATCCTTTCCTTTGGAACCCATTCTTCTTGTAGCGTCCCAACACCTTGATCCTGTCAGCGGGGATTATGCGGGTCATCTCCTCGTATACATATGAGTTCAGCTCAACCCTCCGACCTTTGATATGTAAATTTGAGTTTACATGAGCCTCCACAAAAATGAACAACTTCACGAACTTCAGGTCCTCCAACCACTTGATCCTCTTTAGGTTGGTTCGAAGGTACACAAACCAGTGGGCAGCTATGTAGTAGATTCCTGAGTCACCCGTCCATTTCCGTTCCACATACAAAGATGATGGATTATAAATACGGTCTAGGATGTTCATCATATTGATCCTTCGTCGATTATCTGAGGAATGCATCGTGGTCATAAACATGACTTGAAACACTAATAACTTGTTCCATGCTTCATAATTCTACAAGATAGCATCGAAAGTAAGGAAATGTTCTTAACAGCAACATTTGCTTTACTTCTTATTAAGATTTCTTATAAATACAAATCCTTAATTGGTTCGCTCTGATACCAACTGTAACGTGTCCACCTGTTCCCTTTCAGGACACGTCTTAGCAGTCCATCGGAAAGAGAGTCTAGAAATATCTGCTCGGCACTCCCATGGAATGTTACGGGGTTTGCGATCTAGGACTTTCCGCGTCTGCCACATAGCAGAAGTATTTCGGCCGTTCCCACTATTGAGATGACAAGCTCAACACATGCGGACATTGATGATGGACCGCCTGGTTAGATGGGTCCAAATGTCTACACTTAGCATGTCGGTGGTCATTATGACTCACACATGGCCATTGACTCATTACTTATTATATTCAGGTTGTTACACCTATTTACAGCTGGCATAGTTATAGTGCTAGTCGAGTAGTATAGTCGGTTATGCATTGTTTGACTTAGTAGGCCACTTTCCTTTATGTTGCATCTTATCTATACTTTGTGTACATTGTAAAGTGTGTGAAAGAAGAAGAAGAAGCCAGCAAGAAAACGTTTTGGCCTCCATCTCTCTTCTTGTCTCTTGAGTGAGCTTCTCCTTGTGTATTCTGTGTGTGTTCGGCGCATCATCTGGAGCAAGTCCCCCCATCATGCGATTCTTGACACCCACTTAGGACCGACCTGAATCAGGGTTTCCCCTAACGGTCACTTCCCTAAATGTCAGCTAGCGTCGAATCCCCAAGAAAACTACTTTACACAGAAACGCCAGGGACAAAGCGGATTCATGCTGCACTTGGTTCAAGAAGAATGGAAAACGAGAGGGATACAAGGCTCAACCTCTCTACCCATAAGGCATAGTCCCATTCCGTTCTCCTAAAACAGCATAAATCGGGATTCTAGTAACCTAAACTTTAGGTCAGCACCCTTGTTGTTCATTTCCTTCGAGAAGAGCTCCTAGCTGTCCATTTCGATTGAGAAAAGTTCCTGGCCAACCGAGACCACCCATCTGTAGGACGGACCCATGGCCACATCCATTGCACTTTCCTCAAGGTTGCTTTAGTTGTCTAATTACCTACCACATTTAGTTGGACGCGCATCAAGTAGCTTCTTTAATTATCCAGTTAGACACAGGTTCTTTCACGTAATCTTAGCACTTGACATAGAAAAACATTGTCAAACAAGTTCCTTTTCAACATGTTAACTTATTTATCTTTCGAATACATCCATAAAGTCTAGCCCGCGGGCTAATCCATAATCTGCCCAAAGGAAATCCATAATCCGCCCGAAGGCTATCCAGTAATCCACAAGGATTACTAATCCAAGATTCTGCCCGTAGACTAGTATGCGGGCCTCGAGATCCAATCCCGAGTCACGTTGGCCTCTTGTGTAGGGCCCGAAAGGCAAAGAATTTACGGCTAGAGCCGCCCTGGCACCCAAGCGTCCTCCTGCTCCAAGTAGCGCTCAATGGAGAGACCTCACGCGGCGGGTTCGGGCCACGTTCCCGGCGCAGCTAACAACCCCCTTGCTTAGGGTCAAGCAGACAGTCGAGGGTAACTGAAGCTTCGTCTCCCTTCAGGCCTTCAACCTGAAGCATTAAATATCTTTCCATCCTTTAGTTCCTTGAGCAAACAAAGCAAACAGTGCTCCTACACTATTACAAGCACAATCACTTCCAGTGGTCGTTTATTTGGCCAACTACTAAGGAGTGAATCCTTCTCTCCAAATGCATCCAGCATTCGATCCGGGATCAATTGCGACTTGGCAAGATCCCCAAGGGATGTTTTGTTCTCTCTTTTTTTTGCTTGGATTTGGGCCGTACCCTGTTAACCCAACTTAACCAATACCTTAGGTTTCATACATTAACAATAACTCGTGGCGACCATGTCGCTCCAAATTGTTGACTGATCCTTTGCTTCTAAGAAAATACCTAGTTTCCCTTATCTTGGCAATTTTTCCCCAAGAAAGGTGTTGTAGCATGACGGCTACTCATCCTCTTGCAAGTTAAACTTGCATAAGAATCTGCCAATCTCATTCCGAGGAATGGCAACTCTCTTGTGATCAACCACAAGACCATGCGACATTGCAACTTGTTTCACAAGTGTCGCATCTATTCCATGGGATCATTTCAACCATCGAACGGTGTTTTTTGGTCACAGAATTATGATTAGACAAGAAGTAGGGATTAGGGTGTCTTCTTACCCAACCCATTCCTAATTGCACTACGCCGACAACATTTGGTCCTAGGGATTCCGACTCAATCCGAGTTTCACATCATTTGAATGAGTGACCCTTAGGGTAGAAACCCTAGATTGTTTCTTGCAAGTGCGTCCAATTGTCCCTACATTCCGTGAATGTGGGTAGGACCTTTGGGTATGAGGGTTTCAACTTGGCAACCAGTGCGAAACTAGGTCGAGTCCTTAACTGCTAAACCCTAGTTAGCACTTGGAGTATTTATTGTATTGATTGAACCATCCTATGCGAATCCTTTGTGGGTTAGGTGATTTAGGTAATTCGATCTACTTGTCTTGCAACAAGGACGAACCATTCTTAGAGATGTCAACTTGATCTAAAAGGGGAAAACTAGTTATATTGCATCACAATTCACGTAAGCACGCGATTCATTGCCTCTATGTACAACTAGATTCACGATCCCTAACTTTTCTTGTTAAGACCAAAATGCATGTTAAATTTCGGCATAACCTCCATTGATCCTACTAGGACTTGCATTCATGAATCATGGCACTATTCTTTTTCTAAGCTTTTAAGATTTCATGCTTAAATAAACCATGCAACTTTTCCCTAAATATAACTCTTGATGAATGAAATTCTTGCGTACGACAAATGTGTTACATGCAACCTTTTCCTAACTACTACGTAGTTAAATGAGATTCATGCCAATTGAAGCTAGAGTTAACCTATTTCATGCAGCCCTTAGAATCTTTTCCATGCTTTGCTATTTCCTACAGTTAATAACGACTTCCTTAAGGAATCATTACAAAGGAGATTTTTCTAAAAATGTGACATGCCATTAAACTTTCCATACCTAATCAAAGGTGCAATTTAGTAATTCCGACCTTGTAAAGATAGGAAATAGGCATTCTAGACCGTCACTTTCAAATGCACCAAAGGCAACTTGCTAATAAGCTCCTAAAGTGCATAGACACCTTATGTTTTTTTTTGTTGATTCCATTGAAAGTACCAATGACCAATTTCGTATCATGAGTTAATTCTAGTAAATTCTAAATAGCCAATTTATTTCCAATTGTGTTTAACTAGGTGGATTTGACATGCATAGGTGCATCCTAGTCCATGAAATTATCGTGCATAATGCAATACTTTTACCTGAAATCAAAATAGAAAGAAAACCTGGACTTGTGGGCTCGAGGACATATCCACATGAATACTAGTAGAAGATCCTCCTGCAGACGTGCCTTGTGACTTTTTAGGGGCCATCGTAGGCATGATTTTGGCTTCTGGTTTGCCTTTGCAGTCTACGAATTTACTCGCCTTGGTATGCAGCCTCAGGATCTTTGCCCGTCTCCCTCGTACGCAGGAGATCCCTTTTGAAGTACGGATCCTTGAAAAAAAATACCAGCTTGCGGGATTTGGGGTTTCCACGAGCAAGCTTATGGGAATGGAAGCTTGTTGTGGGAGTGGGGCTCCTACAAAGTTCTTGCGAATGGAGTTTTGGAAATTGAAGCCTTACGAGGGGTTTGCGAAAAGGGCCCTTGTGAACGGGCCTTGCGGGAATGGAGGCTTTAAGATCCCAGGGCTAGGAATGGGCTTATGGGGGATTAGTGGAAAGGGGGCTTAGGAAAGCCTCCTTAGAAGCTTCTTAAAGAAGCTTCTAAGAAGCTTCTAGTTGGGCAGATCCACATGGAAAAGGGAGGAGGCAATATGAAAATGTCATGGAAGAGGAATGAAGGTGCGAGGGATGGCGGTAACGTGACACGGCAGAGGTGGCAAACTGGACGGGGCGGCAATGGCCAATGGCCTGTAGCAAGTATGGTGGCAGCCTCCCTCTCTCACGGCGTCGGCAACATCAGCAATATCTTCCCTTTCTCTCAGCCACGATCTCAGTGCGGCAGCTCTCTGCCTCTTCCTTCCTTCCCCCCCTCCACTAAGGGGGGTTTTTATAGGTCAAGGGGGGAGAGGGGACCTCCCCCACGTGGCCATTGCATGGCTCCCTTCCCCCCCCTCATGCATCCCACCACTCAACTAAGCCCATCCCCTTCCCTCAGCCACACATTGGCTGGGGGAAAATTAGTAAAAAAATTTGCAATTATTTGCACATTATCCACTTAACCCCCTCCCAAGAGGGTGTTTACCTGCAATTTGTAGATTTTGAACCTCGGGCTTGGTTTGTTAATGCGGAGGTCTCGATTGCCACGCATGTGGGTTAAAAATAAATTGTTGGCAATTTCCATACAAAAAATAACCTTTGCACGAGTTTCACATCGTGTGCGGGAAATCGAGTTTAGTAATATTTTTAAGTGGAAATATTACATGCTTGAGATATGTTTGGAGCATTAGGACAAGCATTGAATGCTACTAAAAACTAAAATCTAGAGCCAAAAAAAAATGCATTTAAAGTGTCTTTGTTGGTTGCAAATGTTTGGAGTATTAGGTCAAGCATTGAATGCTACTAAAAACTAAAATCTGGAGGAGCCAAAAACAAATGCATTTAAAGTGTCTTTGTTGGTTACAAGCAGGGAATGCAGTCCATGATATTGGTTCTTGAAGATAGAATGTCTATGGTTGTATATATGGTCATGTATTGACCCCGACACACTGAAGCAAATGTATGAATTGATTTGAAGACATTTTGGAGCTGGATAAACCTTGTTTTTTCTGAGTATTTGTTGATTGCAACCTGGGAACATGATTTTTAACACTTGTATGTAACGTGTTCCCCCTGTCCACTCGTAGGACACGTCTTAGCAGACCATTGCGAAGAGAGTCTAAAAAGCGCCACCTGACACTCCCAAGGAATGTCACGGGGTTTCCGATCTAGGTCTTCCCGAGTCTGCCATGAAGCGGAAGCATTCTGGCCATTCCCACCTAGGATCGACCTGAATCAGGGTTTTCCTAATGGACAAGTTTCTAGAAGGTAGCTAGTGTCGAGCCCAGACGCGAACTACTTTGCGCAGAAACATCAGGGTCAAAGCGGATTTATACTGCACTTGGTTCAAGGAGAATGGGAAACAAGAGGGATGCGAGGCTCAACCTCTCTGCCCATAAGGCATAGTCCCATTCCATTCCCCTAAAACAGCATAAATCGGGACTCTAGCTCTATAGATTCTAGGTCATTGTTCTTCGCTGTCAATTCCTTTGAGAAAAGTTCTCGGCCAACCGAGACCACCCTTCCATAGGACGGACCCAAGGTCACGTCCACCGCACTTTCCTCGGGTTGCTTTAGTTATCTAATTACCTACCACATTTAGTTTGACAAGCAAAAACAGCTTCCTTAATTAACCAAATTAATCACTGGTTCCTTCACGTAACTTAAGCGCTGACACAGAAAAATAATGTCAAGCAAGTTCCTTTTCAACATTTGATCTTTATTTATCAGTCTTTGGAATACATCAAATAAACTTGCCCGAAGGCTATTCCAGCAATCCTCAGGGATCACTATTTCAAGTTCCGCCCGTTGACTAGTATGCGGGCCTTGAGATCCCATCTTGAGTCACGTCGGCCTCTTGTGCAGGATCCGGAGGCAAGGGATTTACGGCTAGAGCCTCCCCTGGCACCCAAGAGTCCTCCTGCTCCAAGTAGCACCCACGGAGAGACCTCTTGCAGCGGGTTCAGTCCACGTACCCAGCGCGGCTAACAACCCCCTTGGATAGGGTCAAGTAGACAGTCAGAGGTAACTGATACTGCCTCTCCCTCCAAGCTCTTAACCTAAAGCATTAGATGTTTTTCCTCAATTAGTTCTTTGAACAAAGAAGTACAAACAGTGCACCTAAGTGTACAATCAAGAACATTCCAGTGGTCGTTTGTACGGCTAACTGCTAAGGTGTGATTCCTTCTCCCCGAATGCCTCCAACATTCGATCCTAGATCAATCACGACTTGGCAAGATCCCAAGGGTTTCGTAAGCTGAGTTGCTTGTTTACCCTCTTTCCTTGGGTTAGGGTTTATACCTTGTTGACCCAAATTGTCAATACCTTAGGTTTCCTTATATTAAGGTCAATAAATCCTGGGAAACCTCATCGCCCTAACTTGGTTGGTCAATTTCTTTCTTGGCAAATTCATAACTCCCCTAGCTTGGCAAATCAGTCCCAAGGAAGGGTGAGGTAGCAGGATGACTATTCATCCTCTAGAAAATTAGACTTGTACTTAGAACTCGCCAAACTTGTCCTAAGGAGTGGCAATACTATTTCGTGATTTAGACACAAGACCATACGAGTTGCAGCTTGTTGCATAAGATAGATGTCAATACCAACTTGTGGGGTTATATCTCCCATCATACGGTAATTCTTGGTCAAGAATACCTTTGATCAAGATATAGGGTTTGGGAGTCCTATTGACCCATTCCAAACCCTAACCCTACTAGGCCAATAAACACTTTAGCCCTAGGGTCCTTAAATTCCTTGCGGGAATCTAGCATTTGGTCAACTGATCCTTAGGGTGAGAACCCTAGATCATTCTTGCTCGACGATTAAATAATCCTATCATTTCATGGATGGGGGTAGGACCTTTAAGATTGGAAGTATTAGATCGGCATCCCAAGTGCGATACTAGGCATAATTTTAACATAGCTTAACCCTACCTAGCACATTGAGGTGATCGTCATATGCTAACTAATCATACCTTTCTGATTCTCATATAAACTACTCAATTATACGCGAATTACTTAGTTGATCTAACCAACCCACGACTAAAGATGCAAATACTTCTAAATTTGCAAGTACGTTCCCCTAAAAGATGTAAGTAATTGCAAGATAGGTGAGATGCATCATTCCATGCGAATAAGCAAATTCAAGACCATAGATCTTTTTGCAACTATAGGATCTATAGTGAACTTTTATTTTCCTTGCCTTATGCGACGTTGATTTATATTCAAAACTATTCTTATAAACCCTACGTTTAATGCAATGAAATCAAAGCTTTAATATTTTTAATGAAGATGCATTCAAACTTTGATAAAAGAACTCCATGCATGAGCGAATGCCATGAGTCCATCATTGATTTAATCCTTCCTTTAGCACTTAAACCCATCCTAAAATGTAACCATCATCGCATGCAATTTGCAAAGTTCATAAATCCTTTCCATGCATTGTGACTATTCGGATATCATCTAAGGACCGTCTACGATTATCTTCTACATGAGCCACAACTAGAAAATTATTACATAAGTGCATTATGTGTCATATGCCCTATCCTTTGTGAGATTCAACTCAGACATCTTTGCTCAATTTCATCTTTCAACTTTGCAACATACATTAAAAAATGCAACTACCCTTGACCACAGAAGTGCATGCAACTAAATTATGTAGATAGAATGAGTATATAAATTTCCTAAGGCATTTAAACTTCCCTATGAGAATTTAAAACATGCTTAATGCATCTTTTCCATGCGGAAATATTTTCGGAGCCTGGGCATTAAGAATCGCGGCATTGTTCACTCTTGTACTCGGGGTGGAAGCTCCCACGTGTGCTCCTCTCGACTTTTTCTTCCGAGCCATTGATGCAGTAGCTTTCGACTCAACGAAATCCCCCTTGACTTCCTTATGCATTCAAAGTCACTCTGATCGAGATTCTCCTCTTCTGCACAGGAGTTTGGCCCTGCAATCACGACTTTGAAAAAAATCGGCCGGGGGAGGGGGGGTGAACTGGGCCTTGAAGCTTCAATAGAAGCTTCCAAACTTTTGAACAACCAGGGAGATGACGTGGAGAGGATGATGATGGTGAAGATGATGATGAGAGAGATGACGATGACGACAACGACGACGACGACGACAACGATGATGATGATGATGATGATGATGATGATGATGATGATGATGATGATGATGATGATGATGATGATGATGGTGGTGGTGGTGGTGGTGGTGGTGCAACAGTCCTGGCGATGGCAGCAGGCGGGCAGGCAGCTTTCACAGGGCGGCGGGCAGCACGATTCCTTCGTCTCCTCTCCCCTCAAGCTTGGGAGGGGGGTTTCATATAGGTTGAAGGGAGGGGTAAGCGCCACACAAGTGGCGGGCTACATGCCTCCTCCCCATGCCCCTCCACCACTCAAGCTCCACACATACTCCCTCTCCCCGCCATGCAACAGCTGAAGGGGAGGGAGTTAATACTTTTAAAAAAATTACAAAACTTATCCCTTTTTTTTCCCCGTGAAGGGGTGTTCCTGCAATGAACTATGGCTTCTGAGCCACGACTTCCTATACGCGACGCCGGGCTGGTGTTTGTTGATATGTGAGGGTGGAGCACTTAGCCCAAGGTTTTTTTTTCTGTTTTTGCGGGAGATTACTTTGAACCGTTTTTGCGTGAGATTTAGAGTCATTAATATTTTGTTGTGAAAATATTACATTGTACTTGCTAATTATGCACTGATTTGTGCCTGTATGGTCATATTTGGACTACAATATGTACTAGCAGATGTCTATGAAGTTTTGGAGCATGTATGACATGTATACATATCAAATTTAGATGTGAATCATCTTCTGGTCACTAACAATTTATAGATTTTGATGGGACCTAAAATGGGCCTGTTGAGATATCGAGCTCCACTCGTGATATGCCAGGGTGACCATTGTGCATTTATGTCACCGACTTGTCAGTTGCAGATGCGGTTGGTACACCGCCCATGAATAATAGCTAGATGACATCTATCCTTATCTACTCTAGTTCGTGGCTCAGTTAGTATGCCACCTTAGTTAGTTGAGTTTGGTTTGAGACCCATATATAGGGTTCTTCTATTTCTATGTACTTGAGTTCTTTTTGGCTTACACAACTAAGAAGAGGAAAACTGTTTTCAGCCTCCACCCTTGTGTGTATTCCCCCATTGTGCAAGCAAGAAAGCTACAAGTGAGACTCCTTCCTTCTCTCCCACAATCTTGACATGGTATCAGAGCCTTGTTCGTGGTAAGGAGCTCAAGAAAGCAAGCCAAGTTTGCGGTGTTCTGGTAAGAGGACCAGTGTTCCTTTCATTTTTCTGTTTTGGGAGCAAGTCTTTGCAGGTAGCACAGCCGGAAAGTGCAAGAGTGCATTGTCTCAGATTGAGACGCCCTTCGCGGTGTAGCAAGAGGACAGTATATGCTGCGGAACAGGGCTTTAGCCCTAGGTTGCTCTGTTTTTTTTATTTGAGGCCATTTCGGGGCCTGTTTTGGAGGCGGAAGTTTTCTACATGCACTGAGGAAAAGGCCCTGTTTTATGATGTGTGACCACTATTCTACAGGTCAGTGAAAAGTTACCACAGAAATTGCATCATATGCTTGTGTGCAGAGACATTGGGAGTTACAGAATCATCCTTGGTTCCTGTTTATGCAAAATCGTCACTAGGAAGTGACTGTGTGGTCAAATACCACTTTCGCCAGTTTTGCAGATTTGCCCTTGTGAGGGTGAAGCTGTGTTTTTTGTAGTGACAGAATTTTTTGCAGTGTTCTGTAATGGCGTCTGATTCTCTTTCACAGATTGTAACTAAAAATCTTGACAAGAACAACTTCCAAGCATGGAAATTTAGAATGACGAATTTCCTTATGGAAAAAGGATATTGGGAATTTGTTGCAGGAAATGAAGAAGAACCAATTCTTCCTGATTTTCCCAATCAATAGCAAATGCAAGCATTTAAAGCATGGCATGAGAGAGCCAGGAAAGTTATGTACTGGCTGTCTATCAGTATTTCAGACTCTATGATTGTGCATATTCAGGATGCAAGTACGCCAAAGGAGGCATGGGATACTTTGTCAAAAATGTATAGCACAAATACGCAAGCCAGGAAAATGCAGCTCAAGCAAGAGTTGCATAATGTGCAAAGAGAAAGTATGAGCATCAATGACTACCACATGAAGGTGAAGAAGATTGCAGATGCACTTGCTTCCATTGGGTCGCTAGTGGAAGATGATGATTTAGTTTCTGTGACCTTGAATGGTCTAGGAAAGGATTATGCACAGTTTCGGACATCCATTTCAGTTCGTGAAAGATTTCCTGATTTTGAGGAGTTGATTGCTCTTTTAATTTCTGAGGAGTAGAGAAATGGTGGTGCATCTTCTTCAGGAGGAACTTCAAAAGAAACTGTCTTCTACTCAAATGCTAAAAGAGGTAGAGGCAGAGGTAGAGGAGGCCGATCTGGAGGCCATGGTAGAAATCAGAATATGCAGCAGACTCAAGAAAACCAGTTCTATGGAGGAGGACATGGTAACTCTAGAGGTAGGGGGAGCCAAAGAGGTTGTGGTGGATGGCAAAGAGGCCAAAATGCAAACAACAATGTTGAATGCTACTACTGTGGTAAAATGGATCATATGGCTAAAGACTGCTATAAAAAGCAGAATGACATCATGAATGGGAAATTGCAACAAGGAAATTATGCATCTTCTAGTAGATAGGGTGATGACAGAAATGAGCATTTGTTTATGGTGCATCACATGAACAATTCTGTGACAAATACAGAAGAAAGCAACGAAGTGTGGTATGTTGACTCAGGTGCATTAAACCACATGACAGGTCATGCAGAATGGATGCAGGATGCAAGAAAAATGGAAAAACCAGATTGGAAAAATTCCTTTGTCTATGCATGATGGGAAAAAGAAATACCTGTCAGATGTATTTCATGTCCTGAATATCACCAAGAATTTGGTTTCTGTTGGTCAAATGGTTGAGCAGGGCTTGCAGGTCAGATTTAATCCTCATGGATGCTTTGTTGAGGATATGAAAAATAAAGGTCGCTTGATAGCAAAAGGAAAGAAGAAGGGCAGAATGTTTACATTGGATATAGACATGCCTGAATTGAGTGCAGCAATGTTTGCACATGGGACCGATGTAGTTGCAGATATTGATATCTGGCATAAACGCATTGGTCATGTTAATGTACAACGACTTAAATCAATGCAGGCCCAAAATATTGTTGTAGGATTGCCTAAATTCAAGGTTGCAGAAATGCATAAGGTATGTGAAGCCTGTCAGTTTGGAAAACAAGCAAGGAAACCATTTCCTAGACATGTTCAAGAGAGTAAGAAGCCATTGGAATTAATCCACTCTGATGTGTGGACTACTAAAGCTGCATCTCTTGGAGGCTGTCATTATTTTGTCACTTTATTGATGACTATAGCAAAAAAGTTTGGGTGTATTTTATGAAAAAGAAAAGTGAAGGTTTTGGGCATTTCAAAACTCTTAAAGCTATGGTTGAAAAAGAAACAGGCCTGCAAATAAAATGCCTAAGGTCAGATGGAGGGGGAGAGTACCTCTCAAATGAGTTTGCAAGGTTCCTGCAGGAGCATGGCATAAAGAAGCAATATTCATGCAGTCATATCCTACAACAAAATGGAATTGCAGAAAGGAAAAACATGCATATTGGAGAGGTATCTCGTGCCATGCTCAATGAAAAAGACCTGCCAGATTTTTATTGGGCTGAGGCAGTTGCTATAGTAGTCTACATAATGAACGGGACTCCCACTGCAGCAATACATGGGATGACTCCAGGGGAGAGGTATACTAGTAGGAAACCAGATATTTCTCATTTGAAAATTTTTTGTTGCATTGCCTATGTTCATGTGCCAGATGAGTTGAGATCCAAGTTGGATCCAAAAGCTGAGAAGTGCATCTTTATTGGTTACTCTTTGCAGCAGAAAGGATATAGATGCTATAACCCTTCTATTCATAAGTCTACAGTGAGCAGAGATGTTGTTTTTGATGAGATGAGTAGCTGGTATAACCCAGTAAATGTGATTGATAATGTACATGCACAAAATGGTAATGCTGCACAGAATTCACAGCAGCAGTCACAAGATATTAGTGGACCTGGAGCATCCTCTAGCAGTGGTTCACATTCTTCACCATGGACAGGCAGATTGAGATAAGAAGAATCTTCTCAAAGCAATGCAGATAGTGGTATGCAGGTATCACGAAAAGGAAAAGAGAAGGTAGATCAGCCCATGTTTGATGTGAATGCAGGTCACTCTTATGTGGATGGTGAATCCAGTAGCTCAGAACAGAGCATTGATGATGAGTTGGGTATTCCTTCTATTGTTACACCTAGAGTAAGGAAGACCAGGGATGTTTTGAGAGCACCTGGAAGTGAGTCTACTTTGCGTAGGTCTACCAGAGCTAGGTATCCTATGGATAGGCTGAAATATGATGGATTTACAGCCATTCACTATGCATATATAGTCAAAGTGATACAGGAACCAGAACCCACTTCTTTTGAGCAAGCCATGGGAAAAGAAAAATGGGAGAAAGCCATGGATGAAGAAATGGATGCCTTGGAAGCAAATGCTACATGGGAGTTGGTACCTTTGCCTAAAGATAAGAATGCAATTGGCTGTAAGTGGGTTTATAAGGTGAAGCACAACGCAGATGGTTCTGTGAACAGATACAAGGCAAGATTAGTAGTCAAGGACTATGCACAAACATATGGCATTGACTATGAAGAAACATTCAGTCCAGTTGCAAGGATGGCAACTGTAAGAGCAGTCATTTCTATGGTTGCATCAAAGGGATAGTCTTTACATCAGATGGATGTAAAGAATGCCTTCTTGCATGATGATTTGCAAGAAGAGGTCTATATGGAGCAGCCACTAGGTTATGTGCATGCTGTTCATCCTGAGTTTGTTTGCAGGTTGAAGAAAGCCTTGTATGGCTTGAAGCAAGCATCTAGAGCATGGTCTGACAAGATAGGACAGTATCTTGTCACTATTGGCTTTCAAATTTCCAAGGCAGATTTCTCACTTTATGTGAGAAAAATGGAGAAAGGTATTATGTTGCTTGTCATTTATGTTGATGATTTGATTATCACAGGTGATAGTGATGAAGATATCCTTCATGTGAAAATGCTATTGAAGCAAAAGTTTGAGATGAAGGATTTGGGAGAGCTACGTTATTTCTTGGGCATTGAGGTGATTAGATCATCAAGTGGGATATGGCTCTTGCAGAGGCAGTATGGATTGGACATGCTGTCCAAATATGGGATGACAAGACTGTAAGCCTATTTCAGTTCCTTTGGAGTAGAATGTGAAGTTGAGCGCAGATGCAGGTGAGCTTCTCGAAGACCCTACTATGTACAGACGCAGGGTAGGAAGTTTGATTTATATGACTATTACCAGGCCAGATTTGAGCTATGTTGTTGGATTGGTAAGTCAGTTTATGAAGGCTCCAAGGAAACCACATTTGGATGTAGCTAGACGCATACTCAGATATGTGAAGTCCACATTGCAGTATGGACTATTTTATGAGACTGGGGTTCAGATACAGTTGCATGGATACATTGATGCTGATTGGGCTAGTAGTATTTCTGATAGACGATCTACCAGTGGATATGTGTTCTCTTTTCTGAGTGCTACAGTCACTTGGAGCAGCAAGAAACAGCTTACAGTTGCCTTGTCGAGCACAGAGGCTGAGTACAGGGGTGCAACAATGGCTGCATGTGAGGTAGCTTGGTTGCATAAGCTACTTTATAATATGCATCAGTCTACAGATGGGCCAGTTGTCATTTATTGTGACAACATGAGTAGTATACACTTGGCAAATAACCTAGTCTATCATGCTAGAACAAAGCACATTGAGGTGCATTATCACTATGTGCGGGAGAGGGTTTTACTAGGTCTTATTGATCTAGTTTATGCCAGCACAGAGGATCAGGTAGCTTGCATATTCACGAAGGCATTGGGTGCAGAGAAGCTGCGCAAGTTCAGAGACCTGCTTGGTGTGCAGGAATTGGGATTGAGCTCGAGGGGGAGTGTTGAGATATCGAGCTCCACTCGTGATATGTCAGGGTGACCGTTGTGCATTTATGTCACCGACTTGTCAGTTGTTGCAGATGCGGTTGGTACACCGCCTATGAATAATAGCTAGATGACAGCTATCGTCATCTACTCTAGTTCGTGGCTCAGTTAATATGCCACCTTAGTTAGTTGAGTTTGGTTTGAGACCCATATATAGGGTTCTTCTATTTCTATGTACTTGAGTTCTTTTTGGCTTACACAACTAAGAAGAGTAAAACTATTTTCAGCCTCCATCCTTGTGTGTATTCCCCCATTGTGCAAGCAAGAAAGCTACAAGTGAGACTCCTTCCTTCTCTCCCACAATCTTGACAGGGCCGGCACTAGCTATGGCACTAGCCAGACCTCATGCATATGAGAGACAACCCCACCACACCGCCTCGCGGGCCGGCACTGGCTATGGCACTACCCGGATCTCATGCATACAACAGACAATGAAGCGGAGTTTTGAGCCCCGAATGTGCCTAAAATTTGCCAAAAAATCCGGAATTTAGGGGAAAAATATTCAACATCGAAGGCGCCGGCTCCAGCTAGGACGATTTTAAGCACCAAGTGAACTACGACTCTTAAAAGGCACCCGAGTGATAATTGCTGATTTTTAATAATCTTTCAGACTACCATGTGGGTTTTCAGGAGTTACCAGTCAATACGAGATGTAAAGCGAGACGCGTAGAAATTTACAGCACTTGGATCGGGAGCCAGGACGGGGAAATGGCCACAAAATGGTCAAGGTTTGAAAAGGTGGACACTTGGGAGGCCAAAATTGGGCATGCCTTTTGAGTTTGGACCCCCCCTCTAAAATTTTATGCACCTTATCAAGCAAAAAATGTGGAGGGAGAATGGAGGAAGAAGGCGCCATCATCTTCATGCCGAAATTTGCGCCCTCTCTCATGATGGGGGAGATGGCAGGTTACAAACAACCCATCCAATTGATCATGGCCCCGATCTTCTCCTTTCTTGCCAGTCTTATCGCCTGTCTTTGCTTGTGAAATGGCTGTGGGAATGAGAAGAACCAGATCTAGTCTTTCTCTCTCCTCCCTCTCTCCCCCTTAAGGGGCTATTCTTGTGTGCAAGAGGAAAATGAAGAATGGTGAATGAAAGCTTGTCCGGATGAGACCGAATTGCTTCCGGATCAATGAAGACATGAAGATTAATGATTGTGAAGATGCTGGACATTGGATGAGGGCTGACCCACAATTCCGTAGCAAAACCGAGATCTCGAGACACAAAGCCTAAGCGGTAATTCAATTTTTATGAAGAAAAAATGAGTTTTTATGCTATTTCGATGATGAAATATTGTTCCCATGGGCTGATTATGCATTATGATGTTGTTTCCTATGAGTTTTATCAGTTTATAATCAGAAAATTAGAAAAACATAAGTGATATGGCTGAAATTAGTGTTATAAAACTCATAAAATATGCGTTTAAGGGGTAAAAATGTGGTTTTTTGCAAAATAAATGGGAAATATGAGATATAACATCAATATAACCTGAAATTTTACTATCAAGGAATCTAAGGGCCACATCCCACAATCAATCTTAATTTCTAGTCATTTTTTATTGAAGAAAATATAGGAAAAATACCAAAAAACGTGAAAAATGGGTTTTAAATGGGAGAAAATTAGGAAACGATAAAAGAAAAATTCCAAGAAATTACATGTGTGTTTGTGCAATGTATAATGAAGATAAAGCATGAGGTTGGCCTTGGTTTACCCTCGTTTCTATGTTTATGTCCGTGTTTATCACTTTCTCTATAAAGAAATACACATAAAATGACCTTTTGACCTATCAACGAATGCAAAACATTAAACAATAAGGTGAGAGGGGAGGTTGAGTGCCAAAGTATAATCTTAAATCTGATTTATGTGTTGCATCATGCCTACAGGCTGTTGTTTTAAAATAAAGGGAAAGGCAGCATGGGCGTAAGGCTCGGTGTCTCTCCTCGTTTCAATACATAAACGTTAGCATGGAAATCATGAAAAGATTGGTTTCGCATGATGCATAATGCTGATTTTCTTTTGTTTGTGCACTAAACCATTCACATTATTCACTATGCATGGTTCATGGTATCAAAGGAAAAATCTCCTGGATTGCATAGCAATTGTTTTCTTAGGACTTTGACCCACGATTGAGAGTGTGAGGTTATCCCTTCCCGTAGGATAGAGGGTCGGTTTCCTAAGGGGCTGCTAAGTGAGGACACATGGTATATCTCCTGGAAATATGAGAAATATAAAAGAGGGGAGTTTGTGTTCGTTTGTATTATATGTTTAGCAGCGCATCAAAGGGCTAATCCCTGCGATGTAGGAGAGCTGCAGTGGGGCCGCGGTGTTTCTACCGAGAGGTTGCCTCCATATGTGTGTGATCGTGGCATTGCCAATAAGTATGGGTTTTCCCTTTGAGGATTTTAAGGGAAACGTTGGACTATAAACTATAAACGCAATAGATTAAGCTTTAGGGAAGTTTGTCCTTTAGCATTAGATTGACACTCCTGGTCTGCGAGGCCGTGAGGGTGTTTGTGTGTCATGAGCATGAGGTCCCGCTAGTGCTATAGCCAGTGCCGGCCCATTTTAGGTCCCATCAGTGGTGCGTCTACCAGGAGCTGCCTATAAGTGGCGGTTTTCGAATCTAGGGTTTCAAGGGACCCTAAATTATCCATAAAATGGGATTTGTTCAAGGATGGGAAAACTTGGCTTTCCCCCATAAAAAACTTACTAATGGACTTAGCTAGTTATGTAGAGCATGAGTCCTCTCGGGAGAAGATAGTTTATGTGATGAAAAGAGTAGCCAATTAGTGGTTACCCCATCCTCTAATACAATGGCATGGGCCGAGGTTCTCCTTGTTGTGGTCTTTACCCAAGAGAAAACATGTTTAACCATCCATCAACCTAAAGGGCATGGAACAAGCATGTTGGAAACTAGGGTAGTTATGGCATCAGCAGGTCATCATGCTAAAGCCATAATGCCATGGAAAAGCGTTGATATACGATGGAATATGCTTGTGGTTGAAACCTCCCATGTAATGGCCACCATGACGACATAGTAGGCATCACAAGGATGTTAGAAGCCCTAGCTGTCAATGGGAACCGTTGCTTAAAAGGCACGGTTCCCAAGTTTTAAGAAGTTGGAATGATAAATCTGCTTTGGATAAGGACCAAAAGCTCTTATATAAATTCATTATGGACTTTCCTTTTAAAGGGAAAGGTATGAAAGACCCTCTAAGAGGGGATCAAAATGGCATGTTGAAACTTATAGGACTCCCTAGACCACTCAATGAGTTGGCAGAAAGGGATGTTAATGAGGGTAATAACCTCCCTACACTGAAAAGGGTGGGGATGGAAGAGGTTAAAGATCCTAAGAGGCTGGACCCAGATCATGATGAATATGAAGATTTTAATGACCCAGTGTTGATCCCAAAGGGGAGAACCAAATGTCCTCCTCTTTATAGGGATCTCCTAGTGTTTTATGGGTTGCCAAATGAGGATCCGATGATTCATTTAAGAGAATATGACCTAACTTGCATTGCAAGTGGGTTCGACGATATACATCTGATGCTCGTATTCCCAAGTACCCTAAAGGGAGAGGCAAGGAAATGGTACTGGAGCCTCCCAAGAGGTTCAATCAAATCATTTGAGGAGTCTTGTGATAGATTTCTAGATGAGTATAAAAAGAAGCTCCCTATGATTCAGGTCTTAGAGCAGCTTATGCAGTTTAGACAGGAGTCTTACCCTTCTGTTAAAGAGTATGCTAGAGCCTTTGATAGTACTCTTAGACTTTGGCCAAGAAGAGCTAGTGCACTACCAGATGATGTGCTATGTGAGCTCTTTCTGAATGGCTTAGAGATTAATACGCAAATCCAAGTGGAACTGTGGAATCCTAAGTTGTTAAGGGAAGCAAAACTACATGCCATTGATTATGAGGGTCATATTCAGAGATGTTGGGAAAACTTTTGGAGTTTTTCCCGCTCAGTACAAGTGCATCCTAGCTTCCAACCATTTCTACAAGAAGACAGCTCACTTGTTGATACCAAGGTAGCCTATGAGGGGGACCTTGGTGGCCAAAATCTCAAAGCAGAAATGGCCATCCTATGCGTAGTAATGACATGCCTATCAGTGAAAAGGTTCCAAGCCATGTAAGTCCCATTAGGGCTTGCAACACTTCCACGAGAGGTAGTTGTGATGGCAACATGGATAGAACCAATGAGCCTATGAGTGTTGATAAGCATTCTATGTGTGGTTCTAATTTTGTTGCTAGTAAGGCTCTTGAGAGACCTTTGGTGTCGAAATCATGCTTCCGGGTGGATGTTGTTCCCTTCAGTGAAAGCATGGTTCTTATGGGAAAAAATTTGCAGTATGGACGTAAACAACTAAAGACATCTTTTGTAAAGAGGATGAAAAATGCTAAAAGTCCACCTGTGCTTCACAAAGGTCATAAGGATGTGAGGCCATTTGGCCATAGGGATAAGTTTGCATTGAGTTCGCTAGACCAGTGCAGCAAATTGAGGGAATGCAAGAATATTAAGGGAAATATGAGATGGGCTTGGAGATCCAAAATCTCCAAAATTATGGCAAGAGTGTCGGATGCAAGGCCAATGATCCCATCTGGATATATTTTTTCAAACCCCCAAGAGGATAAGATTGGATATACATCTGACAATATACACTGCCTTGGGATACATCCATGTGATGTGCCTAGGCTTGAAGCTCTACCTAGTTTGGGTCGCAGCACTGTTTTATGTGAAAATCCAAATAGGGGAGGTTTGGATGAGTACAAAGCTATGATTATTTCTGCCAAAGGAGCCACTCAGCCGCTTGAACGACCAATTTATTTGGATGACAATAAATGTGGGACATGCGAGCCCACTGAGGCCGTTCATTCAGCTCATAGTGCCTAAGAAGGGATCGGCCTTATTGATGAGTTATTTGTGGAAAGGCTTGGATTTATAGCTCTACAAAAAACCTAAGATCAAAAAATACAAGATCAAAGCTTTTACCTAACTTGCATGAGTAGCATGGGGTTAGTCGACCTATGATATGCTATCCTTGGCACCCTCGGTAGGCTGATAGGGTGTGATGTATATGCCAACGACATCAGTATTACGTGAACTAAAATGACCTATCTAGTTTTAAGCTAGGAAGACTAGCTGCTTTGATATTACGTCCAGATTTCATTAGGCCAAGAGGGCCAGTTGTCTGTTTAGTACAGGTGTTGTTAATGGTTTCTTGTTTTAGTTTTGTGCTAGACAGGTTTAAAGAAGAGCTTGGAAGGAGCCTTTGTTGCATGGGAGATTCTTGTGGCCCTACCCAGGTGATATTTCTCCTTTATGAGTACCCTGTTTTTAGGCCATTTTTGTCTATGTACTTGTAGGGGATTTTTCTTTCTTGTTGGGGACCGGAGACCAAGGCATAAAGTCCTAGGTTTAGGTTCAGTATATCTGAGGGAGGCCTGAGTAGTCGTTGCCTCCTGTAAAGACATTGTCAAGCATCAAAAGACCTGTTTTAGAAGGCAGTCCTAGTGACCCTGTTCTGTTAGCCTGCTAGGTAGCCGTTCTAGGCATTCTTGTTAGTTGTGAGGCAGTTAGAGAAGCCTGCTAGAAGAAAAATAATGATGCTAGGGAAAACGATGTCAAGACTGTGGGAGAGAAGGAAGGAGTCTCACTTGTAGCTTTCTTGCTTGCACAATGGGGGAATACACACAAAGGTGGAGGCTGAAAACAGTTTTCCTCTTCTTAGTTGTGTAAGCCGAAAGAACTCAAGTACATAGAAATAGAAGAACCCTATATATGGGTCTCAAACCAAACTCAACTAACTAAGGTGGCATACTAACTGAGCCACGAACTAGATAAATAAGGATAGCTATCATCTAGCTATTATTCATGACGGTGTATCAACCGCATCTGCAACTGACAAGTCGGTGACATAAATGCGCAACGGTCACCCATGCATATCACGAGTAGAGCTCGATATCTCAACACTCCCCCTCGAGCTCAATCCCAATTCCTGCACACCAAGTAGGTCTCTGAACTTGCGCAGCTTCTCTGCGCCCAATGCCTTCGTAAATATGTCAGCTATCCGATCCTCTGTGCTGACATAAACTAGATCAATAAGACCTAGTAAAACCCTCTCCCGCACATAGTGATAATGCACCTCAATGTGCTTTGTTCTAGCATGATAGACTGGGTTATTTGCCAAGTGTATACTACTCATGTTGTCACAATAAATGACAACTGGCCCATCTATAGACTGATGCATATCATAAAGTAGCTTATGCAACCAAGCTACCTCACATGCAGCCATTGCTGCACCCCTGTACTCAGCCTCTGTGCTCGACAAGGCAACTGTAGGCTGTTTCTTGTTGCTCCAAGTGGCTGCAGCACTCCCGAAAGAGAACACATATCCAGTGGTAGATCGTCTATCAGAAATACTACCAGCCCAATCAACATCAGTGTATCCATGCAACTGTATCTGAACCCCAGTCTCATAAAGTAGTCCATACTGCAATGTGGACTTCACATACCTGAGTATGCATCTAGCCGCATCCAAATGCGGTTTTCTTGGAGCTTGCATAAACTAACTTACCAATCCAACAACATAGCTCAAATCTGGCCTGGTAATAGTCATATAAATCAAACTTCCTACTATGCGTCTGTACATAGTAGGGTCTTCCAGAAGCTCACCTGCATCTACGCTCAGCTTCACATTCTGCTCCAAAGGAACTGAAATAGGCTTATAGCTTGTCATCCCATATTTGGACAGCATGTCCAATCCATACTGCCTCTGCAAGAGCCATATCCCACTTGGTGATCTAATCACCTCAATGCCCAAGAAATAACGTAGTTCTCCCAAATCCTTCATCTCAAACTTCTGCTTCAATAGCATTTTCACATGAAGGATATCTTCATCACTGTCACCTGTCATAATCAAATCATCAACATAAATGACAAGTAGCATAATATCTTTCTCTGTTTTTCTCACATAAAGTGAAAAATTTGCCTTGGAAATCTGAAAGCCAATAGTGACAAGATACTATCCTATCTTGTCAGACCATGCTCTAGGTGCTTGCTTCAAGCCATACAAGGCTTTCTTCAACCTGCAAACAAACTCAGGATGAACAGCATGCACATAACCTGGTGGCTGCTCCATATAGACCTCTTCTTGCAAATCACCATGCAAGAAGGCATTCTTTACATCCATCTGATGTAAAGACTATTCCTTTGATGCAGCCATAGCAATGACTACTCTTAAGGTTGCCATCCTTGCAACTGGACTGAATGTTTCTTCATAATCAATGCCATATGTTTGCGCACACCCCTTGACTACTAATCTTGCCTTGTATCTGTTCATAGAACCATCTGCATTGTGCTTCAGCTTATCAACCCACTTACAACCAATTGCATTCTTATCTTTAGGCAAAGGTACCAATTCCCATGTAGCATTTGCTTCCAAGATATCCATTTCTTCATCCATGGCTTTCTCCCATTTTTCTTTTCCCATGGCTTGCTCAAAAGAAGTGGGTTCTGGTTCCTGTATCACTTTGACCATATAGGCATAGTGAATGGCTGTAAATCCATCATATTTCAGCCTATCCACAGGATACCTAGCTCTGGTAGACCTGCATAAAGTAGGTTCCCTCCCAGGTGCTCTCAAAACATCCCTGGTCTTCCTTACTCCAGGTGTAACAATAGAAGGAATACCCAACTCATCATCAATGCTCTGTTCTGAGCCACTAGACTCACCATCCACATAAGAGTGACCTGCATTCACATCAAACATGGGCTGATCTACCTTCTCTTTTCCTTTTCGTGAGACCTGCATACCACTATCTGCATTGTTTTGAGGAGATTCTCTTGATCTCAATCTGCCTATCCATGGCGAAGAATGTGAACCACTGCTAGAGGACACTCCATGTCCACTAATATTTTGTGACTGCTACTATGAATTCTGTGCAACATTACCATTTTGTGCATCTACATCATCAATCACATTTACTGGTTTATACCAGCTACTCATCTCATAAAAAACAATATCTCTACTCACTGTAAACTTACAAGTAGAAGGGTTATAGCATCTATACCCTTTCTGCTGCAGAGAGTAACCAATAAAGGTGCACTTCTCAGCTTTTGGTTCCAACTTGGATCTCAACTCATCTGGCACATGAACATAGGCAATGCAACCAAAAATCTTCAAATGAGAAATATCTGGTTTCCTACCAGTATACCTCTCCTCTGGAGTCATCCCATGTATTGCTGCAGTGGGAGTCCTGTTCATTATGTAGACTGCTATAGCAACTGCTTCAACCCAGTAAAAATTTGGCAGGTCTTTTTCATTGAGCATGGCACGAGATACCTCTCCAATATGCCTGTTTTTTCTTTCTACAATTCCATTTTGTTGTGGGGTATGACTGCATGAATATTGCGGCTTTATGCCATGCTCCTGTAGGAACCTTGCAAACTCATTTGAGAGGTACTCTCCCCCTCCATCTGACCTTAGGCATTTTATTTGCAGGCGTGTTTCTTTTTCAACCATAGCTTTAAGAGTTTTGAAATGCCCAAAAACTTCACTTTTCTTTTTCATAAAATACACCCAAACTTTTCTGCTATAGTCATCAATAAAAGTGACAAAATAATGATAGCCTCCAAGAAATGCAGCTTTAGTAGTCCACACATCAGAGTGGATTAATTCCAATGGCTTCTTACTCTCTTGAACATGTCTAGGAAATGGTTTCCTTGCCTGTTTTCCAAATTGACAGGCTTCACATACCTTATGCATTTCTGCAACCTTGAATTTGGGCAATCCTTCAACAATATTTTGGGCCTGCATTGATTTAAATCATTGTACATTAACATGACCAATGCGTTTATGCCAGATATCAATATCTGCAACTACACCGGTCCCATGTGCAAACATTGCTGCACTCAATTCAGGCATGTCTACACCCAATGTAAACATTCTGCCCTTCTTCTTTCCTTTTGCTATCAAGCGACCTTTATTTTTCATATCCTCAACAAAGCATCCATGAGGATTAAATCTGACCTGCAAGCCATGCTCAACCATTTGACCAACAGAAACCAGATTCTTGGTGATATTTGGGACATGAACTACATCAGACAGATATTTCTTTTTCCCATCCCGCATAGACAAGGGAATTTTTCCAATCTGCACAATAGGATGTGCAGTATCATCACTAGTCTCCACAAATCCTGGTTTTTCCATTTTCCTTGCATCCTCCATCCATTCTGCATGACCTGTCATGTGGTTTGATGCACTTGAGTCAACATACCATACATCGTTGCTTTGTTCTGCACTTGTCACAGAATTGTTCATGTGCTGCACCATAAACAAATGCTCATTTCTGTCATCACCCTGTCTACTAGAAGATGCATAATTCCCTTGTTGCAATTTTCCATTCATGATGTCATTCTACTTTTTCTAGTAGTCTTTAGCCATATGACCCATTTTACCACAGTAGTAGCATTCAACATTGCTGTTTGCATTTTGGCCTCTTTGCCATTCACCACGACCTCTTTGGCTTCCCCTGCCTCTAGAGTTACCACGTCCTCCTCCATAGGACTGGTTTTCTTGAGTTTGCTGCATATTCTGATTTCTACCACGGCCTCCAGATCGGCCTCCTCTACCTCTGCCTCTACCTCTTCCAACATTTGAGTAGAAGACAGCTTCTTTTGAAGTTCCTCCTGAAGAAGATGCACCACCATTTCTCTGCTCCTCAGAAATTAGAAGAGCAATCAACTCCTCAAAATCAGAAAATCTTTCACGGACGAAAATGGATGTTCGAAACTGTGCATAATCCTTTCCTAGACCATTCAAGGTCACAGAAACTAAATCATCATCTTCCACTGGCTACCCTATGGAAGCAACTGCATCTGCAATCTTCTGCACCTTCATGTGGTAGTCATTGATGCTCATACTTTCTCTTTGCACATTGTGCAACTCTTGCTTGAGCTGCATTTTCCTGGCTTGCGTATTTGTGCTATACATTTTTGACAAAGTATCCCATGCCTCCTTTGGCGTACTTGCATCTTGAATATGCACAATCATAGAGTCTGAAATGCTGATAGACAGCCAGTACATAACTTTCCTGGCTCTCTCATGCCATGCTTTAAATGCCTGCATTTGCTCTTGATTGGGAACATAAGGAAGAACTGGTTCTTCTTCATTTCCTGCAACAAATTCCCAATATCATTTTCCCATAAGGAAATTCGTCATTCTAAACTTCCATGCTTGGAAGTTATTCTTGTTAAGCTTTTTAGTGACAATCTGTGAAAGAGAATCAGAAGCCATTACAGAATACTGCAAAAAATTCTGTCACTGCAAAGAATACAGCTTCAGCCTCACAAGGGAAAATCTGCAAACCTGACAAAAGTGGCATTTGACCACAAAGTCACTTCCTAGTGACGATTTTGCATCAACAGGCAACAAGGATGATTCTGTAACTCCCAATGTCTCTGCGTACAGGCATACGATGCAATTTCTACAGTAACTTTTCACCGACCTGTAGAACAGTGGTCGCACAGCATAAAATAGGGCCTTTTCCTAACTGCGTGCAGAAAACTTCCGCCTCCAAAACAGGCCCCGAAATGGCCTCAAATCAAAAAAACAGAGCAACCGAGGGCTAAAGCCATTTCCCGTAGCATATACTGCCCTCTTGCTACATCGCGAAGGGCGTCTCAATCCGAGACAATGCACTCTTGCACTTTCCGACTGTGCTACCTACAGAGACTTGCTCCCAAAACAGAAAAATGAAAGCAACACTGGTCCTCTTACCAGAACACCGCAAACTTGGTTTGCTTTCTTGAGCTCCTTACCACGAACAAGGCTCTAATACCATGTCAAGATTGTGGGAGAGAAGGAAGGAGTCTCACTTGTAGCTTTCTTACTTGCACAATGGGGGAATACACACAAAGGTGGAGGCTGAAAACAGTTTTCCTCTTCTTAGTTGTGTAAACCAAAAGAACTCAAGTACATAGAAATAGAAGAACCCTATATATGGGTCTCAAACCAAACTCAACTAGCTAAGGTGGCATACTAACTGAGCCACGAACTAGAGTAGATAAGGATAGCTATCATCTAGCTATTATTCATGGCGGTGTACCAACCGCATCTGCAAAACTGACAAGTCGGTGACATAAATGCGCAACGGTCACCCTGGCATATCATGAGTGGAGCTCGATATTTTAACAAAAGAAACCCTGAATATCTCAAAGGAAATAAATATATACAAAGGTGTGTCAAAAGGGGTTCTAACCCCCTATAAAAATAGAAAAGAAAAGAAAGAAAAATTTATAAGCAGTTGATCATTGCCTTGTGAAGGCCTGGTAGGTTCCTAGGGACGAGTCAGACTCAGGGCCGATGCCTTGTCTTCCTAGGGGTGGCATCTTGATGAAAAAGAAGAAAGTAAGGAAGGTTGGAGCGAAAATAAAAGTGAGCATCAGAAAAGGATTAAGTGTCGCCTTGCGAGGGCTTGGTAGGTTCTTGGGTACCAAGACAGGACCTGATGCCGATGCCCTGTTCTCCTTGGGTCGCTACACTCAGCTCCCTCCTTTTTACATGCCCGAGTATGAAAAAATAAAAACCTAAAAGAAGAAGAAATGTGTTTAAAAAAAATACTTCTTCATCAGGCTATAGGAGTCCTCGCCTAGGAGGAGCTCCTGGTTATGTCATCCTTAGTTAGGTAGGTAGTTCAGACCACCACTTAGGGCAACCTCTTTGATAGTTCTTTTTAGTTTGGCCGTGTTGGAGCAGTTGGTTAGTGACTTGCTTCGAACCTTCTATCGAATTATGCTAGGCCTACTCCTTGTGGATGTCATGCCTTGGTTTTGTCAAGGGGTAGGGTGAGCATTGTGCTGTATTTTAGTATATGTCTATTTTGTATCAGCTTGATGCTTCCTTTGGTTGTTTTGTGCAGATCTGTTGTGGGATTCGACGGGCTGAGTCGCCCTATCCCATGGTCGCCAATCAGAGCGGATTTTTGAGCTTCGGATGTGCCTAAAATTTGCCAAAAAATTCAAAATTTAGGAAAAAAATATTCAACATCGAAGGCGGTGGCTCCAGCTAGATGATTTTAAGCACCAAGTGAACTACGACCCTTAAAAGGCGCCCAAGTGATACTTGTTGATTTTTGATAATTTTTCAAACTGCCGTGTGGGTTGTCAGGAGTTACCAGTCAATGCGAGATGTAAAGCCAGATGCACAGAAATTTACAGCACTCAGATCGGAGCCAGGACGGGAAAATGGCCACAAAATGGTCAAGATATGAAAAGGTGGACACTTGGGAGGCCAAAATTGGGCATGCCTTTTGTGTTTGGACCCCCCCTCTAAAATTTTATGCACCTTATGAAGCAAAAAACGTGGAGAGAGAATGGAGGAAGAAGGCACCATCATCTTCACGCTGAAATTTGCGCCCTCTCTCATGATGGGGGAGATGGCAGGTTACAAACAACCCATCCAACTGATCATGGCCCCGATCTTCTCCTTTCTTGCCGGTCTTATCGCCTGTCTTCACTCGTGAAATGGTTGTGGGAATGAGAAGAACCAGATCTAGTATTTCTCTCTCCTCCCTCTCTCCCCCTTAAGGGGCTGTTCTTGTGTGCAAGAGGAAAATAAAGAATGGTGAAGGAAAGCTTGTCCGGATGAGACCGGATTGCTTCCGGATCAATGAAGACATGAAGATTACTGATTGTGAAGATGCTGGACATTGAATGAGGGCTGACCCGCAATCCCGTAGCAAAATTGAGATCCCGAGACACAAAGCCTAAGTGGTAATTCAATTTTTATGAAGAAAAAATGAGTTTTTATGCTATTTGGATGATGAAATATTGTTCCCATGGGCTGATTATGCATTATGATGTTGTTTTCTATGAGTTTATCAGTTTATGATCAGAAAATCAGAAAAACATAAGTGATATGGCTGAAATTAGTGTTATAAAACTCGTAAAATACGCGTTTAAGGGGTAAAAATGGAGTTTTTTGCAAAATAAATGAAAAATATGAGATATAACATCAATAAAACCTAAAATTTTACTGTCAAGGAACCTAAGGGCCACAACCCACAATCCATCTTAATTTCTAGTCATTTTTTATTGAAGAAAATAGAGGAAAAATACCAAAAATGGTAAAAAATGGGTTTTAAATGGGAGAAAATTAGGAAACGATAAAAGGAAAATTCCAGGAAGTTATATGTGTGTTAGTGCAATGTATAATGAAGGTAAAGCACGAGGTTGGCCTCGGTTTACCCTCGTTTCTATGTTTATGTCCGTGTTTATCGCTTCCTCTATAAAGAAATACACATAAAATGACCTTTTCACCTATTAACGAATGAAAAACATTAAACGATAGGGTGAGAGGGGAGGTTGAGTGCCAAAGTATAATCTTAAATCTGATTTATGTGTTGCATCATGCCTATAGGCTGTTGTTTTAAAATAAAGGGAAATGCAGCATGAGCGTAAGGCTCGGTGTCTCTCCTCGTTTCAATACATAAACGTTAGCATGGAAATCATGAAAAGATTGGTTTCGCACGATGCACAATGCTGATTTTCTTTTGTTTGTGTACTAAACCATTCACATTATGCACTATGCATGGTTCATGGTATCAAAGGAAAAATCTCCTGGATTGCATAACAATTGTTTTCTTAGGACTTTGACCCACGATTGAGAGTGTGAGGTTATCCCTTGCCGTAGGATAGAGGGTCGGTTTCCTAAGGGACTGCTAAGTGAGGACACATGGTATCTCTTGGAACTACGAGAAATATAAAAGAGGGGAGTTTGTGTTCGTTTGTGTTATATGTTTAGCAGTGCATCAAAGGGCTAATCCATGCGATGTAGGAGAGCTGCAGTGGGGCTGCGGTGTTTCTACCAAGAGGTTGCCTCCATATATGTGTGATCGTGGCATTGCCAATAAGTATGGGTTCTCCCTTTGAGGAGTTTAAGGGAAACATTGGACTATAAACTATAAACGCAATAGATTAAGCTTTAGGGAAGTTTGTCCTTTAGCATTAGATTGATGCTCCTGGTCCGCGAGGCCGTGAGAGTGTTTGTGTGTCATGAGCATGAGGTCTGGCTAGTGCTATAGCTAGTGCCGGCCCATTTCAGGTCCCATCGGAAAACCCCACCACACCGCCTCGCGGGCCAAGAGCATCTAAAACTCACTTTGGATTAAATGCTTATGATGATTTTGTGTTTGTATCCAATATGTAGTCCAATGTTCACCTTCCCTTCTCCTCAGAGGGAGATCCCATAACATATAGGCATAATTCCTTGTAATACACACATAGGGAAGCACCTCTTGGCTAATTTCCACGGCTCCACTTTAACTCTTCTACACCTCAGGGATTGGCCCCAAGATGCGTCGCTAACACATATAACATTCGCACAAACTCCACTCTTTCATAATTCAACGTTCCAGGAGATTTTGATTTGCCTCACAAAACTTTCCCCAATGGAAGCACCCATCTAAACCTACAGCTTGGGTTTCCTATCCTCTCAGCATTGGTCAAAGTTTATCAATCAATTGCAATGCCTTCCAGGAGATACTATGTGGCATGCTTGATGCAAGGTGTATGACAATTGTGCACAACCATTTTATAATTAAAAACCAACCATGTGAGGTATGGAAAACAACCCTTTCATGAATTTTAACTAAGCGTTACTTGTTGCGCTGCTCTAGGGACTAGCACCGGAACTTCCGTGCTACTAATCACCTATATTTAATTATGGGACGATCTCTAAATGCTATGCACAAAGAGGGAAATTAGAATTTTCATCTTCTCAACAATTAGATCATCGCACAAACTTTATCCCCCCGTCACCGTTTAGGTGTTGCTGCGGTGCATATGTGTAAATGGTTGTTTTGTATCATTTTTGTATGTAAAAAATAATAAACACGTACTATAACATAAGGGACGAGACCAAACTGAGGCTTAACCTCATGCTTTAACCTCGCCAAACATTCACACACACAAATCTTATTTTTTCATATTTTTTGAGCGTAAAAATCTCAATTTTCTCTATTTTTCACTATTTTTTCCTATTTATTATTCATGGACAATAGGTATTTTCTGATTTATTTATACTCTCTAATTATTTTGACTGAAACTTAACATTTTCTTTGAGTTTATCCTATTTCCATTTCTCTTCCCTAACTCAAAATCGAAAAAAACCACTAATTTTCGTTAAAAATGATATTTTACGAGTTTTAAAGAATTAATAACGGCTCTAAATCATTACGGGTTATGTATTTCTATAGCTACAGCCCTCAAACATGATGCAAAAAAGATTCAAACAAAAATTCATTGCATATGAACAACATTTGGACCATGAAACGACAAAAACAAGCAAATTTCTTTGTAAAATTGGAGCATACCGCGTGACTTGCCTGTTGCGGGTTTTTTAATGATTATTCTAGGTAGCCCATAGCCTGACCAGCAACCACTCTTCAGTGCTGAACCTCTTTCCTCAACCTCCTCTTTATCTTGAAGCAATCCGATCATAGCCGGACAAGCATTCTTCAGCCCCTCTTCTTCTTGACTTCTTGCACATGAATTGCCTCTATGCAGAAGAGAGAGGGAGGAGAGAGAAATACTGGTTTTTTATCTCTTTGCGCAGTGCATCATTCCTTGATCCGTTTATGGCGATGGAGGGCAAAGGATAGAAGCATCTCAGGGCTAAGAGGATTCCTCCTATCTCCATCGATCAGAAAATCCATAAAGAATGAGGAAAAATGGGGCGCAAAAAACTGATGCCCCCCCCCCCCCCCCCCCCCCCTCCCAATTTTTCATTTCGTGGCTTCTTGGTTGTTAAGCTCTTTGTTAAGAGCTTTTAAGATCTTAATCAAATTATCTAGTTCATGCCTTTTGCTTTCACACTTCCGGCAAGTGGTTTTTCCGGTTTTGGAGGGGCAAACGGCATCGGATTCGAGATCCATCTAGACAGGTGCTTCCATGGCATCGAAATCTACAAAGTTGGGCCCCGTCACGCTCTTCTTGACTTCCAGATCCAATAGCTGCTTCACAACCCCAAACCTTGCGGGGATTAAATGGGGGATCAAACGACCTTGGAATGGAGATCCGAGACTTGCGTTGGATTCATGACGTGTTTTTCATCTAGGAAAACTCCAGCTTGTGAAAGTACATGGATCTAGAGAATGGCAGTTAGTTATGGTGGATGAAAGGAGAAGAGTAAACTCATGATGGAGAAGACAAAGACACTGTTTGTTACACAAGTGAATTAGGTTCCAAGATTGAGACTTGGACTCATAAACACAATCTTGTGTATGTTGACAATGACACTAACACTTTAGTGATAAGAAAAGAGTACTATCATTGCATTAAGAAAAGGAAGCAAGTACAATGCTTTATAGGAAAGTAGGAAACTACAGTAGGCACCACTGTGCATATGGGATAGGTAAGCCTGCATGTCCTTGGCCCTGAAGCTCCATACAAAGAGGCTGTCAGTGAGTGTGATTGCTGAATCTCAACACGCCTCCTCAATCACAACTAAAAAGGCACAAAGTGTGTAGAGGCTGTAATGAGAACCACCTGCAAAGTGTGGGCACACCACAAACATGGTAGACACCAGAGGCTGTCGCAGAAAAAGCTAAGTGTGGGAACAAAAACATGATGGACATCCAGAGGCTGTAACAGGGGCCTCACAAAGTGTACAGGGACTATAATGCCAAGTTACATGAGGAGTTTACAAAGCTTATGGCAGGAAGCATTAGGGCAAGGAAATACAAGGCTTTTAAAACAGTCTATCAGAGTAATGAGAGTAGAAGGACTGATGAGGCTTGTCCTTCTGATCCTGGTGGTCTTCATCTTCATCTTCATCTTCTTCTTTTGGTCCATGGTCTTCTTCTTCTTTCACAGCTGCAAGATAGGCTTTTTGGGACCTCTTTCTAGCATGACAGAACTTCTCAGTGTGTCCGGTCCTTTTGCAGAAGTCACAGAAGAGCGGTTCCTTTTTACCTTTATATCTATTGTTTACATATAACATTTGTTCATCCTTTGAAGTGCTAGGATCTTCTTTGCTTTTAAGTTTCTTTTCTTCCTCTAGCAGAGAGACTTTAATATCAACAAGTTGAGGATCAAGCATATTGGTTAGAGTGATTGATACATTATCATAGATAGGAGGCAGACTTTTTAACAAGACACCAATACAAACATCTTCATTCATTTTTAGCTTTATCCTTGCAAGTTGAGTAAGCAGGCTTTCCATGTAGTTCAGATGGGATGCCAGAGATGTATGAGGCTTCATATCAAGTCGGAAAAATTCAATCAATAGACCATACTTAGACGACTTTGACTGTGCACCAAATAAGGTATCCAATTTGTCCCAAGTGTCATGGACATGTCACAGGCATCCACATGATGGATGTAGCTGTCATCCAATTCCAGTTTAATGATGGCTTGTGCCTTGTCATCATTCTTCTGCCAAGTAACTGCAAGGTCCGCATCTCGAGGTTTCTTCTCTTTGCCATTGGTAATGGAACAAAGACCCTTCTTCATCAGAATGAGCTTGACGCGGGTTTGCCAGGTGTGAAACCCAACTCCCTTGAACTGAGAGCAAATCAACACCAATTTCTCCATGGGGCAAATCAACACAAGTGCTAAGAGCACTAGATGAGTGTCAATGGACACTATGTTTGTATCTTCTTCCTTGAGTCTTCCAAATCTGCAAAATTCTTCAAGATCTTCAAAATCCAAATCTTCCCCTCCTTGATTTGATGCTGCGAACTTCAGACTTAGTAGGCTTTAGCTTGATTTAGTGGCAGAAGTGAGAAACTGAGAGAAAAATGAGCTTGGTAGATTTTGGCTATGGTGGAATTAGGGTTTCTGAGACAGGGGCCTGGTTTTTCAGCTGCTGTAAACTCAATACTTGATCATTTTCAAAAGTTTTTTAATGAAAATGAAGCTTACTTCAAGAGCTATCAAAGCCCCATGGAGATCGACCAGATCGCGGGCAGCTCGTCATGCGCAAAGCAAAAAGACGTAGGTAGGCGCAATTTCAGACAAGAGGTGACGATTTCTGTAATACCGACGTCAGGTGCCATAATTTGATTGATTGACATGCCAGGTGGAGCGGATTGAGTAGGAGAACAATCCCCTAGAAGGAAGCAGGAGCTGAAGTGGCCTGGTTGAGGAGTTATGGAAGCTCCAAGTGAGGTAGGTCCTGTCTAGCTATGGCAGACACAGGGCAGAGATTGAGAATTTTCACATCAGTATCACAAAGATTCATTGTATCACATCTGGAAATGTCATGGACTGATGTGATATAGGGAAGCTTTGTGAGCTGGAGAACACTTTTCCAGAAGGAAGCTCCAGGAGGTTTGACCTGTGGAGTGAGATATAAGAGCTTCAAGCTAACAGGGTGATGCTGGCTATGGCTGCCAAGGAAGGTCAAGTAGAGATGGAGGTGAGAAATGAAACCATAAACTTGACTTGAGCTGACCTGAGATGGAGAGAGAGTAGAGGAGAGCTAAGCCATGCTCAGCTGAGCTCTGATACCATGTGAAAGTACATGGATCTAGAGCATGGCAGTTAGTTATGGTGGATGAAAGGAGAAGAGTAAACTCATGATGGAGAAGACAAAAACACTGTTTGTTACACAAGTGAATTAGGTTCCAAGATTGAGACTTGGACTCATAAACACAATCTTGTGTATGTGGACAATGACATTGACACTTTACTGATAAGAAAAGATTACTATCATTGCATTAAAAAAAGGAAGCAAGTACAATGCTTTATAGGAAAGTAGGAAACTACAATAGGCACCACTGTGCATATGGGATAGGTAAGCCTGCATGTCCTTGGCCCTGAAGCTCCATACAAAGAGGCTGTTAGTGAGTGTGATTACTGAAACTCAACACAGCTCGGCCATCCGCCACTATTTGATTTTCCATGAAAATTAGCACTAGCACTTTAGGGACTTGCCGCTTAAAATCGTACTAATTGCCACCACCGCCTTCGAGAAGTCTATTTTTCCCCTGATATTCGTAATTTTTGGCTATTGTTAAGCACTTCTTGGCATAAAAAATCATCTGTCAAATTTCAAACAGCATGTATGTACTTTGACAGTAAGGTTGCATGAGGCAAAGTTAAAGCAATTGCATGGTCTATGTGTTGACTGATGTACCTATGGGTTATGCCACATGTTTGTGAATGGTTTTGAGATGTTGATGGGCTGAAATACTTTGGTTTTAACAGTGAGTTTGTTATAGAAAACTTTCATAAATAGTCAAAGAATGCAATTGGTCAGCTAGACTTGTTGGCTTGCAGGAAGCCAAGGCAATGACTAGATATTGTTTGGTACAATATGGCTAATGCAAACTGAACAGACAACATAACCTAGATAGTGGGGGAAAATCTTGATAGCAATAATTATGCCATATGGAAGTTCTGCATGGAGAACTTCTTGATAGGTAAAGTATATTGGGACTTGGTGATAGGTGTTGAAGCTGAACCTGAAATTCTAGAGAGGAATCTTATAGCTCATCAAAGAGAGCGCATCGAGCTTGGTTGGAAAGAGCTTGCAAGGTGCTACATTGGTTAACTTTGTGTATCTTGGATGCTCTGGTAATGCAGATCATGAATTGCAAGTCACTAGCAGATGCATGGAACATCTTGATCAGGTATTATGGTACAACTACTAGTGCCAAGAAGATACAATTAAAGCAGAAATTCAACAACATGGAGAGAAAAGGCAGATCTATATAGGATTATGTCACAAAGATTAAGACTATTGCAGATCAGCTGGCATCCATTGGCACACATGTTGAGGATGAAGACATGGCTGTAGTGATATTAAATGGTTTGGGATTTGAATATAAGTCATTTGGTACTTCCATCCTTGTGCGGGCTGAAATGCCAGTTTTCAATGAGCTGGCTGCATTGCTTATTCATGGAGAGAAGAGGCAGATCTATATAGGATTATGTCACAAAGATTAAGACTATTGCAGATCAGCTGGCATCCATTGGCACACATGTTGAGGATGAAGACATGGTTGTAGTGATATTAAATGGTTTGGGATCTGAAAATAAGTCATTTGGTACTTCCATCTTTGTGCGGGCTGAAATGCCAGATTTCAATGAGCTAGTTGCATTGCTTATTCATGAAGAGATTAAAACTGGGATTGGCTACAGGCTCTAGCGGTTTCAAGAACAAGGATATTTTCTTTTATTCGAATCAATGTGGTCATGGAATTCATGGTAGAGGTTATGGTTCTTGCAGAGGAGGCTACCAAAATTTCTCGTATGGCAATAATAACCAGTAGGGTTCAAATGCAAGAGGAGGTGGAATTTTCAAAGGCCATGGGAGATCTAGCCCTAGAGGCAGAGACTCCTGGTAGCAGCAATGCCCATCTAACAATCCTAATAAGGATAAGGATTGTCACTGTTGTGGAAAGTACTGTCATATTGCCAAGGACTGCTGGACGAAGCAGGGTAATCAAAAGGGCAAGCCGCATGGACATTATGCATCGTCCAGTCAAACAGATGATACTTTTGGGGATAGATTGTTTGCCATGACATATGTGAAAGACAAGGCTACTAAAAAGTCTCATGAGGATGCAATTTGATACGTTGATTCGGGCATCGAATCATATGATGCCTCTTGTTGATTGGTTTATTGACATGGTGTCTGAGAGAAATGGCCATGTATGCACAAGGGATGACACTTAGCATAGCATAGAACATAAAGGCAAAGTACCTTTGGTAATCCAATGATGATGGCAGGAAGAATAACCTACATGATGTACTGCATGTCCCGTCAATTACTAAAAATCTATTGTATGTGGGTCAGATGACTAAGCAGAATGTGCAGGTCCTATTTAACAACCATGGATGATTCATTGAGGAGTTTGGTAATGTCTGCAAATTGATTGCTCATGGTCATAGGAATGGCAGGATGTTTACTCTTGATGCCACTTTGCCACAACTAAAATCAGTAATGTTTACCCATGGCTCTAGCACAGTTAGAGACTTGGAAATATGGCATAAGAGAGTGGTTCATGTTAATCTTCAACGGCTGCTAATGATGAAGAAGAAATAGCTTGTGATAGAATTACCCAAGTTTCAGTATACAAATATTGGTCATGTCTGCAATGCTTGCTAGTTTGGTAAAAAATCGAAGTTTCCATTTGTCAAGCATATAAGAAATAATATGCAACCGTTACAGTTGGTTCACTTTCATGTGTGGGGGGTAGCCCATAATGCATCTATGGGAGGCTCTAAGTACTATGTGACATTTATTGGTAATTATAGACGCTATACTTGGGTTTATATACTGAAAACAAAGGATGAGGTATTTGTTGTTTTTCAGCAATTCAAGAAGCAGGTTGAAAAGGAATTTGATTGCTATATCTTTTATTTGAGATCTGACATTGTGGGGAGTACGTGTCAAATGAGTTTTTTGACTGAAAACATAGGCAGCTTACATGTAGCTAAACTCCATAGCAGAATGGGTGGTGCCCCAAGAGAGACAACAAGGAAAAGGGGTTTCTACTGCAAGAAAATCTATCTTGTAACATCAACAAGCTTTTGTTTCATTCTTTAGGGAACCACAACAAGGAAAAGAACAAATCTTCACGCAACACCATAGTAGATATCTCCCACGGATCTGATAGAATCAACCATAATCTTCAACATCTTCATAGAATCCTTAAAAACTAACAAGAACACGAAAAAATACACCACTTTTGAATGGAAATAATCACATAGTATTCATCTTCAATGTCTTCATAGTTCTCTCTCTCAATCTCTCATAGAAGGATATATTGTTTTTACATAGAATTGGCTATCTCTGACTCTCTCTCTCTCTCAATCAATAGCACATCATCTCCTTACTACAATGCTCAATAATGACTCTCAATAATCCTTCTTAGGTCGTGGAGACACCTCCCAAAAGGTATGTTAGATGTGAAGAGGCACCAGAGACATCAAAGTGTCCTGTGAGATCTAGCTTTTGTCACTGTTCTTCTATAACCTTCTCTGAATCTTCATCAGCTACTTCTTCACTTCAATTAGCTTGAATAGAGCTTCCATTCATCCTTTTATAAGACAAGAACACTTCCCAAAACATCCATACATCCAACATAATACTCAATAAAAACAAACAGCACAGACCATAGAACAACAGGACAACAGAAGAACAGAGCTACAGAAGCTACATAACCTTATAGAAGATCAACAAAAACCTTAAAAACCACAAAAACCAAACCAAAACCAATAAAAACTTTCATGAACCTTTTAATATAACCTCAACCATCTCTCAAAACATCCATTCAATCATCTCAACTACCAAAAAACAAACAAACAAAACAAAATAGAAGAAAATAAGACCTTACAAAACCAAGCAGAAAGAATCATAGAACCCTTTAAAACAACATATCCTCATCAAAAACCAACATAATGTTGGAAGAGGGGAGAGAAACAAAGTGGAGTGGAAGATGAGCCTCAGCTCATTATTGTTCTTCTTCCATTATTCTTCCATCATACTAATTGAAAGAGACTTACACACAAAGATATGAATAACCAAGACTAATTGTGGTTAAGTCACTGACTACATCGACTTATTGAATGTCACACACGTGTACAGCTGTATCCAACTAATGTCGGTCACACACATAAAGATAGACTGACTGAAGAGTAATGGGAGCTTGATATTCTAACACTCCCCCTCAAGTTGAAACCATCTGATAAACTCCAAGTAGCTGTCTAAAATATATGAACTTTTCTTTACCAAGAGACTTGGTAAATATAACTGCTACCTGATCTTCAGTCTTCACTGAATCAAGTCAATCTACCTTGTAAGAACCATTTCTCTGATGAAATGGTAGTGAACCTAAATATGTTTGGACCTAGCACGGTAGACTGGATTGCTAGCCAGCATAACACTGGTGAGGTTATCACAATGCAATCTCACTCTGCTTTCCAGCTCTATTCCCAAATCTTTCAGCAGTTTCATTAACCAAACTACTTCGCAAGTCGCTAAGGCAGCTCCTCTGTACTCAGCTTCTGTACTATACAATGCAGCAGTAGGCTGTTTCTTACTCTACCAATTGATCATACTACTACCCAATCCAAAACACAATCAACATCAGTAAACCCTGTTAAGTCAAGAGATTTTCCATATGCATAAAACATCCCATAATCTGTAGTACCCTTTACATATCTCATGATCCTCCTGACTGCATTTTAATGTGGTTTGCAAGGCTTCTGCATGAACTGACTAATCAATCCCACTGCATAACATAAGTCAAGATGGAAAGTATATCAAGCTACCCACCATCTGTCGATACATGGTCACATTCTCTATGTCATTCCCAATATCAATCTACAGCTTGACATTCTGATTAAGAGGTGTCTCCATAGGCTTGCATTCAGCCATACCATACTTTTGTAACATGTCATGAGCATACTAATTCTGTAGCAACTTTTGTAGCAACCATATACCTTGAGGTGTAGAGACTACGTCAATCCCAAGAAAATACTTTAGTTCACCAAGGTATTTGACTCTGAATTCAGCCTGTAAACAGCAATGCCCTCTTCATCATCTCTAGTGATGATAAGATCATCTACATAAACCACTAGAAACACATATCCATGATCTATTTTATTTGTGAACAGACTGTGGTCTACATCACCCATTCTAAATCTATGTTGCTATAAATAACTGTTGATCCAAGCATTCCATGCTCTAGGTGCCTGTTTCAACCCATATAAAGTCTTTTTGAGCTTACATACATATGTAGGAAAGTTTAGGTGAACATAGCCTTCAAGCTGCTCCATATATACTTCCTCAACCAAATCACCATTCAAGAAAGAATTCTTGACATCCATTTGCCATAATTTATAGCCTTTGCATGCTACCAAAGCAATGACAGTTTTGACTATTGCCATTTTAGCCACCAGATTGAAAGTCTTCTCATAGTCAAGGCCATATTGCTGTGTATATCCTTTTGCAACCAGCCTGGCCTTATAGCGTTCTAATGAACCAACTGACTTACACTTAACCTTGTACACCCATTTTCAACCAATGGGGACTTTGCCTTCAAGCAACTCAACCAATTCCCATGTCTCATTTTCAGCTAGGGCCACATACTCCTCATCCATGGCAGCACACTAGTTATCATCTGTAAATGCATCATCAAACTTTGTAGGTTCTTTATAACCTATCACACTAGCCATATATGCATAATGGCGGGCTGAATAACTAGTGTATGTAAACCTATCAACTAGTTTTCTGACTTTCTGAGATCTCCGTAACTGTGGCTCACTTTGAGCTTGCCTCTCATGAGGCGGTACATAACAAATCTGCCATGCTCTAGGTGTCATAATAGACGGAATGCCAAACTCACTATCCAAACTGTCGCTGTTAGATGACTCATAACCTGATGTAAGTGGACCTGTCACACCCTCAAGCATCTTTTCTTTTTCCTTATCCAATATCCCCCTCACTGACATATCCGTGTCAGTGGACGTAGGAGTGACGACTCCGCAAGTGTCCTGACCAATGACTTACTATAAGTGACCCATCACATGTAGGACCACTCATAGATGTACTCACTGTAGGTGTATTTTCAACATTACTAGTGCTGGCTGATCCATCAGTATCCACTATAATAGGATTACCATATCACGATGCCAGCTCATCAAAAACAACATCTCTGCTAATCAATGTCTCATCTGTAGACAGTACATAACACTTGTAAGCTTTCCGGTCTTGTGCATAACCAAGGAGCACACTCTTGACAGCTTTAGGATCTAATTTCTTCCTCTTTTCATCAAGAACATGCACATATGCAATGCTACCAAATACCTTCAAGTGTGAAATGCCAGGCTTATGACCATAAAACTTCTCATATGGAGTTACATCATGAATCCCTACTGTAGGGGTTCTATTCAGCACATGGAAAATAGTCACTACTGCTTCAGCCCAATAACCATTTGGCAAAATCTTCTCATTCAGTATAGCTCTTGCCGATTCCATCAGTACCCTATTTTTCCTTTTTGCTACACTATTTTGCTGTGGTGTATAGCTACAAGTTAACTGTCTTCTGATCCCATGTTTACCAAGGTACCTATCAAAGTAATTAGAGACATATTCTCCACCTCCATCTGATCTAAGACATGAAATTTTATAGCTCAACTCATTTTCAGTATGCTTCTTGAAGTCCTTGAATGCATCAAACACATCATCCTTATGCTTCAGTATGTAAAGAGAAGTATACCTGTTGAAATCATTAATGAAGGATACATAGTAACAAGCACCACCAAACAAAGTATTATGAGACGGACCCGATACATTTGAATGTACCAACTGCAAGGGTTGTGAGCTATTCCATACATGTCTCATAAATGGAAACCGTGCTTGCTTTCCAAACTGACATGCATCACATACATGTCCAAAGTCATGATACTTGAACTTAGGGAGTCCAAGCACACTCTCCTTCTGCTACATAGATTTTAGCTTTCATACATTCACATGGTCAATTTGCTTATGCCATATCTCAACATCCCATATAGTACCATTATCATGTGCAAAAATGGCTGCTTTCAATTCTGGAATTGACACATTAAGAGTAAACATTATGCCATCTCTTCAGTCTCTAGCAATCAATTTCCACATATTACCATATTCTTTAACAAAGCATGCATCTCTATTAAATCTCACATGTAGATTCTATTCTACCATCTGTCCAACTCACAAAAGATTCTTGGTTATTTTAGGTACATGTAGTACATCATGTAGGCTCTTTTTCTTGCGATCAGGCATCAACAACGAAAAAATTCCTGTGTGCTTAATGTCATGCTTGGTGTCATCCCCATTACACACATAACCATGTGAACCTGCAACCATCTCATCAAACCATTCTCCATGGGGTGTCATATGATTTTAAGCCCCTGAATCAATGTAGCATCTCTCATCTTTGTTCTGCCTAGATGCATTCTTAGACACATGCTGCATGGCAAACAACCTGTCACCGTGATCATCAAGAACTCCTCTAGATGAAGTATAATTTCCATATTGTCTACCCTTGGCTTCCATGTCAGCTTGCTTCTTACGACAATATTTGTTTATATGCCCATATCTACTACAATAATGATAGCCCTTGTCTCTATTTGACTGATCATTTGATTGCCATGAACCAGATCCACCACCTCTACCATGAGGTGATCTCCCCCTGCCTCTAAAGCCACCAAATCCATGTTGGTCCTGTGTATGTGTGCCATGCTAGGCATTCTACTGATGTTGTCTATAAGTGTTTCAAGTGTCTCCTCGACCTCGAAAAGAGCCACGGCCTCTACCGCCTCTACCACACTAGCTAGAGTAAAGAACAATGTCTCTGCTTTGAGACATACTAGAACCTGTATTCAGCCCAAGCTTAATTTCCTCATGCAGCAGCAAAGCAATCAACTCATCCCAATTAGGGGATTCAACTCTCACAGAAATAGATGTATTAAATGCTTTATAATCTTTGCTAAGCCCATTCAATGTCATTGCAATCATATCATCCTCAAACACTAAAGATCCAATGGTGGCAAGCTGATCCGCTATGTTCTTGATCTCTATAGTGTAGACTTGAATGCTTCCGCCATTTCTAGACATGTTATTGAACTATTGCTTTAGCTGAATCTTTCTTGCATGTGTTACATTTCCATAATTCTTCATGATTATGTCCCATGCATCCTTTGGGGAACTACATCTAGTAATCTGTATAACCATAGCATCTAATATACATAAGGAAAACCAATGTAACACCTTGCATGCTCTCTCAGTCCATAGCTTATGAGCCCTTTTCTGATCATTTGTCGGATTCCTTTCATGTATTTCAGGTTCAACCTCATCACCTGTACATAAGTCCCAATAACCTCTACCAACCAAAAAATTCTTCATACGGAAATTTCATAAAGCAAAATTTTTGTTGTATAGCTTTTCTCCCACAATTTGAGTGATATTGTCAGAGCCTTGAGCATTTGCCATAGTTGCAGCTTAGGTATTTAGTGATGTATACAACCTATAAGTATCTGACTCATTTTCCTACAGTTCAAGACCAGTTTCCTGCTATTCAAGACAGTTTTCTGCAATTCAAGGACCGTTTTTCTGGCAACCTACTTTCTGTAAACTGTATTCCAACAATAAAAAAACACAGTCAATTGGGCATAAACCAAGCTCGAATTAGTTCAAAACATTCTATGGTAGTGGCAAAACATCCCAGCAACAAACTATATCCATACAAGTATCAATGTTTGTACTGCATGCAAATAGCAATACCAAATATAGCGAGCACACTGGTATAACCAGTAGTATTTTCTCTATTAAAATAAGAGTATTCAGACCTCAAAACAACCCCAAAATATCTCATTCAATTGCCACTCTATGCAAGACACAACCGATCAGAATATATTGCATGTATATCAAGTGAAGATGATAGGTATCATTCCTGCAGACAATAACCAATCAATACCCTGGTATAACAAGAAAAAAATCAGTTCAAAATTTGAACTTTTAGCACTCACAATATCCCAAAAAGCATCTACCACTCAAGTGGT
This sequence comes from Lygodium microphyllum, assembly GCF_053477565.2. Classification (NCBI taxonomy): domain Eukaryota; kingdom Viridiplantae; phylum Streptophyta; class Polypodiopsida; order Schizaeales; family Lygodiaceae; genus Lygodium; species Lygodium microphyllum. The sequence goes on along the minus strand of NC_141147.1, from coordinate 11,908,200 downwards.
ATGATCCAAGCATTTGTCAATAGCAAATAAGCATCACAAATACTTCAACCCTGTAGGTATATTGTTTCCAAATTTAGGATAGCAACTAGTTCATTATTTACAGCTTGCAAATAAGCTCCAAAATTGAGCATTTAACACTCCAATATCATGCTCAAATGCATGATAATAAGGGCATATACATTGTTAGGATGAAATCCACCACTGCCCTGGAATCACCTGTTGTTTACTATAGTAAACAGTCAGTCTGCACAAGTCTGTGCTGAATATCTCAAAATCAGTGAGGAATTTGAAAAAAATTCTTCTGCAAAGTTGTAGACCACATTGAAACGGTCAAGAATTGAGGGCCTTTTCTCCAAAAACCATTTTTGTAGCAAGAATATAGCTTCTACAAAAAAAACAGGCTGCAAGCACAATCTCCTTTGATGACATTTTCTTTAGATCTGATGTCTTGATGTCAAATAGCCACTACCAAGCCTTCATGCATCAGGTGTTCAGGCTCTGATACCATGTTGGAAGAGAGGGAAAGAGACAGAGTGGAGCGGAAGATGAGCCTTAGCTCATTGTTGTTCTTCTTCCATTATTCTTCCATCATACTAACTGAAAGAGACTTACACACATAGGTATGACTGACTAAGACTAACTGTGGTTAAGTCACTGACTAAACTGACTTATTGAATGTCACACGTGTACAATTGTATCCAACTAATGTCGATCACACATAAAGATAGACTAACTGAAGAGTAACGAGAGCTTAATATTCTAACACATAAACCCTTCAAACATACTCAAACCATTCCAAACACTTCAAAACATCTTCAAATTCAAACAATCAATCACTAAAAACAACCATTCAACAACAAAAAACGGCAAAAAATTAGCCCAAAAAAGAAATCATTTCCACACTCAACATATCCCCACACTTAGAAAGGAAGCATCCTTGTGACCTCAGAAAGACAAGAAGAATGAAAGCTCTAATATCTGCTAAAAAGAATCTTCAATCCATCACAAGTCACCAACTACTATCACTTCCCCAACATTTCAACTTCATAGAACCTATATCTAAAACACATATGAAAGGAAAACCAAGAATACCAAGAACCATTTCAACATCATAAAACCAAAATAACTCAAACTATTAAAGGATATAAAAGTTTGACATCATCCAAGTCTTCAACTGCAACCATGTTATATCTAAAACACATATGAACGAAAACCAAGAATACCAAGAACCATTTCAACATCATAAAACCAAAATAACTCAAACTATTAAAGGATATAAAAGTTTGAGATCATCCAAGTCTTCAACTACAACCATGTTATAACTAACATCATCAATCTTCACAGCTTCATTTTCATTAGCTCCACATGATCAAAAACAAAAAAAAACACATCACCCAACACAAAAAATACCCATATACAAATATAGTCTGAATGGCATGGATCCCCAAAAATTGGAGAGCAAAAAGAAGTTTCCATTAATAAAAAGATAATACAATCATGAAAGATCCACTACTAAGTAGGATGAAAGTATATCTTCTTAAACTGCGTACTAAGCTTGAAGCGCTCCAAAGCTTTACTCTCATCAACAAAATGCTAAGGCACATTCTGGAGGAACTGTAAACAACACATCCTTTCTAATAAGATAATGAACCTAGTAGGGAAGGCTTGTGCAAAGTAGTACAAGGCATCCATTTGAGCAATAGTCACATCCACATTTAGATTGATGATCAATGGGGGGATACTCTTTCGAGTAATCATATTTGATTGTCGATGCATGAAAGAAAGTTACCAACAAAAATGAGCTGCAAGATGGACAGTGGTATCCTTAGAAGTAACATGCACTCTGGAAAAATGAAGATAATAGTTTGAACATGCTGCAGACGTATCCCACGACCCTGGAATAAGAGGCTAGTTAAACACCAGTTGTGTCACATAATCATGTAGCGTCCATTGTCTTCGATGGAGTATGTCATGATCATAACCAAGAGTATCCAACACTCTCTGGGGAGGAAGGTTAATGTAATCAAAAGGAGAGGGTAACGGAATAAGAGGAGATCATTGTAAAGGAGGATAAGATAAATCATAAAATGAGGGTAAATGAAGAGATAAAGAAGATGGAAAAGATGGAGAATGCAACAAAAAGGTTCGAAGAGAATCCACTGAGAAAATAGAAGGAATAGGAGGAGTAGTAGGTGGAGGTTCAGAAGGGGTAGGAGATAATGTAGGATCGGCAATACAAAGGACAAATGATAAAAACAGGGACATGAGGAGATCCAAAAGGGGTAAAAGATAAAAGCGAAATGGTATCAAGATTGGAGGAAAGAAGAAAAACATAAAAAGGGAAACGATACACCATAAAAGAATAAGAAAGGAGATTTGCAGGATCCAATGGATAGAAAAAACAATAAAAATTAAGATCCTAGAAAAAGGACTCAATAAATACCGGATGATCAACAACTGAGTTTGTAATGGCTGGATATCGGATTTGTGAAATACACTCTTGAGACAATGAGGTTCCAAATCATCAACCTCCAAAGGTGGGTACCAAGAACACCATATTGGGGAATATGGGAATCTCCCAAAAGTTTGGGACATGTGCTCAAATCTTTAGATTTGTCATAACTTGAAACTATAACTCCAAATCGAGCACTTTAAAGATCAATAGATTCCATTTTTCAAGCACTTTCCAATGATAGGTCAGATCATATGGTTTTGAGAAACTTATAGACATGTTATCCAAGTGCCATCTTTTTAGTATTTAAAAAATGAGAATTGGGAGATTCCCAAACTCACTAATATTGTGTTCAAGCATGTCCTCTACACCAAGATGTCTACTCATGATAAGTCTTCAAACTGTCTGCTAGCAAAAGCTCAATTGAATGCACATACATGACACCTTGCAAGATCACATCCCCCACATAAACATTCAAGTCCTCCTCATCAGGGATTTGCAAATGGCCTGTAAGAGACGTGAAAGATAACAATTGGACCTAATGGGAAACTAGCTCATCCACAAATCTATCAAATACCGCTCTCAGTAAGTCTGCAGACCACAAATTTGACCACCCATCTTCTGGAGGTTCCAAATCCATATTGCTTAAGGATATGTATAAGGTAAATCTTTGCTGATGATATTTAACCCAAAAGGAAGGAGGTGGTGACACCAAGTCAGTGTAGTGAATAAAATCTTGTTGCATGCAATCCATACGTTGCTGAAGGCGGTCCACTTTAGCAATAAACCCATCACACAGTTTAGCTTTATGTTGCAAGGTAATTAGGCTCCTCTTTGAAAGACAAAATAGAAGATGCAAGAGTTGGAGGAGGAATAGAAAGAACATCCACCTTTTGGTGAAGTTCTTCAATAAGTTTCTTTTGGGACTCTATAATTTCCCGAGAGTGCTACAACTGACCCTCACTAGTACCAAGTTTACTAGCCAAAGTGACCATTTCCTCAAGGGCATAATTTTTCTCAAACGTTAGTGATTCATTCTCCTCCCCCAATTTAGAGACCTTAGATTCCAACTCTTGAATGGTTGCCTTCTATGAATCCATTAAGGCCGTGGCAATGTCATTTGTTTATGGATATCACTAAGTGTAGCCCTTTCTGAAGACAGATCCTCCAGTGCATTACTCAACTGATTGATTAGGGAATCCACCTTGTCTTGCATAAAAGTGTAAACACTTGTGTACAATGTCTGAAGACAAGAAGTGAGGGAGGTTTCCAAAGTAGACTGGACACTTGAAACCATCTGTGGAAGCATGGGTCCAGATAATATGGTTTGTAAAGATGAAGGGATCTACGAATCTAACTATCCTTCTTGCTATGTTGCAAATAAATTGGTACAAGAGAGGAATGAAAGAAGGGCACTGCTAGAAATAGCAAGAACATATGCTTGTACATGTCTAGTACAAGAGGACTGGAAGGACCCTTCGTACGAAGGCGTTTCTGTCGAAAAAAAACAATAGGGGACTTTTCATCTTCTAAATTAGGTTGCATGGACGGAGGAGAAGGGACTGAAGGTGGAGGCTACATCGACAAAGGAGCACGACCAGACACTAGAACACCACCAGGGGAGGAGGTGCAAAAGTGATAATGCCCCGTAAGAAGGTACCATAGGAGACATTACTAAGTTGACCCTTCCATACTCACTGAAAATGTTGATCCATTTTGGATAGTAGAAATCATGCCCAATCAAACTTAGCACCATGAGGGATTCACTAGTAGTATAAGGAGACGTCACTTGCGTGCAAGAAATATATGAAAATACCCCTTATCTACCCTTTATTTATGGGACCTTACCTTATAAAATGCATCTTCCTTCCCTTAAATAACCCCCCTCCCTTACACTCACGTGGTACCATATGGTAAACCCTAGTGGACCCCCTGGGGCTTAGCACCCTCTAGAATCTTCATAGAAGCTGTGAACAAATCCTTGGATAAATACTTAGATAGAGATTTTCCCGTGACATAAAGGGGTCCCGGAGGAACTGACATAGCTACTTCTATACGGGAGAAGAGATATGGGCAACAAACACCCCTAAACTGTTAATAAGTTGGTTGAGAAGCAAGGGGGTAGAAGTTTCCTTCTTCAAGAGCATGACAATCTCTTCAGCAATAAGTAACTAGTTACCACTGAGCACAAATGAAGTAGAAATGGGCAAGCACAGTGCTTCATTGATATTAGCTGTAGATAAACAAAAGGTGCAGTTATAAACTAGACCAGACTAGTTTTTATAAGAAGCCAAGAAGGACTAACAAAGCTTCTCATCCACAGGTGGCAATGTGAGGGCAACAAATGGTCAAAGGCCTATACGTTGGATGCAATCTGCCTCTAAAAGGAGGGAATAATCATGGACTGCGAGGGGAACATGTTGTACCACGATCAGAGGGGTAGAAGAAGGTGCCATTCAGACTATATCAAAAATCCACACACACATAAAACCAGGAATAAAAAGAGAAAACCCGCAAAAACCACAAACAAAACCACCACTGAGACCATCGATAGGAAAAAGATTTATGACAAGATTGACTGGACGGGACCATCCCAAGCAAACCACATCCTACAGAAAATTTGACATGACCTACACACAAATGCGACCGAAAGCTTTGTGATATGCAAACAATCAAGCACCCTGATCCCCGTAGATAAGCACACAACAGAAAACAAAAGTGTCATGAATACCGTAACCTAGACAAAACTCAAAAAGTCATGACTGAACAAAAAAAACTCTAACCGGAAATATACAGAACATCAATCAGATAGACTAATAATCCCAAATCCCACGCAACGTTCAGCATCCTACAGTGTGGTGAAGTGGATGGGTAAAACTAACGACTCATTTTTTTAGATAATCAATTAGGCACAGTTCATTGTTAATTTAATCTGTTAATGCATGGTGAATCGAAAACGTAGCCCAGTCACTCTCAGAAGAGACACGACTTAACTTGACTGGGTCTCTACTAATGCAGTTCATTTTTACAATTATATGATGTGTGGCACTTGAGTGCATGCATGCGTGACTTCGGGGGTTCATTTTAAGTACAATTTAAATGTGTCTATAACACGTGTGCGTGTGCACTGGTGAATGGTTTTTAATTTACAAAAATTAAGTGGGTTATAGTGTAAAGGTGCACGTGCAACAGCGGGGTTCCCTTTACAATTAACGTCCAGTTTATTTTATTTATAATTTTATGATGTGCATTCTATTAAGTTGGTGTGTGCAACGGTCAGTTGATGTTTATTACAATTAAATATATGTTATGGTGCAATGTGAGAGAGGGAAAAAGAGAAAAAACCTGGTGATGTGTGGGTATGTTTACAAAGTCTGATACCACATCCTCAACAATGGAATGCGCAATCCACAAAAATCCACAAAAAATTGACAGATGACTAACAATAGTTGTCCTGCCGTACAAAAAAAAATGGAAACCAACTAACACCTTGACCAAACCAAAAAAGATATGCATTACCAAAATAAATGAAAAGATGGATGTTTTGGATTCTGTTTTGTATGTTTTGATTTGTTTGGTTTTGTTGTTTTAATTTTTTTTTGTTTTTTTCTCATACCATGATGGTATAGTATGGAGATGTATTTTGTTTTCTTTTTCAATATTAAATGGAAAGAATTTGTGAAAATATGATGGGATGGTTGTGTGTTTTTGTTTGATTTGTTTCCTTTTTGTTTTTTTTTTCATTTCTTCCTTGTTTCTTTCTCTCTGTCAAAAAACCAAGAAGCGGATTGTTCCCACCACAAAGGCTGAAAACCTTTTTGTTTCAGATATTGGGAAAATTGTCGATAATGTTTTTGAATTTTCAAAGGATTGTAAATGATAAGTACATTTTTATAAGATTTTTCATGAAACAATTATGTCCCAAAAAATATGTTGATATTTTTCATTTCAAAAAGATTTTCAAATTGCGAAGGAATATAAATGTGATTTTTTGGAAATTTTTGAATTTTTTTTCTGATTTTTATGTATTTTTCTAGAATTTTTTTGAATTTCCATCATTTTATGAATGATTTGGCCAATTTTAATTTTTTGGAAATTATTTAATGGCATTTCTCATCAAGAAAATTTTTCAAATGTGGGAAAAGATTTTCAATTTTTTTGCAAATTTTTGGATATTTTTAATGATTTTTTGGAATTTTAAATGTTTTTAATGGATTTTATGATTTGGAGGGATTTTCGAGATTAAAAACATGAATACCTGGGTACGTGTGTGTGAACACCCGCAAATACCATGAACACACCGACCACACACAAACCCACACGAAGCCACACGAACACACGCGCACGGTTGGCGGCGGGTAGAGGTGGGTGGCTATGAGGGTGAATGGGGGAAAGGTGGGAAGGGGGGTTTACGAGAGGGAAGGGGGCTTAGTAAGGGGGAGTGGAGAGGGGGCGTGTGATGGGGGGGAAGGGGGTTTAGGAGGAGGTATAGAGAGGAGAGTGGGAAGGGTGGGAATGGTGGGCTTAATAGGGTGGGTGGGAGGGGGAGGGGGAGGAGAGGAGGGGCAAGGAGGAGGAGGCGGCAGCAATGGCAAAGCTGGTGGTGGTGGATTTGGTAGTGACAGCGGCAGTGGAGCAGGTGGTGGCGGATCCAGTGGCGGCAATCGGCGCCGCAAGGTGGAAGAGGAAGAGGAGGGAGAAGAAGAGGAAGAAGAGGAAGGAGGAGGAAGAAGAAGAAGAATAAGAAGAAGAAGAAGCGGGATGAAGAAGGAGCAGAAGAAAAAGAAGGGGAGCAAGGAGGAGAAGGAAGAGGAGGAAGAAGAAGAAGCGGGAGGAAGAAGAAGAAGAAAAAGAAGAAGAAGAAAGAATAAGCAAGAAGGAGAGAAGGAGGAAGAAGAGAAAGAAGAAGAAGAAGAAGAAGGAAGAAGAAGGAAGGAGAGGAGGAAAAATGCAGAGGCAGGAGGAGAGAGAAGAAGGAGAAGAGAGGGCGGAGGGAGGAACTGTCAGGGAAGAGGGGGGTTAATTTTTTAATTAAAGATAAAAAAATTGAAAAAAAGAGAAATTTTAAAAAATAAAAAAAGAAAACAAGGGAGTCCCCCTCGTCCCGCGCACAGGCATGGGGCAAGGATAAAAAAATTTACGTCAGCAGGATCAAAACAAGGCCAGGACGGCAGCACGGGAGTCATGGACACAACGGGGGCGTCTCGAGGTGCGAAAAAGCAAAAAAAAAAAGCATGTTCATGCGTGAGGTGAGGTACGGAAACACGGTCAAACAAAGAAAAATTAATACAGGCAAATCGTGCATTAGAACGAAATTTTGTAAAAAGTAAAAATGGGTCGGGCGATGAGGAAAAGATGACGGAAAGTGCAACAGGGTATCCAAGGCGAAATCAAGGCGGTCACAGGGAAAAAATGCGAAAAACGGCTCCGAAAATACATATGGGGATTAATATAAAAAAATCCGCTCGCCGAAATACAAGGCAAAAAGAAGGAAAAATGTGCAAAATAATGTGCCCGACAAATCAATCACGTCAAAACACAACTCCGACAAAGATAGGATGTGTTCACTGACAAAACTGCAAGTAGAGGGAGACTAAGATGAAACAAGCACAGGTTAGGAGCTCAATGTCAACTTCTCCTCCATTATTCTCCAACCATATCTCCAAACAGTCCACACACTAAAATGGTATCCTCAAAAGATAGATACCCCAAACTTAAGGACACTTTATATACAACAATATGATAAGGCTTAGACTATGCCTTAGGCTTTGGCTTATTTCTCAACACTCCCCCTTAAGCTCAGAATGAGCTTACAAAGGTAATACTCCAAGTGCACTCCTGAAGTACTCAAACTTATCTTTACCTAATGCTTTGGTAAAGATATCAGCAACTTGGTCATTGGTTTTCACATGGACCAAGTCAATCTCTCCATCAATGACTTTTTCTCTAATGAAATGATAGTGCACTTCTATGTGTTTTGTTCTTGCATGGTAGACTGGGTTCTTTGCCAACATAATGCTGCTAACATTGTCACAATACATAATGACTCCACCATCAATCTCTATCCCCATGTCATATAGGATCAATCTCAGCCATGTCTGCTCACATGCTGCCAATGCAATGCCTCTATATTCTGCTTTAGTGCTTGATAGAGCAACTGTAGGTTGCTTCTTACTGCTCCAACTTACCATGGCTGATCCAAATGAGAATGCATAGCCACTACTAGATCTTCTATCCATAGAGCTACCTGCCCAGTCTGCATCTGAGTATCCAAACAATGTAGGCTTGATTCCTTTTTCATAAAACAGCCCAAATCCACCTGTCTTTTTCACATATCTAAGAATTCTTCTCACTACATCCAATTGTGATTTGCATAGTTTCTACATAAATTGACTTACCAATCCAACAGCGTAACTCAAGTCTGGTCTTGTAATAGTCAAGTAGATAAGACTACCAACCATCTTTCTGAACATAGTAACATCCTCAACATAAGATCCATCATCCATCAACTTAGCATTTTGATCCAATGGTGTATCAACCGGTTTGCATCCTGTCATGCCATATTTTTCCAACATCTCCAATGCATATTGCCTTTGTATCAGCCATATACCATGAGGTGTGTCAATAACCTCAATACCCAAGAAGTATCTCAACAAACCAAGATCCTTTATATCAAACTCTTTATGTAACCCATGCTTGACTTGAGATCATCAAGATAGATGACCACAACAACTATACCATCTTCTGTATGCCTCACATAAAGTGAATAATCAGCTTTGCTCTGCTGAAATCCCATACTGCATAAGAATTTGTTGATTCTATCACACCATGCTCTTGGTGCTTGCTTCAATCCATATAAAGCCTTCTTCATCCTGCATACATAATGTGGGTATTTTGGATCCACATAGCCCTATGGTTGATCCATGTACACTTCCTCTTCTAAGTTTCCATTCAAAAATGCATTTTTCACATCCATTTGATAAAGCCTCCAACCATAGATAGAAGCCAAAGCAATTACCGATCTTACTGTCGTCATTTTAGCCACTAGATTGAATGTTTCTTCATAGTCCAAACCATAAGTTTGTGCATATCCTTTTGCAACTAGCCTTGCTTTATACCTTTCAAGAGAACTATCCGACTTACATTTGACCTTGTAAACCCATTTACATCCAATGGATTTCTTGCCATAAGGTAGTTTCACCAAATCCTAAGTCTTGTTTTTCCTTAGTGCATTCATCTCTTCATCCATTGCTTGTCTCCACTCTTTGCTCTCTACTACTTCTTCAAAGCAAGTAGGCTCCACATGTTGTACATAAGAAACCATGTATGCATAATGCATCTTCATGAACCCATTATAATTCAATCTATCAACTGGATACCTTACCCTTTCTGACCTTCTCAATTGAGGTGCACTACCGTGTGTCTCATCTGATCTAGCATGTGGTGGCACATACTTTCCTGCACTTCTAGTGCTAGGTGTTTTAACATGTGGAATGCCATACTCATCATCTATAGATTCATCTTCTGAACTTTCAGTCATTGGTCTCTTACCTTTTGCAGTTTTTGCACTTCTTTGTGCATTTCTCAATCTACCACTCCATGGACTATAGCTACCACTGCTTTCCACATTCTCTTGAGGTCCTGAAGCATCTTCCACATGTTGATTTTCAGCCTTGCTATTTGCTGAAATTTTTCTTCCATAGCCATTATCATCATTGCTTTCATAGGAATCAACATCCACTGCAATTTTGGGCTTGTACCATGATTCATATTCACTGAATTTGACATCCCTGCTTATGTATACTTCCTTACTCACCAGATCATAGAATTTGTATCCCTTCTTCTCATCAGGATATCCAAGGAAAATACATTTTATAGCCTTAGGTTCCATCTTCTTTCTCAAATCATTCGGAACATGAACATAACAAACACATCCAAAGACTCTAAAGTATGCAACAGTGGATTTCATGCCATACATTCTCTCATATGGTGACATATTATGAATCAAGGCTGTAGGTGTTCTATTCATAATGTGAACTGCAGTATGCACTGCTTCTACCCAATATGACAATGGCATGTTCATTTGGTTCATCATTTCCCTTGCAACCTCTACAATAATCCGATTCTTCCTTTCAGCCACACCATTTTGCTAAGGTGTATACCTGCATGTCAATTTCCTTTTGATACCATGATCTCTCAAGAAGTCACAAAACTCATATGACATGTACTCTCCACCATTATCTGACCTCAAACATTTTATGTAGCATCCAAACTGCTTTTCAGCCATAGATTTAAATTCCAACAACTTTTCAAATGCTTCACTTTTATGCTGCACAAAGTACACCCAAGTCATCCTGCTGAAATCATCAATGAAAGTGATATAGAATCTACATTTTCCACTCATGGAAACATTCTGGCATGGGCCCCAAATATCTGAGTGTATTATTTCCAAAGGATAGTTTCTTATTCTCCCCCTCTTTGGAAATGGCAATCTGGACTGCTTGCCAAATTGACAAGCCTCACATACATGATCAAAATTCACATATCCTAAATGCAGTAAACCACGGACTATCTGTTTTGATTGCATTTGCTTCAATCTTTGCAAATTAACATGACCAATCCGTCTATGCCATAATTCCACATCCTTATCTTGCCCATGTCCTCTCTCAACATACATAGAGTTTTGAATCACTGGAGTACCTGCATCCAAAGCAAACAATCTCCCTTTCTTTCTACCATGAGCAATCACCTTGCCAGTTCTCCCATTATGAAACTCTTCAATGAAACATACAAACTTATTGAATCTCACATGCAATCCTTGATATGTCATTTGACCAACCGATGCTAGGTTCTTAGTTATTGTGGGCACATAAAGTACATCACCAAGCTTGTTCTCAATCCCATCTTTAGTAACAAGTGGCACACTACCAATATGAGTAATTTTGTGTAAAGTATCATCACCAGTGGCAACATATTCATCATTTTGAAATTGCTCCTTGCTATCAAACCACTCAGCATGATCAGTCATGTGGTTTCTAGCTCTTGAATCCAAAAACCAGTCATTCTCATGAGGAGGATGAGTCATGCTTCCAAGCACATGCTCCATAGCAAATAAATGACCTCTAGGTGATCCGCCTCTAGGTCCATAACCTGTACCACCATAAGTGCCTGCATAGTGGCCATATTGGGTCCTTCCACGACCCCTAGACATAGCATTTTGTTTTTGATAACAATCCTTCTCAAAGTGACCAAAATGCCCACAATAATGACACGTGCCATCTCTTTGTGAAGAAGGACTAGACCGTCCTCTACCTCTAGGGAAAGATCTCCCCTTGCCTCTATGCATGAAGTCACCACAACCAAAGTTACCTCTTCCACGAGCAAAACCATAATTACTACGACCAGGTGAAGAGCCTCTAGCTCTAGATGAGCTGCCACGACCTCTCTGGTGATAGAAGACACTATCTCCACCTGCATTTTGCCACTGCTAGATGCATTCAATCCCAACTTGATTTCTTCTGTAAGTAGCAATCCAATAAGCTCCTCAAAGTTAGGCATAGAGCCTCCCCTAATGGAAATAGAGGTATCCAAAGATTTAAAAGCTGGTCCAAGCCCATTTAGTGTCACTGACACTAAATCATCATCATCAGCAAGTGCATTAACAGATGCAAGGTCTTCTGAAATTTGCTTGATTTCTGCCACATAGTCACTGATACTGCAATTGCCTCCTCTCCATGCACCATGTAATCTCTGCTTAAGTTGTATCTTACGAGCCTCTGTACATGTTCCATACATTTTTTCTATGATTTCCCATGCCTCCTTACAAGTACTTGCCTTTTTGATATGAGGAATCAATGTTTCTGAAATACATATGGAGATCCAATGCAAAACCTTCCTGTTCTTCCTAGTCCAATCCTTTTACGCTTTCTTCTGCTCTTCAGTTGGATGTTCGGGAACTTCTGGACATTCATCATCACCTGTTATGAGATCCCATAGACCTCTACCCATCAAAAAATTCTCCATCCTGTAATACCGCACACTATAGTTGTCTTTGGTCAATTTGTCCCCCATGATCTGAGTGATCTATGCCATGTCAGACATTATGACTGTTGCAAATTCAGAAGAAAACAACAATACAATCTGTCCAGAAATAGTATTCAACAATATGTCTGTCATACATGTGTCCAAAAACTGTCATATACATCCATCCATGATGCCAACATGTCATACATTCAGTTCCCAGCAAGAACCATCTAAATTGGATTCCACACGATGTCTGTATGACCCAAAATGCATTAAAACATGGGTCTAAAGTTGACCACTTTTCTTGCAATTTTTAAATTTCTTTTGGCTCAAGTCTGTCAAGCAAGGTATTTGGTTTTTCCTATAGATTGTGGCATAGTCTGGAGTCCTGGACTGTATTTATGGCACTTGAAGCACACTATCCCTGACTTGGCACTTCTACAATGAAACACTTCATCCATAATATTCTGCCAACAGCAAGATGTGGACCTAGCCTTGCATTTCTTTTCATGAGGACAGTAGCTGGCTTCTTGGTTTTACTATAATCAGTTACAAGATGTCACTCCCTCCTGCTGTGATGAGCACAGAGAAACAAAAAGTCTGTATTTTCTTAAAAGGTAATGATTAATTATTATCCCATCAGCTTCTTTAGGCTGTACTTGCAACAAACAGAAACTGGTAGAATACAGGGTTGACCTCCAAAACTGATCATTGCATCATAGGCAAAGATCCTCATGCAGCTCAAATCTGTTGCTCCATCTGCAACAAAGTTTCTAGCTTGTTCTTGACCACATAAAACTCTTGCTTTATCTGTTGCAAAGCTTGTAGGCACCCTTACCTTGGTTTGAGCTATTAAAATGAGGATGATGATGACAACGATGACTATACTGGCTGCAAGAAGAAGGAGGCTCTCTCTCTCTCTCTCTCTCTCTCTCTCTCTCTCTCTCGCGACAAATGTGAGAAACAATGGCAGGTGCTGATCATTGTCTTTGTACTCCCCGTATCGATGAGATCTTTCTACGCAGCCTCCTTCTCCGCTCCTCTCTCTCAATTCCCATGCCTTCTCGGAGGCACACTGTCTGGCGCACTCATAGGCATGTTTGCTGTAATGGGAGCCTTTGCAGGTGCAGTCGCGGGTGCCATCGCCGTCCTGTGCTGGGTCAGCAGAGCATGGTTCTAAGCACTGACAGAATGGGGAACAAACAAGCCAACCTCGATGCCATCAACAAGGAAACTATTGATCTAGAGAACATTCCAGTAGAAGAAGTCTTCGACCAACTTCGATGTACCAGGGGGAGCATTCACTCAGCTCGATGGACTGCGGGTCTTGAGCTTGGACAACAATGCACAATGCATTCAATGGCTCTCTGCCGAATTTTGCCAATTGGAAATACATGAAGGCCTCTCTATTGCTCTGTCATGTTTACCTGAGATTTCATGGCAACGCACTCAGTGGTCTTTTTCTGAGTAGCGATTCGATAGTGGCCAGATACATACATTCTTCTACAGTTATGCAGCACAATCCGTTATCATTGACAGAATGCTTCTCCCCTGTTCAGCAATAGCCCCTCGAGCTTCTTTGCAGAAATTAGATCGTCCATCGTACCAAAGGGCAGGGCAGGATTACTGGGTTGATTCTGATTGAGGAAGAGCTAAAACAAAATTTGGGTAAAACTTACGTATTGCATAATAACAAGCATTTCTTGAAGACAAGTTGTGGTCCACATCTTGGCCATGGCAGGATCTGAGTAGTCATCCAATAAGAACAAGGCGGAGGACTGGATTGTCATGGTCACAGCCAGAGCTCCTACTAATGTAGCACTCAGCAAGTATTGGGGTAAGCACGATGAGATGCTCTGATACCAAATGACAAAACTGCAAGTAGAGGGAGACTAAGATGAAACAAGCACAAGTTAGGAGCTCAATGTCAACTTCTCTTCCATTATTCTCCAAACATATCTCCAAACAGTCCACACACTAAAATGGTATCCTCAAAAGATAGATACCCCAAACTTAAGGACACTTTACATACAACAATATGATAAGGCTTAGACTATGCCTTAGACTTTGGCTTATTTCTCATCATTCACATGGGAAAAATCCAAAAAACAAACTAAAAAATAGACTCGAAAATTAATACGAAAAAAATCAAGTACCGGAACGAAGGGCAGTAAAAAGGAAAAATGTCTGGGGGAAGGGGAGGCACATGGCAGGTATAGGGTTGGCACATCAAAACTCATTTCTGGGGGAATGAGGAGGGGTTCACATGCAAAAAACACAAAAAAGACGTTCGAAAACACATTAAAATGGAATAACTAAAAATTCAGCGGGCAAAATAGGGTGGAGAAAAAAGGAAAATTGTGGGAAAAGGATGGTAGGACAAGGTTGGAAAATTGAATGGTAATTTTGGTGAAAATAGGGCATGTTCACATGGAGAAATGTAACAAAATACGCATGAAAAGGTCTCGAAAACTCTGAAAAAGTAATAACTGATGAACCAGGCATCAAAATGACAGGATGTAAAAAGGAAAAATGTCATATGGAAGGTGTAGGGAACAATTGTCATGTCAGATTGGGGTTCCGAAGCAAAAAGGATGTGTTCACATGGAAACACAGTCAATTGATGGAAAATGGCTCAAAAATTAATAACGCAAGAACTGTTTGGTAGAATAGGGGTTGATAAAAAGAAAAAATGGTCAGTTCAAAGGGATGAACAAGGCAGGAAGGTTGGATTTGGGTTCTGGTGAACATAGGATACATTCACATGAGAAAACATCAAAACAAGAAATAAAGGGAAATAGAGAAGGATTGGCCCCAAGGGTAGGTTGAAAGTGGATGGGTGGGTGGGAAAGCAACCCCATCAGGGTAAAAGAAGGTCATGGCATAGATGTGTGAGCAAATTGAGGCATATGCAAGGGGTTATGCATCATAGACCCCACACTTAAAACCTTAACGGACAAGGTTGGATGCATTAACATAGCCTAGAACTTGTCAATCGGCTCGACTCTGGCATCCCCACCCTTAACACATAACATGCACTTACAATCATAAGGATAGGGTTAGAAAAACTTGGCCCATTTCACGTATGGTCGAAGGAACCATCACTGCTACAAAAGGGTTGGAGTCGGCTGTAGGAGGTACCACGACACACTCCATAGCATAGCAGGGGCCATGCAACAACACCTAGGGAGGTAGCTGGTTGATAAAGCCCATCGAGGTAGTTGTCGTTGATGATGAAGAATAGTCACTCAGCTCATAAGCACTCAGATGGGATGAGAGAACAGTCACTCGTCCCATAACGTATATCACTCGAGGTAATATTAATGGAAACCCAGATCTCACACCCAATTTTAGGAATTGACAAGGGGGATGGTGTAGAGGGAGTATGCCAGGGTGTACAATTGATGGTGCATTATGTCAAGAATCGCGTGGTGGGGGGACTTGCTCAAGATGCTGTGCCGAACACACACAGAATACACAAGGAGAAGCTCACTCAAGAGACAAGAAGAGAGGTGGAGGCCAAGACGTTTTCTTGCTGGTTTCTTCTTCTTCTTCCGCGCACTTTACAATGTACACAAAGTATAGATAAGATACAACATAAAGGAAAGTGGCCTACTAAGTCAAACAATGCATAACCGACTACACTAGTCGACTGGCGCTATAACTATGCCAGCTCTGTAAATAGGTGTAACAACCTGAATATAATAAGTAATGAGTCAGTGGCCATGTGAGAGTCATAATGACCACCAATGTGCTAAGTGGAGACGTGTGGACCCATCTAACCAAGCGGTCCATCATCAATGTCTGCATGTGTTGAGCTTGTCATCTCAACACTCCCCCTCAAGCTCAACTACATCTCTGCAACTCCAAGTAAGCTTCGAAACTTTTGAAGCTTCTCTGTACCCAATGCCTTCGTGAAGATGTCAGCTATCTGATCCTATGTGCTGACATACACCAATTCAATCTCACTTGCTAGTACCTTTTCTCTCACAAAGTGGTAGTGTACCTCAATATGTTTTGTCCTGGCATGGAACACAGGGTTCCTAGCCAATTGTATACTGCTCATGTTGTCACAATAAATGACAACTAGACCTTCCACTTATACATCCAAATCAGCCAATAACTTTTGTAGCCATACTACCTCACATGCTGCAAGAGCAGCACCTTTATACTCAGCCTCTATACTCGACAAAGCAACTATAGATTGCTTTTTGCTGTTTCAAGCAACTGCTGCACTACCAAGAGAGAACATGTATCCGCTGGTAGATCTTCTATCAGACATACTACCAACCCAATCTGCATCTGTGTATCCAAACACTTGTACATCTGTACTTGCCTCATAGAAAAGTCCATAATGTAATGTGGACTTCACATATCTCAATATACATCTAACTGCATCCAAATGTGGCTTTCTAGGTACTAGCATAAACTGACTCATAAGACCAATAGCGTAGCTCAAGTCTGGCCTTGTAATGGTCATGTAGATCAAACTTCCCACTATCCTCCTGAACATAGTAGGGTCTTCTATCTCATCCCCAACATCAGCACTCAACTTTACATTCTGCTCCAACGGGACTGAAAATACCGCCATGGGAAGCCGTGACCAATATCTCTGATGGTGTAGATGGGGCACCGTCCCTTTCTATACACCTTTCCCCTTTCCGATCTATCCTTTCAAGGATGATGAGCCCTGCCCCACTCCATGACAACCAGTCCATGCAACTTAGCATAAGCCAATATCTGCTAATGGATGGAGGAAAAATGAACATCATCACGGGGGCCATCCCTCTACAACAAACATTGCATGCCTCACCTCTCCCCTCCTCATCATATGTGCTTAATAACCCACTGTGTAATCCCTCCCATGTGAATATTTTTATCCTGCCTTAGGGCCTAACCCTTGGTTTGCATTTTGCAGGTTCCCTTACAGTAGCAGTCATGGACCACATAGTGCAACTGACGTGCAAGGAAGCTCTCTGGTATCGGAGGGAGCATAAGGCACTAGCGCCCCCACCAGAATGTTACATGCCTACTTTAAATAGGTATGTAAATATTACTAGCCCACGTGAGACTCATGTAAATGACAATTCCGGCATTGAAGTTACCGACAGTGCAATCTTTAAGCTGTACGCGAGGTATCATGACTCTCCACTGGCAAAACGGGACCGAGGTTTAAAAACCCGCATAACCACAGGTGAACATCCTCTTGGGAGGAGGTCAAGAGGATAATAATAGGTTTATTACAAAAAAAAAATTACCTTCCCCCAGCCAAAGAGTGGCTGAGGGAAGAGGATGGGCTAAAATGGGAAACTTGAGAGGTGGAAGGGAGGATAGCATGCAAGGGCCACGTGGGGAGGGAGCCCTCTCCCCCATTATCCTATAAAAACCCCCCTTTGGGGGGGAGTAGGGAAGCATGAGGGAAGAGAAGAGGCTGATGGACTATGGAACATCATTGTGTGGAGGAAGGAAGAGTGTGACGTGCCGCGCCGTGTGGAGGAAGGGGGCGCTGCGACAGCTGCCACCAATCCAGATCGCCGCCGCCTGGGCTCGTTTGGCCGCTGCCAGCAAGTCTCCAAGTCGCCATGCCACATGCTGAAGATTCTTAGAAGCTTCTCTAGGAAGCTTCTAAGGGGGCTTCCATAATCCCCCTTCCATTGGATCCTACACAAGTGGTCCTTACCCCCCCCCCCCCCCCCCCCCCAAGGATTTAAGCCCCCTTTCCCCTTGCATCCCCCAAAAATCCATTTTACCCCGGTTGTGAAGCCTTCTCGTGGATTTCCATAAAGTCCATATTACCCCCGGTTTTCATTTAAGCCCCCTTTTCCCTTGCATCCCCCAAAAGCCATTTCCCTACCCGTGGAGACCCTATAAAGTCCATTGTAACCCGGGATTATAAAGGCCCTTCCCTTTTGAACCCTCCGAAAACCCAAATATCTTTTCCCTCTTAAGCTTCGAAGTGAAAGCCTATAAGGCCTTCCCATTAGTTCCCTAATAAGCCTTTTCGGGGCTTTGAAGGAGAGGGAGCTACAAGGCCCTTCCCACTTGATTTGCCCCATAAGGCCATTAGAGAAGATTTCCTTAAACTCCCAAGATTTTTAAAGAAAATGGAAGGCCCAAGCTCCAAACCCTAAGGCCTTCCAAAGCCCAAATTCCGCAAGTCGGTACTTCGGACAAGGAAGCTGTACCTCAAAGGGAATTGTGCGTACGAGGGAGACGGGCCAAGATCATAAGACTGCGGCCAAGGCAAGAAGGTCGAATTTACGATGGCCCCTAAAAAGTCACAAGGCGCAACCGCAGGAGGATCATTTCCTAACATTCACGTGGACATTTCACCGAACCCACAAGTCCAGGTTTTCTTCCTATTTTTGATTTACGTCGAAGTAATGCAATCATGCAGGATTAATTCATGGAATTAGGATGCACTTATGCTTGTCAAATCCACCTAGTTTGATGAGAATGAATTACATTGGCTATTTTTAAAAGAAATAACTCACGATTGAAGATTGGTCATTCGTATTTTTTCAATGGAATGAACGAAAGATGTCTATGCATTTTTAGCAAGTTGCTTCTGTGCATTACAAAGTAATGAATCTAGAATAACTAACTATCATTACAAAGTCGAGATTATTGTAGTACACTTCAATTATGCATGGAAAGAATAAAATTGCATGTCGCATTATTAGACAAATCTTTCTTTGTAATGATTCATTAAGAAAGTTGCTAACAATCACAGGAAATTGCAAGGCATGGAAATGATTCTCGGGCTGCATAAAGTAGGTTAACTCTAGTCAATTGGCATAAATCTCATTCAACTACGTAGTAGTTAGGAAAGATTGCGTAATGCTCAATCAGCGTATGAATATTTCATTCAGAAATGAAGTTAGGGAAAGGCTGCATGGTTTGTTTAACATAAAACCCTAAAAGCTTAGTAGCATGAGTCGTGAATGCATGTCCTAGTAGGACCAATGAAAGTTATGCGAATTTTAACATGTGCTTGGTCTTAATAAGAAAAAGTTAGGGATTGCGAATCTAGAGGAAATGAATCGCATGCTTACATGAATTATGACGTAATACTACTAGTTTTTCCCCTCTTTAATCAATACAATATCTTTAGCAGTAGTTTGTCCTTGTAGTAAGACAAGTAAACTAGATTACCCAAACACCTAACCCACAAAGGATTCGCTTAGGATGGTTAAATCAATACAATATACTCCAAGTGCTAACTCGGGTTTAGCATATTAAGGACTTGGCCTAGATGCACTAATTGCTAAGTCGAAACTCTCATAACCCTAAGTCCTGCCCACATTCATGGAATGTAGGGACAATAGGACGTACTTGCAGGAAACGATTTAGGGTCTCTACCCTAAGGATCGCTCGTTAAAAAGATGAAACTCGGATTGAGTTGGAACCCTAGGACCGACGATGTTGGCCTAGTTCAATCGGAAATGGATTGGATATGAAGACACCCTAAATCCTATTTCCTATCTAATCAAGATTCCATGATTAGAAGATGCCATTCAATGGGTGAAATAGTCCCATGGATTAGATGCGACACTTGTGCAACAAGTTGCAGAGTCGCATGATCTTGTGGTTTGATCACAAGAGAATGGCCAATTCCTCGGAATGAGATTGGCAGATTCTTGTGCAAGTTGTCTTGCAAGAGGATGAGTCGCATGATCTTGTGGTTTGATCACAAGAGAATGGCCAATTTCTCGGAATGAGATTGGCAGATTCTTATGCAAGTTGTCTTGCAAGAGGATGAGTAGTCATCCTGACATAGCACCTTTCTTGGGAAAAGTGACCAAGATAAGGGAATTAGATGTTTGCTTGGAAGCAATGGACCAATCAATAAATTTGGAGTAACATATTTACTACTAATAGAACTTAAGGTATTGATTAAGTTGGGTTAATAGGGTACGGTCCTAACCCAAGGACATACGAGTTAACAAACAAACCCTTGGGGATCTTGTCGAGTTGCAATTGATCCCGGATCGAATGCTGGATGCATTCGGAGAGAAGGATTCACTCCTTAGCAACTGGCCAAATAACGACCACTAGATATGATTGTGCTTGTATCATATTAAAGAGCGCTGTTTGCTTTGTTTGCTCAATGAACTAAAGGATGAAAAGATATATAATGCTTCAGGCTGAAGGCCTAAAGGGAGAGGCAGCCTCAGTTATCCCCGACTGTCTGCCTGACCCTAACCAAGGGGGTTGTTAGCCGCACTGGGAATGTGGACCGAACCCACCGCGAGAGGTCTCTCTGTTGAGAACTACTTGGAGTAGGAGGACGGGTGCCAGGGGGGGCTCTGGCTGTAAATCCCTTGCCTTTTAGGCCCTGCACAAGAGGCCAACATGACTTGAGATTGGATCTCGAGGCCCGCATACTAGTCTACAGGTGAAATCTTGGATTAATAATCCCTGTGGATTGCTAGATAGCCTTCGGGCGGATTATGGATAAGCCTACAGGCTGGACTTTATAAATGTATTCCAAAGATAAATATGATAACTTGTTGAAAAGGAACTTATTTGACACTGCTTTTCTATGTCAAGTGCTAAGATTATGTGAAGGAACCAATGTCTAATGGGCTAATTAAGGAAGTTTCTTGATGCATGTCCAACTAAATGTGGTAGGTAATTAGACAACTAAAACAACTTGAGGAAAGTGTAGTGATAACTTGTTGAAAAGGAACTTATTTGACACTGCTTTTCTATGTCAAGTGCTAAGATTATGTGAAGGAACCAGTGTCTAATGGGCTAATTAAGGAAGTTTCTTGATGCATGTCCAACTAAATGTGGTAGGTAATTAGACAACTAAAACAACTTGAGAAAAGTGCGGTGGATGTGGCCATGGGTCCGTCCCACGGATGGGTAGTCCCGGTTGGCCGGGAACTTTTCTCAATCATAATGGACAGTAAGGGGATCTTCTCAGAGGGAATGAATAACAAGGGTGCTGATCTAGAGTCTAGGTTACAATAATCCTGGTTTACGCTATTTTAGGGGAACGGAATGGGACTATGCCTTATGGCAGAGAGGCCGAGCCTTGCATCCCTCTCGTTTCCCATTCTCCTTGAACCAAGTGCAGCGTGAATCCGCTTCAGCCCTGGCGATTCTGCGTAAAATAGTTTGCTCGGGGTTCGATGCTAGTTGCCGTTTAGGAAATGACCATTAGGGGAAACCCTAATTTAGGTTGGTCCTTAGTGGGAATGGCCAAAATACTTCCGCTACATGACAGACGCGAAAAGTCCTAGATCGCAAACCCCATGACATTCCATGGGAGTGCCGGGCGGAGCTTTTTAGACCTCCTTTCCGATGGACTGCTGAGACGTGTCCTGAAGGAAATAGGTGGACACATTACACAAAAAGAGGCCCCAAATGACACCACCTAGGATGCAGGCCTAAAACTCCCCAAGCTAAGAGGACGAGGGCTCAAGGGAGCACACGTAGCATGGCAACACCGGTCATGCAGGTCCCCCACCAGACGCTCGGGCACCAGGTGCTCAAACAAGGAGAGGGTAGCTCAAGACAAGCACGAAATCACAGTCAACATCATAGGATTTTGATAAAGTAATATCTTGACATGATTGCATCTGTTTGTTGTACTTGATGCATGCGACTTGCATATACTCTCATGAAGTGACAAGTGGATACACGATGGCGCAGACACTAACTCTCTTCTCTCTCTCTCTCTCTCTCTCTATATATATATATATATATATATATGTCTCATCATCATCATCCTCTTGGCCTTATTTCCCCATAGGGTAGTTTCCAAAGGGGGGAAGAGACCATAATTTATAAAGGATGGGGGAGGGAGATTATTAGCTATTTTAAATAGAATATTATTGTGAGTTATTATGGGAAGAAAAATGTGATACTCACATGGGTAGGGATGGGGAAAAGAATGCATGTCAATTGGCAAATAGTGTTATGGCCATGAGGAGTGGGAAGGGTACAATTTTTCAATTCCAAGGAGGGGGTGCTTATGATGGGGTTGCTATTGGTGCACCTATAATTATCGGGTTAATGGTGATGGGAGGGGGGAGGTTGGTAAGATTCCTCTAAGGGACTAGTTAGTAGACTTAAGAGGAGGAGAGGGAAGTGATAACAATTGGCCATTGGAACATGGAGGGGGAAAGGTATAGTGTGCAAACTAGAGCTGGAGAAAGGTTACATGTGCATGAAGGGGGGGTGACTATTGGCTAAGACATCTGGGGGAGGATAGGTGTGAGAGCCACTATTGCTGGCAAGAAGTGAAAGTGACAGGGGGGAGGAAGTAAATGATGGGGGGAAGGTCTATTGGAGATGGTTGTCTATAATAGGCCACCTCCCTCCATTAATGGGTCCCCTTCTAAGCTCCTTAAAACTTACTAGTCTTTGTAAATATTATCTTCTTTTTATAGTTAACTAATTTAATTATTAAGCTAGTTAGTTAGTTTGACAAATGGGCCTAATAATTTAGTTAATTAGTTTGACTAACTAGCCTACTTCACTAGCTTGGTTAGAATCTAACTTACTAATGATTAACTAACTAACATATTTAATCCACTAACTTATCAATCATAATTAAAGTGTGGGCCCATGTGTCATGCTTACATTTGAAGCATTTGCATACACTAGACTAGTACCTTTGTAACCCAAAACTCATGTGAATTCTCACAAGGGGGGTATATTACACACTCTTTTGCTTACAGAAATCGACATGTCTTGAACTTGAGAAAATTAGGGTTTCAAAATTTTGAGTTTGATTTACCAACACAAGTTCCATGGCATTTGCCAATCTCTTAATGGTTTCTTTGATACCATGTGTGACATACTCACCCAACTAGGGATGAGGACATTGGGTAGTCACTTAGATGCCTCTCACTTGATGAGCATCACCATCCATATACTTTAAGATTCATGGACATAACCACTCAAGTGACTTCTAAGTCTACCTTATAGTAAAACATCTAACCTTGATCCCTGAGGTGTTGGCATAAAGACCAATGGCCAATAGCGAGCACCCCTTGTAAATGTATACATTGTATAGTCATAAATTACTAAAGATAACAAAGATTAAGAATACCATTGATTTTATACCCACATAACTCTCTTGTATCCTTCTCTCTCTCAACCCTCTTGCACTCTATACCTTCTACCTCACATCTCACCATTGCTTCTCTCTCAACAACTGGTATCAAAGTGGTGTTTGGTGTTCGTGGGAATGCTTGGAGTGAGAGCACAAGGAGTGAAGCTTTGCCACAAAGGTCGAGGATTCAAGCTTTTTCTTTAACATTAATGCTTGTTGTTCGCACATTGATAAAGGTATTATTCTCAAAGACAAGATCTAGATCTGAGTCAAACAAGTGCTTAGGCTATTGAGGCTCAATTTGGGATTGCAATAGTCCACTTTGTCATTGATTCGGATAGCCATCAGTGGCTAGAAGTGATGCAAAATAGCTTGGGTTTGGATGCTCATAAAGAGGTCTTGGATGCTCAAAGGGAAGGCTTTCAAGAGAAGAGAAATTAACACTCTCTTCCATTTTCTTCCTCTCAAATGTATGCACAATAGAGGCGAAAGTAAAAATACATTTCAAGCATTGATTTTGGAGTCATTCTGTCAAATTTAAGTGGTTCTAGAGCATGTTGCAAAAGTCATAGGATAGCCATGGCAACTTGACAACACTTTTGTATGTTTGCTATAACTTTTGCATACGATATTGAATTGGGGTATTGTATAGCTCAAAACAAAGAGTTTGGCAAGAGAGATAGATCTAAGCAATCATGAAGTTGATTTTGTGTAGTTTTTAGTTCACTATTTTACAAAATAGAAGAGTTCTAGTTTGGATAACACTTTTGGATAAAACCTCATGTTAAGAAACATGCAATCACACTTGCTTTTTAGCCTCTTTGTAAGGAACAACAAGGCAAAGGATCACACCAACAATAAACCTTAGACTAGGTCACTTTGTGTATGCTTGATTAAAACCACAATAATTGAAATGCCATGGTTCCTTTCCACTCTCTGCCACCTACCAATAGCACCTACTGTAAGCCTATAAAAGGCACTCATCCCCACACTCATTTTATCCCATCATTCTCATTTAGTGTTACTTGCATTTTGCTTCATTAATATTAATTGTTCTCTTTTGTCATTAGTTATGGTCCATTATGATTGTCTTCTTGCATATTAGTGATCCATCATAGCATGCTCCTCAATATTTTAACATGGTATCAGATTAATTTTTACTCCTAATTAGTCATTAGATTCACAAATCAAGTCAAATACGTCATTAAAATTTGAATTCTTGGCTCCCCCTTCTCTCCATGAATCTCTCACCTACCTCCATAGTCACCTACCTGCCTTGGAGGGCTTGGATCTCTCTTTCTAGGGAGTTTCAACTCATAAAGTGAATAGAAGGGATCTTTCTTAGTTCAAGGAACTTCTCTGTATCACTTCAAAACTTGACACTAATCTCTACTTGCTCTAGCATTACGCTTCTTCCTCCTCGCTGTCCAATTTGCACTTGATCCTTACTATACAATTCATGTCGCTTGTAACCAATAGCAATGTCTCCTAGTACCATAGGAAATTTGAGGCCGACTATATGAGCTTCCTCCTTGGAAAAAATATTGCCAAATGGGTGCTTCCTCAAGCTACTATGAATGAAAAACTAGTCACATATCAAAAACCCTAAGTGAGTAGCCATAGCCACTTGACTACAAGCTCAAATGTCTTTTCAATCTCTTACTTCCTTTGGTTAAATTATGTCACTGACACTCTGATCTACCTGAGCACTTAGTTTCAAGCAAGGCTCATTAAAGGGAAGATTCAATTTGAAGATCCAACATCAAAGATTCATCAAAGCATAATATATGTTGGTACTCACTTAGTCTCTATTGACACTGGAGCTTCTTCTGTCTCTTGAAATATTCAATTTCAAGTCCTACTGGTATGATATTAGTTATTTGTTGCTGCTCTTGCAATCAAAATAGGCAAGGATTCACCCTCATGATGTTTCAAAGTTTTTGGATTCCGTACATGGCAAATGAGGATCAAGCTCATCCTAATGAAGAAAGACTTGTGGTCTATCACAAGTGGTCAAGAGAATAAGCCACAGGAAGCTACACTCTCAGTAACATGGGAGCAAAATGATGATAAATCACAAGCTATTATCAAACTCAAGCTTAATGGAAACTACATTCATCATGTTGATGAGTGTGAAACCTCCCAAGCAACATTATTGGGATTGGTTATAAACCTTGTTTGGAGCTCACTCAAATCCTCCAAATATGGTTTTCTTATTGAAATTTTTAGGCTTCAAATGGAGAGCACTATTTCACTTGCAACTCATTTGAATTATATGGAAAACTTGTTAACACAATTTACAAGAATCAACTTGAAAATGGATGAAGACATTTGCATTTGTGTACTTCTCAAGGGTCCACCACTTGAATATGATAATGTGTCTACCACATTGATCAACATGTCAAGATTGTGGGAGAGAAGGAAGGAGTCTCACTTGTAGCTTTCTTGCTTGCACAATGCGGGAATATACACACAGGTGGAGGTTGAAAACAGTTTTCCTCTTCTTAGTTGTGTAAGCCAAAAGAACTCTAGTACATAGAAATAGAAGAACCCTATATATGGGTCTCAAACCAGACTCAACTAACTAAGGTGGCATACTAACTGAGCCACAAACTAGAGTAGATAAGGATAGCTATCATCTAGCTATTATTCATGGGCGGTGTACCAACCGCATCTGCAACTAACAAGTCGGTGACATAAATGCACAACGGTCACCTTGGCATATCACGAGTGGAGCTCGATATCTCAACACTCCCCCTCGAGCTCAATCCCAATTTCTGCACACCAAGTAGGTCTCTGAACTTGCACAGCTTCTCTGCACCCAATGCCTTCGTAAATATGTGAGCTACCTGATCCTCTGTGCCGACATAAACTAGATCAATAAGACCTAGTAAAACTCTCTCTCGCACATAGTGATAATGCACCTCAATGTGCTTTATTCTAGCATGATAGACTATGTTATTTTCCAAGTGTATACTACTCATGTTGTCACAATAAATGACAACTGGCCCATCTGTAGATTGATGCATATCATAAAGTAGCTTATGCAACCAAGCTACCTCACATGCAGCCATTGCTGCACCCCTATACTCAGCCTCTGTGCTCGACAAGGCAACTGTAGGCTGTTTCTTGCTGCTCCAAGTGACTGCAACACTTCCAAAAGAGAACACATATCCACTAGTAGATCGTCTATCAGAAATGCTACCAGCCCAATCAGCATCAGTGTATCCATGCAACTGTATCTGAACCCCAGTCTCATAAAATAGTCCATACTGCAATGTGGACTTCACATACGTGAGTATGCGTCTAGCCGCATCCAAATGCGGTTTCCTTGGAGCCTGCATAAACTGACTTACCAATCCAACAGCATAGCTCAAATCTGGCCTTGTAATAGTCATATAAATCAAACTTCCTACTATGCATCTGTACATAGTAGGATCTTCGAGAAGCTCACCTGCATCTGCGCTCAGCTTCACATTCTGCTCCAAAAGAACTGAAATAGGCTTACAGCCTATCATCCCATATTTGGACAGCATGTCCAACCCATACTGCCTCTGCAAGAGCCATATCCCACTTCGTGATCTAATCACCTCAATGCCCAAGAAATAACACATCTCTCCCAAATCCTTCATTTCAAACTTCTGCTTCAACAGTATTTTCACATGAAGGATATCTTTAGCACTATCACCTGTGATAATCAAATCATCAACATAAATGACAAGCAGCATAATATCTTTCTCTGTTTTTCTTACATAAAGTGAGAAATTTGCCTTGGAAATATGAAAGCCAATAGTGACAAGATACTGTCCTATCTTGTCAGACCATGCTCTAGGTGCTTGCTTCAAGCCATACAAGGCTTTCTTCAACCTGTAAACAAACTCAAGTGAACAGCATGCACATAACCTGGTGGCTGCTCCATATAGACCTCTTCTTGCAAATCACCATGCAAGAAGGCATTCTTTACATCCATCTGATGTAAAGACCATCCCTTTGATGCAGCCATAGCAATGACTGCTCTTACAGTTGCCATCCTTGCAACCGGACTGAATGATTCTTTATAATCAATGCCATATGTTTGTGCATACCCCTTGACTACTAATCTTGCCTTGTATTTGTTCACAGAACCATCTGCGTTGTGCTTTACCTTATAAATCCACTTACAACCAATTGCATTCTTATCTTTAGGCAAAGGTACCAATTCCCATGTAGCATTTTCTTCCAAGACATCCATTTCTTCATCCATAGCTTTCTCCCATTTTTCTTTTCCCATGGCTTGCTCAAAAGAAGTGGGTTCTGGTTCACTTTGACTATATAAGCATAGTGAATGGCTGTAAATCCATCATATTTCAGCCTATCCACAGGATACCTAGCTCTGGTAGACCTGCGCAAAGTAGGCTCACTTCCAGGTGCTCTCAAAACATCCTTGGTCTTCCTTACTCCAGGTGTAACAACATAAGGAATACCCAACTCATCATCAATGCTCTGTTCTGAGCCATTGGATTCACCATCCACATAAGAGTAACCTGCATTCACATCAAACATGGGCTGATCTACCTTCTCTTTTCCTTTTCGTGATACCTGCATACCACTATCTACATTGCTTTAAGAAGATTCTCCTGATCTCAATCTGCCTATCCATGGCGAAGAATGTGAACCACTGCTAGAGGACACTCCAAGTCCACTAACATCTTGCGACTGCTGCTGTGAATTCTGTGCAGCATTACCATTTTGTGCATCTACATTATCAATCACATTTACTGGTTTATACCAGCTACTCATCTAATCAAAAACAACATCTCTGCTCAGTGTAAACTTATGAGTAGAAGGGTTATAGCATCTATACCCTTTCTACTGCTGCAGAGAGTAACCAATAAAGATGCACTTCTTAGCTTTTGAATCTAACTTGGATCTCAACTCATCTGGCACATGAACATAGGCAATGCAACCAAAAATCTTCAAATGAGAAATATCTATTTTCCTACCAGTATGCCTCTCCTCTGGAGTCATCCCATGTATTGCTACAGTGGGAGTCCTGTTCATTATGTAGACTGCTGTAGCAACTGCTTTAGCCCAGTAAAAATCTGGCAAGTCTTTTTCATTGAGGATGGCACGAGATACCTCTCCAATATGCCTATTTTTCCTTTCTGCAATTCCATTTTGTTGTGGGTATGACTACATGAATATTGCTACTTTATGCCATGCTTCTGTAGGAACCTTGTAAACTCATTTGAGAGGTACTCTCCCCCTCCATCTGACCTTAGGCATTTTATTTGCAGGCGTGTTTCTTTTTCAACCATAGCTTTAAGAGTTTTGAAATGCCCAAAAACTTCACTTTTCTTTTTCATAAAATACACCCAAACTTTTCGCTATAGTCATCAATAAAAGTGACAAAATAATGAAAGCCTCCAAGAGATGCAGATTTAGTAGTCCACACATCAGAGTGGATTAATTCCAATGGCTTCTTACTCTCTTGAACATGTCTAGGAAATGGTTTCCTTGCCTGTTTTCCAAACTAACAGGCTTCACATACCTTATGCATTTCTGCAACCTTGAATTTAGGCAATCTTGCAACAATATTTTGGGCTTGCATTGATTTAAGTCGCTGTACATTAGCATGACCAATGCGTTTATGCCAGATATCAATATCTGCAACTATACCGGTCCCATGTGCAAACATTGATGCACTTAATTCAGCCATGTCTGCATCCAACGTAAACATTATGCCCTTCTTCTTTCCTTTTGCTATCAAGCGACCTTTATTTTTCATATCCTCAACAAAGTATCCATTAGAATTAAATCTGACCTGCAAGCCCTGCTCAATCATTTGACCAACAGAAACCAGGTTCTTGGTGATATTTAGGACATGAAATACATCCGACAGGTATTTCTTCTTTCCATCCTGCATAGACAAAGGAATTTTTCCAATCTGCACAATAGGATGTGCAGTATCATCACCAGTCTCCACAAATCCTGGTTTTTCCATTTTCCTTGCATCCTGCATCCATTCTGCATGACCTGTCATGTGGTTTGATGCACCTGAGTCAACATACCACACATCGTTGCTTTCTTCTGCACTTGTCACAGAATTGGTCATGTGCTGCACCATAAACAAATGCTCATTTCTCTCATCACCCTGTCTACTAGAAGATGCATAATTCCCTTGTTGCAATTTTCCATTCCTGATGTCATTCTGCGTTTTATAGCAGTCTTTAGCCATATGACCCATTTTACCACAGTAGTAGCGTTCACCATTGTTGTTTGCATTTTGGCCTCTTTGCCATCCACCACGACCTCTTTGGCTCCCCCTGCCTCTAAAGTTACCACGTCCTCCTCCATAGGACTGGTTTTCTTGAGTTTGCTGCATATTCTGATTTCTACCACGGCCTCCAAATCGTCCTCCTCTACCTCTGCCTCTACCTCTTCTAGCATTTGAGTAGAAGACAACTTCTTTTGAAGTTCCTCCTGAAGAAGATGCACCACCATTTCTCTGCTCCTCAGAAATTAGAAGAGCAATCAACTCCTCAAAATCAGAAAATCTTTCATGGATGGAAATGGATGTTCGGAACTATGCATAACCCTTTCCTAGACCATTCAAGGTCATGGAAACTAAATCATCATCTTCCACTGGCGACCCAATGGAAGCAAGTGCATCTGCAATCTTCTTTACCTTCATGTGGTAGTCATTGATGCTCATACTTTCTCTTTGCACATTGTGCAACTCTTGCTTGAGCTGCATTTTCCTGGCTTGCGTATTTGTGCTATACATTTTTGACAAAGTATCCCTGTTGAGATATCGAGCTCCACTCGTGATATGCCAGGGTGACCGTTGTGCATTTATGTCACCGACTTGTCAGTTGTAGATGCGGTTGTACACCGCCCATGAATAATAGCTACATGATAGCTATCCTTATCTACTCTAGTTCGTGGCTCAGTTAGTATGCCACCTTAGTTAGTTGAGTTTGGTTTGAGACCCATATATAGGGTTCTTCTATTTCCTTGTACGAGAGTTCTTTTGGCTTACACAACTAAGAAGAGGAAAACTGTTTTCAGCCTCCACCCTTGTGTGTCTTCCCCCATTGTGCAAGCAAGATAGCTACAAGTGAGACTCCTTTCTTCTTTCCCACAATCTTGACATGGTATCAGAGCCTTGTTTGTGGTAAGGAGCTCAAGAAAGCAAGCCAAGCTCGCGGTGTTCTGGTAAGAGGAGCGGTGTTGCTTTCATTTTTTGTTTTGGGAGCAGATCTCTGTAGGTAGCACAGCCGGAAATTGTAGGAGTGTATTGTCTCAGGTTGAGACGCCCTTCGCGGTGAAGCAAGAGGGCAGTATATGCTGCGGGAGAAGGCCTTAGCCCTCGGCAACCCTGCTTTTTTGATTTGAGACCATTTCGGGGCCTGTTTTGGAGGCGAAAGTTTTCTGCACGCACTTAGGAAAAGGCCCGGTTTTATGCTGTGCGACCATTGTTCTACAGGTCGGTGAAAAGTTACCACAGAAATTGCATCGTATGCTTATGTGCAGAGACATTGGGAGTTACAAAATCATCCTTGGTTCCTGTTTATGCAAAATCGTCACTAGGAAGTGACTGTGTGGTCAAATACCACTTTCGCCAGTCTTGCAGATTTGCCCTTGTGAGGGTGAAACTGTGTTTTTTGCAGTGATAGAATTTTTTGCAGTGTTCTATAATGGCGTCTGATTCTCTTTCACAGATTGTAACTGAAAAGCTTGACAAGAACAACTTCCAAGCATGGAAGTTTAGAATGACGAATTTCCTTATGGGAAAAGGATATTGGGAATTTGTTGCAGGAAATGAAGAAGAACCAGTTCTTCCTGATGTTCCCAATCAACAGCAAATGCAGGCATTCAAAGCATGGCATGAGAGAGCTAGGAAAGTTATGTACTGGCTTTCTATCAGCATTTCAGACTCTATGATTGTGCATATTCAGGATGCAAGTACGCCAAAGGAGGCATGGGATACTCTGTCAAAGATGTATAGCACAAATACGCAAGCCAGGAAAATGCAGCTCAAGCAAGAGTTGCACAATGTGCAAAGAGAAAATATGAGCATCAATGACTACCACATGAAGGTGAAGAAGATTGCAGATGCACTTGGTTCCATTGGGTCGCCAGTGGAAGATGATGATTTAGTTTCTGTGACCTTGAATGGTCTAGGAAAGGATTATGTACAATTTCGGACATCCATTTCAGTTCGTGAAAGATTTCCTGATTTTGAGGAGTTGATTGCTCTTCTAATTTCTGAGGAGCAGAGAAATGGTGGTGCATCTTCTTCAGGAGGAACTTCAAAAGAAGTTGTCTTCTACTCAAATGCTAGAAGAGGTAGAGGCAGAGGTAGAGGAGGCCGATTTGGAGGCCGTGGTAGAAATCAGAATATGCAGCAAACTCAAGAAAATCAGTCCTATGGAGGAGGACGTGGTAACTCTAGAGGCAAGGGGAGCCAAAGAGGTCGTGGTGGATGGCAAAGAGGCCAAAATGCAAACAGTAATGTTGAATGCTACTACTGTGGTAAAATGGGTCATATGGCTAAAGACTGCTATAAAAAGCAGAATGACATCATGAATGGAAAACTGCAACAAGGAAATTATGCATCTTCTAGTAGACAGGGTGATGACAGAAATGAGCATTTGTTTATGGTGCAGCACATGAACAATTCTGTGACAAGTGCAGAAGAAAGCAACGATGTGTGGTATGTTGACTCAGGTCATCAAACCACATGACAGGTCATGCAGAATGGATGCAGGATGCAAGGGAAATGGAAAAACCAGGATTTGTGGAGGCTGGTGATGATACTGCACATCCTATTGTGCAGATTGGAAAAATTCCTTTGTCTATGCAGGATGGGAAGAAGAAATACCTGTCCGATGTATTTCATGTCCCGAATATCACCAAGAATCTGGTTTCTGTTGGTCAAATGGTTGAGCAGGGCTTGCAGGTCAGATTTAATCCTCATGGATGCTTTGTTGAGGATATGAAAAATAAAGGTCGCTTGATAGCAAAAGGAAAGAAGAAGGGCAGAATGTTTACGTTGGATGCAGACATGTCTGAATTGAGTGCAGCAATGTTTGCATATGGGACCGGTGTAGTTGCAGATATTGATATCTGGCATAAACGCATTGGTCATGTTAATGTACAGCGACTTAAATCAATGCAGGCCCAAAATATTGTTGCAGGATTGCCTAAATTCAAGGTTGCAGAAATGCATAAGGTATGTGAAGCCTGTCAGTTTGGAAAACAGGCAAGGAAACCATTTCCTAGACATGTTCAAGAGAGTAAGAAGCCATTGGAATTAATCCACTCTGATGTGTGGACTACTAAATCTGCATCTCTTGGAGGCTGTCATTATTTTCTCACTTTTATTGATGACTATAGCAGAAAAGTTTGGGTGTATTTTATGAAGAAGAAAAGTGAACTGTTTGGGCATTTCAAAACTCTTAAAGCTATGGTTGAAAAAGAAACAGGTCTGCAAATAAAATGCCTAAGGTCAGATGGAGGGGGAGAGTACCTCTCAAATGAGTTTGCAAGGTTCTTGCAGGAGCATGGCATAAAGCAGCAATATTCATGTAGTCATACCCCACAACAAAATGGAATTGCAGAAAGGAAAAACAGGCATATTGGAGAGGTATCTCGTGCCATGCTCAACGAAAAAGACTTGCCAGATTTTTACTGGGCTGAAGCAGTTGCTACTGCAATCTACATAATGAACAGGACTCCCACTGCAGCAATACATGGGATGACTCTAGAGGAGAGGTATACTGGTAGGAAACCAGATATTTCTCATTTGAAAATTTTTGGTTGCATTGCCTATGTACATGTGCCAGATGAGTTGAGATCCAAGTTGGATCCAAAAGCTGAGAAGTGCATCTTTATTGGTTACTCTCTACAGCAGAAAGGGTATAGATGCTATAACCCTTCTACTCGTAAGTTTACAGTGAGCAGAGATTTTGTTTTTGATGAGATGAGTAGCTGGTATAAACCAGTAAATGTGATTGATGATGTAGATGCACAAAATGGTAATGCTGCATAGAATTCACAGCAGCAGTCACAAAATATTAGTGGACCTGGAGCGTTCTCTAGCAGTGGTTCACATTCTTTGCCATGGACAGGCAGATTGAGATCAGGAGAATCTTCTCAAAGCAATGCAAAATAGTGGTATGCAGGTATCACGAAAAGGAAAAGAGAAGGTTGATCAGCCCATGTTTGATGTGAATGCAGGTCACTCTTATGTGGATGGTGAATCCAGTGGCTCAGAACAGAGCATTGATGATGAGTTGGGTATTCCTTCTATTGTTACACCTGGAGTAAGGAAGACCAGGGATGTTTTGAGAGCACCTGGGAGTGAACCTATTTTGCGCAGGTCTATGAGAGCTAGGTATCCTGTGGATAGGCTGAAATATGATGGATTTACAGCCATTCACTATGCATATATGGTCAAAGTGATACAGGAACCAGAACCGACTTCTTTTGAGCAAGCCATGGGAAAAGAAAAATGGGAGAAAGCCATGGATGAAGAAATGGATGCCTTGGAAGCAAATGCTACATGGGAATTGGTACCTTTGCCTAAAGGTAAGAATGCAATTGGCTGTAAGTGGGTTTATAAGGTGAAGCACAATGCAGATGGTTCTGTGAACAGATACAAGGCAAGATTAGTAGTCAAGGGGTATGCACAAACGTATGGCATTGACTATGAAGAAACATTCAGTCCGGTTGCAAGGATGGCAACCGTAAGAGCAGTCACTGCTATGGCTACATCAAAGGGACGGTCTTTACATCAGATGGATGTAAAGAATGCCTTCTTGCATGGTGATTTGCAAGAAGAGGTCTATATGGAGCAGCCACCAAGTTATGTGCATGCTGTTCATCCTGAGTTTGTTTGCAGGTTGAAGAAAGCATTGTATGGCTTGAAGCAAGCACCTAGGGCATGGTCTAACAAGATAGGACAGTATCTTGTCACTATTGGCTTTCAGATTTCCAAGGCAGATTTCTCACTTTATGTGAGAAAATTAGAGAAAGGTATCATGCTACTTGTCATTTATGTTGATGATTTGATTATGACAGGTGACAGTGATGAAGATATCCTTCATGTGAAAATGCTATTAAAGCAGAAGTTTGAGATGAAGGATTTGGGAGAGCTGCGTTATTTCTTGGGCATTGAGGTGATTAGATCACCAAGTGGGATACAGCTCTTGCAGAGGCAGTATGGATTGGACATGCTGTCCAAATATGGGATGACAGGCTGTAAGCCTATTTCAGTTCCTTTGGAGCAGAATGTGAAGCTGAGCACAGATGCAGGTGAGCTTCTGGAAAACCCTACTATGTATAGACGCATAGTAGGAAGTTTGATTTATATGACTATTACCAGGCCAGATTTGAGCTATGCTGTTGGATTGGTAAGTCAGTTTATGCAGGCTCCAAGGAAATCGCATTTGGATGCAGCTAGACGCATACTCAGGTATGTGAAGTCCACATTGCAGTATGGACTATTTTATGAGACTGGGGTTAAGATACAGTTGCATGGATACACTGATGCTGATTGGGCTGGTAGTATTTCTGATAGACGATCTACCAGTGGATATGTGTTCTCTTTTGGGAGTGCTGCAGTCACTTGGAGCAGCAAGAAACAGCCTACAGTTGCCTTGTCGAGCACAGAGGCTGAGTACAGGGGTGCAGCAATGGCTGCATGTGAGGTAGCTTGGTTGCATAAGCTACTTTATGATATGAATCAGTCTACAGATGGGCCAGTTGTCATTTATTGTGACAACATGAGTAGTATACACTTGGCAAATAACCCAGTCTATCATGCTAGAACAAAGCACATTGAGGTGCATTATCACTATGTGCGGGAGAGGATTTTACTAGGTCTTATTGATCTAGTTTATGTCAGCACAGAGGATCAGGTAGCTGACATATTCATGAAGGCATTGGGCGCAGAGAAGCTGTGCAAGTTTAGAGACCTGCTTGGTGTGCAGGAATTGGGATTGAGCTCGAGGGGGAGTGTTGAGATATCGAGCTCCACTCATGATATGCCAGGGTGACCGTTGTGCATTTATGTCACCGACTTGTCAGTTGTAGATGCGGTTGTACACCGCCCATGAATAATAGCTACATGATAGCTATCCTTATCTACTCTAGTTCGTGGCCCAGTTAGTATGCCACCTTAGTTAGTTGAGTTTGGTTTGAGACCCATATATAGGGTTCTTCTATTTCCTTGTACGAGAGTTCTTTTGGCTTACACAACTAAGAAGAGGAAAACTGTTTTCAGCCTCCACCCTTGTGTGTCTTCCCCCATTGTGCAAGCAAGATAGCTACAAGTGAGACTCCTTTCTTCTCTCCCACAATCTTGAAAATTCCATGCCTCCTTTGGCGTACTTGCATCCTGAATATGCACAATCATAGAGTCTGAAATACTGATAGACAGCTAGTACATAACTTTTCTGGCTCTCTCATGCCATCCTTTAAATGCCTGCATTTCCTGTTGATTGGGAACATCAAGAAAAGCTGGTTCTTCTTCATTTCCTGCAACAAATTCCCAATATCCTTTTCCCATAAGGAAATTCGTCATTCTAAACTTCCATGCTTGGAAGTTGTTCTTGTCAAGCTTTTGAGTGACAATCTATGAAAGAGAATCAGACACCATTACAGAACACTGCAAAATATTCAGTCACTGCAAAAAACACAGCTTTAGCCTCACAAGGGCAAATCTGCAAAACTGATGAAAGTGGTATTTGGCCACACAATCACTTCCTAGTGACGATTTTGCATCAACAGGCAACAAGGATGATTCTGTAACTCCCAATGTCTCTGCGCACAGGCATACGATGCAATTTCTACGGTAACTTTTCACCGACCTATAGAATAGTGGTCACACAGCATAAAACAGGGCCTTTTCCTGAGTGCGTGCAAAAAACTTCCGTCTCCAAAACAGGGCAACCGGGGGCTAAAAGCCCTCGCCCGCAGCATACTGCCCTCTTGCTACACCGTGAAGGGTCTCTCAATCTGAGACAATGCACTCTTGCACTTTCCAGCTGTGCTACCTATAGAGACTTCCTCCCAAAACAAAAGAATGAAAGCAACACTGGTCCTCTTACCAGAACACCGCGAAATTGGTTTGCTTTCTTGAGCTCCTTACCACGAACAAGGCTCTGATACCATGTCAAGATTGTGGGAGAGAAGGAAGGAGTCTCACTTGTAGCTTTCTTACTTGCATAATAGGGGAATAAACACACAGGTGGAGGCTGAAAACAGTTTTCCTCTTCTTAATTGTGTAAGCCAAAAGAACTCTAGTACATAGAAATAGAAGAACCCTATATATGGGTCTCAAACCAAACTCAAATAACTA
This sequence comes from Lygodium microphyllum, assembly GCF_053477565.2. NCBI lineage: Eukaryota > Viridiplantae > Streptophyta > Polypodiopsida > Schizaeales > Lygodiaceae > Lygodium > Lygodium microphyllum. The sequence continues at coordinate 11,871,306 of NC_141147.1, read as the reverse complement.
AGGTGGCATACTAACTGAGCCACAAACTAGAGTAGATAAGGATAGCTGTCATCTAGCTATTATTCATGGGCGGTATACCAACCGCATCTACAACTAACAAGTCGGTGACATAAATGCACAACGGTCACCCTGGCATATCAGGAGTGGGGCTTGATATCTCAACACAACATACCAAAGCCAAAGCTAGTGGACATTAAAGCCTCTCTCCTTGAAGAGGAAAAGAAGATTTTAAAAAAAGGAGAACCAAGGACCTCAAGAGGAGACCAACAATTCCTCTATGTGAAGGATAAAGGAAATAATGGCATAATTTTTTATTTTTGAAGAGGACCTGTGCATATTGAGAAGTTTTGTCATGCTAGGAAAAAAATCTCAAAGAGCATACCTTGCAACAGTAAAAGAAGATGAAGACAACAAAGAAGAAGAAGAAGAAGAAGAAGAAGAAGAAGAAGAAGAAGAAGACACTCAAGAAAAAAAGGATATGACCTATCACTCCTTTTGCACCTCAAATTTTGATAGATTTTTTTAGATTTTGTGTGTGTACTTACCTAATGTTCTTTTCATAAGCTCTTTTACTCTTCATGTAACCTATGCACTACAACATCTATACACTTAGTGAGGCCTTCTGATAGCCTCTAGCTTTATATGGTTGTTTTTTCCATGTTTATACTTAGCAAGGTTCTATACATAAGAGACTCTATATAATCAATATTTTTTATGGTTGTGATTGAGGAGGGGTGTTGAGAAATGTGCAATCACACCTGCTTTGTAGCCTCTTTATATGGAACAACAAGGCAAAGGATCACCCTAACAAAGTAGTTCAAATACCATGGTCCCTTTTCACTCTCTACCACCTATCAATACTACCTATTGTAAGCCTATAAAAGGCACTCATCCCCACATGATTTTATCCCATCTTTCTCATTCAGTTGTACTTGCATTATGCTTCAGATAATATAAATTGTTCTCTTTTGTCATTACTTATGGTCCATTATGATTGTCTTCTTGCTCATTAATGATCCATTGTAGCATGCTTCTCAATATTTTAACATCTCACACTTGGAGGCTCCTGGACTACTTGTGGCTTGGGATCGTATCTCGGGGAAGTTACTATATGTATGCCCTATACATCATGTGTGTTCAAGGACTATTTATAAATATCCTCATCTATGAATTTTTCCTAAATAAAACATAACCCTTTTCTATTCAATCTATAAATAACCCCATTATATTACACCCTTCTGTATGTAAAAAATGTATAAAAAGGTATATTAAAAATACCTTATTTTGAACCCACATGATGCACACATATATTCATAAGTAACTTATCTGAGGATTGCATAAAGGTTTACATGGATTTGTTGACTTAAATGATTTACCAAGCTTATTTATCCTCACTTTGCAAAGATTATACAAGCTAAAAACAATTTGTGAAGGCAATTTGTATGTATGTGGTCTTATGAGGCTATTTTATGTTGAAAAGATAGCTCGAATACTTGAGAAATCTTGTAAAGAATTCATATGCCTTTGGGAGTGCTAAAACATTTTTTCATCAATTTTATACTAATTTGATATTTGGATATCCATTTCTTGGCTCACTCCATTTGCAGTCCGTTGGTCTATTTTGAGCTTCTAGTTGGGTATTCCTTGTTATTTTGGCAATGCAAACATACTTTTGGCATTATGGATTATTCATTGAGTTTAGAGAATGAATTATTCAATATTGAAAAACTTGATGGTACAAAAATTTTATCTTGGAAAGGACAAATATACAATGCATTGGTTTAAAAGAAGTAGGTAATACCGAAAAAAAAAGTGGAATTAAACTTGAGGACATGGATATAGATGTGTGGGAGGAATTGGATGAGCTAGCATACTCTATTATTATGTTGACTGTTGAGTGTTGAAATGACCTATTTTTTTGGCTGATTTTTGTTGTTTTTGAGAGCTGAATGGTTGACTTTATGAGATGATTGATTGGTTTGGAAGTGTTTTGAGAGTGCTTTGGATAGGTGGGATTAGTTTTATTAAGCTCATGATTTTTATTAGTAGAGATGTGAAGTTCTGATATGTTCTGATTGGTCCTGATTGGTTCTGATGAGCTTCTGTTTGGTTCTGTTTTGTTATGTTTTGTTATGTTTTCTCTCTGTAAGGAGGGATGGAGTATTGATTGATAGTGTTGAGATTTTTTGGAAGCTTATTGAGTGATTTTTGATGGTTTGGAATGGTTTTGGTAGGAGTTATGTGGTTCTGATGCTTTTTGTTGACCTTCTGTAACTCTCTGATGAGCTTCTGATGAGCCTCTGTAGAGCTTCTGTATGCTTCTGTATGTGTTATGTTGGATGAGAGTGTAGCTTGGGAAAGTTTTCTAGCCTTGGAAAGAGGTGAATACAAGTGCAAAAGAGCTAAAAGAAGTGAAAGAAGTAGCTGTTGAAGACTCAAGTAAAGACTGGAGTGAAGTGACAGTGGTGAGCTACGAAAGGACACTGTAGTGGCTCTGGTACCTCTTCATATTAGACACACCTCTTGGGAGGGGTATCCACGACCTAAGAAGTATTATTGAGAGTGATTATGAGAGATTGTAGTGAGGATATGATGTATTATTGATGGAGAGAGAGAGAGAGAGAGAGAGAGAGAGAGAGAGAGAGAGAGAGAGAGAGTCAGAGATAGCCAATTCTACTAAAACAAAGTGATTGTATATGAGAGATTGAGAGAGAAGACTATGAAGACATTGAAGATGAATACTATGTGATGTATTTCCATTCAAAGATGGTGTATTCCTTTGCTTTCTTTGTTCTATTGATGGATTTTGTGAAGAAATTGAAGAATATGGTTGATTCTATCAAATCCGTGGGAGATCTACATGATGCTGCATGAAGATTTGTTGTGCCTGGTGTTCTTTTCTTCATTGTGATCATATAAAACCTAATAAAAAAGCTTGTTGATGTTAGAAGATAGATTTTCTTGCAAGAGAATTCCCTTTTCCTTGGTGTTTTAAAAAAACTAATTGCCATATGGAGGAGGGGGCTTTGATGTCTAATCATCTCAATGAGTTCAATAGCATTTTCAAAAAATTGACATCTTAGAATATTATATTTAATGATTAAATGAAGACCATATTCTTGTTAGTCAACTTGCCTAAGAGTTGGGATTCTTTCAAGACTGTCATTAAATAACTTTGCACCCATAGAGGGTCTTATGAGTGCTAATGTGGAGAATAGTTTGCTCACTGAGGAGGTGAACATAAAGAATCATATAGGATCAAAAAGTTCCAATCCACTTATGGTGAGAGGAAGATCAAATGCTAGGGGGAACTCTCATGAATAAATAAAAAAGGATGTAACATTTCCCCCCCCCCCCCCCCCCCCCCCATGTGCCCCGTGCCATCCCCCCATAGAAACTCCACCCCCCTTTTTAAATTTTTTTTCCTCTCCCTCCCCCCCGGATAGTACATCGGGAAGAGAGAGAGAGAGAGGGAGTGAAGTAGGGAAAGGGGGGGCATGCCGCCCAGGTGGTGGCATACAGCAGCGCTCCCCCCCTTATAAGGCCACTTCTCCTCCTCGTCATCGACAGCCCCCCCCTCGTTGCTGCAGATGTCACCATCCTGTCCAGCGACCCCAATGCCCAGAGGCCCCCTCAGCGACAGACGATGGCCCCTGTGATCATGTATGAAGGAGTGGGGAAGAGGAGGGAAGAAGAGGGATAGAAGGAGAAGGAGGGAGAGGAAGAAGGAGGGAGAGAGAGAAGAGGTAGAAGAGGGAGAGAAGGAGAAGGAGAGAAGAGAAAGAAGGAGGAAGAGAGAAGAAGAGAAGGAGAAGAAAAGAAGAAGAGAAGAAGGAAGAGATGAGGGAGAGAGAAGAGAAGAAATGAAGATGAAGGGGTAAGGAGAGAGAGAAGAGAGAAGGAGAAGAAGAGGGAAGAGAGAGAAGAGGGAGAGAAGAAGAGAAGGAGAAGAAGAAGGGGTAAGGAGAGAGAGGAGAGAGAAGGAGAAGAAGGAGAAGAAGAGAGAAGAGAGAGAAGAGGGAGAGAAGGAGAGAGAGAAGGGAGAAGAAGAAGAAGAGGAGAGAGAGAGAGAGAAGAGAAGAAGTAGAAGAAGGAGGAAAAAGAAAGGGGTAGAGGAGAGGAGAGGAGAAGAAGAAGGAGAAGGAGAGGGGTAGAGGGAGAGAGGTAGAGGAAGAAGAAGAAGAGGTAGAAGGAAAGAGGGGAGAAGTAGTAGAAGAAGAAGAAGAAGAAGAAGAGTAGAAGGAGAAAAGAAGAGAAGAGGAAGAGAAAGAGAGGGAAGGAGAAGAAGGAGAAAAGAAGTGGGAGAGGGAGAAGGAGAAGAAGAGAGGGAGAGAGAGAGAGAGAGAGAGAGAGTAGGAGAATAAGTGAAAAGAAGAAGAAGAGAGAGAGGGAGAAAGAAAGAAGGAGAGGGAGTGAGAGTTGGTGAGTAACCGCAACAAGCCACCCCCAAACCACTCCCTCGGCGAAGGACCCATCCAACGGTCTTTCCCACCTGAACCTGTCAAACCAAACACTGTTAAGGTCCGGACTGCCCAATCTCCGCAAGGCAAATGGCTCCCAAGAAGAAAGTCGCGGGAAGCGTAGGCGCCCAAGCTACCAGTAATGCTGGAGAGGTGAGCGGAGCAACCAACGCAACAAACACGAATCAAACCTAGGTTCTAAGTTTTAAAATTAATTAGGTATTATTTCTCGTGGAAGAAATGAAAGGGTTGGTGACGTGCATGGAACAAGAACGAGTCTTAGGGTTTTTGTTTGCTCTAAGCACTAAGTTGCATGTGTGAAACGGTAGAGTATGGAATTCGCATAAGATTATATGCATGAAATGATAGCTTTTATGCACATAAAATGATAAGAAATTCACATTATTTTGCATAAAATAATAGCTTTTAACCCAGTTCAGTGCATGAATAGTCATTTAGAATTCATGTTTCGCAAACATGATTTAAAGAAAAACATGAAATGCTAGTTCTATTGAATAGAGACCTAGACCTTCATGAGATCCGGTGCATTAGGAATAAGTATAGTTGCATGCGGATTGTTTTATCTATCTTGTCGTAGACTGTCACAAATGGATACGCTCCTGGCCTAATTGAAGCAGGTAACCTAACCCTAAATGGATTGTTAACCCAAGTTATACTTAGCGGTTTGAAAAGGTTGTAAATCCCTTAAGCAAGTGTTTTGATACATCTAGTTAAAATTTTGATTGTGCATGCAATGGGATTGCAATGCCTTGAAGCAAGAGGTTGTGCATTCAACTGTTTTGTAATGTGGTTTTGGATGTTAACCCAAGTGGGGAGTGTTTGATGATTGCATGGCTGGGTCTGAGATGACTGATTGCCATGGAAACGAAAGGGATGTTTTCCCTAGCAATTGTTATTATGCTAGTTGCTTCAGCTATGGTTAATTTCCTAAAGGGATAATTAAGGAAGGATGGCACTAGCTACCCCCCACGAGCCGCCAAACCCTAACCAAGGGGGTTATGAATCCGCGCCAGGAATGTGGACCGAACCCGCTGCGAGAGGTCTCTTCGTGGAAATGACTTGGCGTAGGAGGATTCTTGGGTGCCAGTGGGGGCTCTGGCCGTAAATCCAAATGCCTCCGGGCCCTACACAAGTGTTCTACGTGACTCGAGATGGGATCTCAAGGTCTTGATACTAGTTACAAGGTGGAATCTTGGAAGGATAAACCTTCAGGTTTTATTGCTGAAAGACGGAAGGATTTTTTTGCGGAGGCAAAAAGGAGCACTTAATTCTCCTATATAGGCAGGAGACACACATTAATCTGAAGATAAGTTAAGGAAGTGTTTGATCATGTTTTATCTTTTCTTCATGTCTGTGGCCTAAATTACGTAAAGGAACCTGTGATTAACGGGTTAATTAAGGAAGCTGCCTTTTTATGTCAAACATAATGTGGTAGGTAATTAGATAACTAAGACAACCCTCGAGGGAAGCGTGGTGGATGTGACCAATTGGGTCTATCCCCCACGGAAGGGTGGTCTCAGTTAGCCAAGAGCTTTCCTCAAAGGAAATGTTAACGAGGAATGTTAGGAAAGGTCGGATGATGTCCTTAGACAACATTGGCCAGGACCCCAGTCTTCAGGTCGATCCTAGTGGGAACGGCCGGATAAGTTCCGTTGCGAGGCAAACTCGAGAGACCCTAGTTGGCAGAACCCGTGTCATTCCTTGGGAGTGCAAGGCGGCGTCTTCTAGATAAACCTCTCAATGGGCTGCTAAGATGTGTCCCACGATTTGAGGAGCGGGCACCCTACAAAGAAAGTCATGTAGTAAAAATGATATAGAATGCTACTTTTATAACAAGAATAGACACATATAAAATGATTGTTACAAGTGGAAGAATAAGAAAAATGAAAGAAGGAAAATATTGGGGGTAAAGGTGCCTCTGCCTAGCCGCCCATGCATTACTACACTGATAGTACCTGTGCTTGCACACTATAGGCAACAGGTGCCCATCACTGTCATTTCATTCTTTATTCTTTCAGTGACATTTGAATAAAGGGAAGGCTGATCACACATTGTGACTGTTGGAGTTTCCACATTGTGTGTATGTGTCTCTCTCTTTCCCTTTCTCCTTCTACCATAGCTCTTGCTCCCGCTCATGCTTCCACTTCAGGGCTCACCTCCCTTCAACTTGTATTAGAGCCTTCTTGTTCACGAGCATGGCACACACTCAACTTCCATTTGAATACCTACAGTAGTCATCTTTTTGTTGGCAGCCATAGCCACTCCCTTCGAGCTTCCTATCGGTTGCATTCTTCTTGGGAACTCTTTGATCTTTCTCGGAGTAAGTTGGAGTAGCCCCATAAACCTCACCTTATTGGTGTAGCATCACATTTTGTGGAATAGGCCCTTTTTTAAAGCAGCAACTCACGTTTTTCATCTCCTATAGCATATCTTCTTCATTGGGCAGCTATATAAGCACTTATACACTTGGTTTTGATGCTTGGCATTGATCCTTCCAATCTTGGCATTCCATTTGAGTGCTAAGATTTAGTTTTGGACTACTATCATAAAATAGGGCAGCACTTATCTTTGATGTCTACACTCATTGCCATTGGTTGGATGATGTTGATTATGCCCGATTGATGCATATATATTTGGGGATGCTATGTCATTGCTTGGAGTTGATTTTGGACTGATTTAACCACTTCACTTACTTTATTTTGGCAGAGGTTTGTTGACTAGAAAGCACTCTATTTGATGCTCCTTTGGTAAGCTTTGTTGGTCTTATAATGGCCGATTATGTCGAAGTGATGTCTACACATATGGGAATGCTATGCCTGTGTTATGGGTTGGATTTGGAGCTGATTTTGATATTGAAATAGCTTGGTTTGATAGTGTATTCACTACTATATATAGTAGGGTTGAACCTCTTTTAACATGTATTTTATATTCCTATTGCTTCTGGCTATGATTCGGGTGTTCTATATGCACTCCTCATGTGTACCGTTGATGCTAGTACATTGGTATATCATATGCCCATGATTTGAGGTGGCTTTGAGCTTCATTTGAGGACTAATTTACTTAGTTTTGACATTGAATTTATTGCTGTAATAACCAGGGCTAAAGCCTATTTGGTCAGTGTATGCTCCAAATCCAACTGTTGGTCAGCCTATAGATTATTATAATGATAAATGCTTCCCGGGTGACTCATATGACTACATTGATGTATATGGAGGATGGCACATGTCTTGTATTGCTCCAACATTCCTTTTGAGCTTTGATCAAGATTTTTCTTGGTTGGCATTTGATTGACATTGGTCTGCAGCGGCAAGCTTTGTGATAGTCATTATGCCTATGGTCTATGCTTGACCCTTCGGAACATGCTTTGATGCATATGTAAGAAATGCATGCTCCTTACATTGTCTATGTTTGACTGCCACTTGGAGCTTCAGTTGGGCATTTATTTGCATACTTTGGAGATCTTGGATGCTTATTTGGATTGTCAGAGATTTGAGATTGGCTATTACATGATGTACTAGATGTTATAGGTGATGCTTGACCAATCCCTTTCTCTGGATGCTCTGTTGATATACGGTCTTGGATCCATGATGCCTTATGCATTCACATGCTATCTTTGAGATTGGTTGCTCGATTGACATAGATCTTTCTACCAGTGGGAGCTTCATGCTCTCTGTGGATACTGTAGAGCTTGTGGTTTATACAGTTGAGCTTCTTGAGTAGATGAGATTGGGATCTCTTACATGTCTATGCTCTTGATAGATACTTGTCTACATTGGATGCTTTTGGGCTGATTTGATCCATCTTCTCTTTGAGCATACACCAACCTTTGTTAGGTATTTGGGTGTTTGGCTCATGGTTCTTGGCTGCTATAGTGTTTGTTACATACCCACTTCAAGCAGCTAACCTAGCAGTCATACTTGGCTTTGGATCACTATTAGCTCATTATTTGCTCTCTTTTTCTCACTGTTGTGATTTATTATTATAATAATCTATTTTATGTGGATTGTGATGTATTTACTGAGCTTAATCATGTCATTTTGATGTACTTTTGGTACTATTTGGTGGATAGCTAGTCATTTTAGCAGTTTTTCTTTTTTTTAGCTTGTTTTGGAAGTGGTTTCGGCATGTTTATCGCTAATTAAGCAAGTTGTTTTTTGCATAGTCTGCCCCTGTTTGGCTCATCATGTCTAGTCATCTCAAAGATATGCTTTGTTTAACATTGCCAAGTTGGATGGCACCAACTATGGCGATTGGAAGTCTCAAATATCGCAAGTTTTGGTACAAAAATTGTCCACTAAGATATAAATGTATTAAACCTAAGAACATGGATGATGACGATTGGGCTGATTTAGATGACTATGCAAGTCCACTATCATTTTATCACTCTCTAAAGAGGTCCACAATAATGTTGTTGAAGATGAAGATCAAAGTGCATGGAATCTATGGGAAAATATTCAAAAACTTTATGCAAAGCAGAGCCTTGCTTTTAAATAGTTGATGGATCTTCTCATGAAGGAGGGGACTCCATTGTCTACTCGCTTTAGCCAATTTCATTCTATCATGAAGAATGTGCTTCAACATGGTATTGAGTTTCACGATAATCTGCATCCTTTGTTTCTACTTGGCACTTTGCCTAAGTCTTGGGGTGTATTTTGCACTGCGATCTATACCAACAAACTTGATGGACTGAAATTGCAAGATGTAGAGAGTGCACTTTTGATTGAAGAAATTAACAGGAAAAACAATGATGCTCCCCATAGTTCACATGCTTTATCAGTTAGAGGTAGCAGCAGTGGTACGAAAGATAATGATCATCATAGGAAGGACTCTTAGAAGTCCTAATCTAAGTCATGTGGATGTAGCAAGTCCCATTTATGTAAATTTGATCTCACGTGCCATTATTGTGGAAAAGTAGGACACATATGGCTGGAGTGCCATAATATGTGCAATGACAACAACAAAGAAAATGTAAAAGAAAAAGGGCAAGAGAAATCTAATGATTGCAGCATTATACTTGCAAAGTCCAACGTAAAGATTGAGGAGATAAATGTCATGCAGCCTAGGGAATGGCAAAGATAAAAGCAAGGTAAAGATTGAGGAGATTAATGTATGTAATATAATGGTGATGTATTGTTTGTATCCTCTTTTGGTGTTGCATTCTTGGAGGCCATGGATAATGGCATGTCTTAGAATTGGCTTAGAGATTTTGGAGACTCATTTCATATTACTCCACATAGGGACTAGTTATCTACATATGATACTAAAAACAGAGTGTTGACATGGCAAGCTCAACACATGTGGACATTGATGATGGACCTCCTGGCTAGATGGGTTGGCATGCCTACACTTAGCACTTCAATGGTCATTATGATCCTCACATGGCCATTGAGTTATCACTTATTATATTTAGTTTGTTACACCTACTACAATTGGCATAGATATAGCATGAGTCAATTAGTATAGTCAGTCAGCTATGCATTGTTTGACTTAGTAGACCACTTTCCTTTATGTTGTATTTTATCTATACTTTGTGTACATTGTATTGTGTGTGGAATAAGAAGAAAAAACCAGCAAGAAAATGTTTTGAGCTCCATCTCTCTTCCTGTGTTATTGAGTGAGCTTTCTCTTGTGTATACAATGTGGTGCAACAACTCAAGCAAGTCCCCCCACCATCACAGGATTCTTAACATGGTATAAGAGTGGTGCCACTGAGAGAGGATGGTTTTGAAGGCTGAAGTGAAGGAGGAGAAGCAAGGTTTAAGAAAGAAAGCAATGGATAAGAAGCTCTCCCATTCTTCCACTCTTTCTCTTGGACAGTGCTTGTGGAGGCACTGTAAGTAGGGCAAAATGGAAATCTCAAATTGTTGTGAGATTTGGTGTGTGAGCAGAGCAATGTGTATTCCGCAGATAAGCCATTTTGGGCATTGCTGCAGTTTTTTTGGGCATCTCATGCCATTTTAGGCCTCGTTTTAGAGCCGCAAGGTTGTGGACAATAGTTTTAGGGTATACTATGATTTTGGCTATATTGATCGAAAGTGGGTGCATAGGTTACCGATTTCAAATCTATTATTTTTGAGATGTTTGTGAGGAAGAAAACATAAGATTTATCTACAAAGAGGTTGCAGATTACATGTACTATTGAGCAATCAGTGAAAAATGTTGCTTGGTGTATTGATGTGCACTTGTTTATGAAAGGTTGTAGAAGACTAGTTTACTATTTTGTATCATTTTTTTGTTAATGGCAAAGAACAATAGAAATCCTATCATTGAGAAGCTCGATATGAAAGTTACGTGTGACGAACTTCCTCACTGGAAAGTGCCTTTATGAGTTTGTTTTAGGTGAGTGCATAAGATTTAATTCATATGTAGTCTAAGGGATTACATGTACTATTGAGCCAAAGGTGAGTATCCCTTAGACTACATATGAATTAAAGGCATGGAAATAATGGAATGTAAAAGACAAAAAGGTGATGTATTGGCTATCTGCAGTCATTGATAATACTATGATGGGACATATCAAGAATGCAAAAACTTCACATGTAGCTTGGAAAATTTTTGAGAACATGTTTTCAGTAAATACAAAGGCACAAAAGACTCAACTCAAGTGAGAGTTGAATACCTTGAAGAAAGGGAAAATGTCTATTAATGAGTATGTTTTGAAGGTGAGGAGCATTTGTAGATGTACTTTAGCAGTGATTGATGCAATACCTGATGATGATGATAATTTAGTTTCATCCACTTTGAGTGGCCATAAATAATGAGAAGGCTTGGAAATCATTCATCACTTCTGTATATGTATGGAATCCATTTCTAGATTTTGATGAGTTAGTCTTTGTCATGATTACCAAAGAGATTAATATGTAAGGTGACTCATTTCAAAGAAATGGTGAACAAGTCCAAGAATTTTACTCAAGTTTAAGGAGATGTAGTAGATCCTCTTCAAGAGGCTATGGTATGGGACGTGCTAGTGATAACCAACAAAACAATTTAAATCAACAATTTGGTGAAATACAGTTTTCAGGAGGCCGAGAAAACTTTAGACATAGAGGGAGCTCTAGAGGAAGAGGTGGATGGCAGAACAGAGGTTCTGGAAATTCTGCTATTGTTTGCTATTATTGTAGCAAAATAGGTCATATTATAGCCCATTGTTATGCTAAGAAGGATGATATTCACAGTGGCAAATTGCACCAAGGAAACTATGCATCATCTTCAGATAGAAAGAAGACAAAAATGAGCGTCTGTTTGTTATGCAACATATGATGAATGCAGTTATAAGAAAGGGGACACATGATGATGTATGGTATGTCAATTCAGATACATTTAATCATATGAGGAATCATGTGGAATGGTTTGAGGAGATGCAGGGCTTACAAAATCTAGGTTATGTGCACACGGGTGATGATTCATGCCACCCAATTTTACACATTGGAAGGGTTCACTTGTCCTTGCATGATAGCTAGACAAAGAGTCTGAGAGATGTATTGTTGAGATGACAAGCTCAACACATGCGGATATTGATGATGGACCGCCTGATTAGATGGGTCCACACATCTACACTTAGCATGTTGGTGGTCATTATGAATCTCACATGGCCACTGACTCATTACTTATTATATTCAAGTCGTTACACCTATTTACAGCTGGCATAGTTATAGCGCCAGTCGACTAGTGTAGTCGGTTATGCATTGTTTGACTTAGTAGGCCACTTTCCTTTTAAGTTGTATCTTATCTATACTTTGTGTACATTGTAAAGAGTGTGGAAGAAGAAGAAGAAATCAACAAGAAAACGTTTTGGCCTCCATCTCTCTTCTTGTTTCTTGAGTGAGCTTCTCCTTGTGCATTCTGTGTGTGTTCGGCGCAGCATCTTGAGCAATCCCCTCCACCACGCGATTCTTGACATGGTATCAAAGCCGTGCCATTGAGAGAGGCTGATTTCGAAGGTTGAAGCAAAGGAGAAGAAGCAAGGTTCGAGCAAGCAAGCCACGAGTAAGAAGCTCTCCCATCCTTCAACTCTTTCTCTTGGATAGTGCCTGTGGAGGCACCGGAAGCAGGGCAGAGCAAAAATCTCAGATTGCAATGAGATTTGGTGTGTGCGAAGAGCGCTGTATATTCTGCAGATTAGCCCTTTTGGGCTTTCCCGCAGTTATTTTGGACATTTGAGGCCGTTTCAGGGCCCATTTTGGAGCCGCAAGGTTGCGGACAGCAGTTTCAGGGTACACTGTGACTTCGACTGTATTGACCGAATGTGAGTGCGCAGGTTACAGATTTCAGATCTGTAAGTTCAAAGGTGTTTACCAGTGAATAAACACAAGATTTATCTGCAAATTGGTTGCAGATTGGATGTATTGTTGAGCAGACAGTGAAAAAGGTTGTCTGGTGTATTGCTGTGCACTACAGGTCAAGGGTTGCAGAAGATTTGCTTGCTGTTTGGTATTAGTTTTGTGATAATGGCAGAGAACAGTGGAAGCCCCATCATTGAGAAGCTCGACAAGAACAACTACCCATCATGGAAGTTTCGTGTCACGAACTTCCTTATTGGAAAAGGCCTCTACGAGTTCGTTTCAGGTGAAGAAAAGGAGCCGGAGATGAGTGATCCTTCAACTGCAGAAGAGACAAAGGCACGGAAAGAATGGAATGCAAAGGATAACAAGGTCATGTATTGGTTGTCTGCAGTAATTGACAATAATATGCTGGGACACATTAGAAATGCAGAGAATTCATATGCAGCTTGGACCATACTTGAAAGTATGTTTTTTGTAAATACAAAGGCACGAAAGATTCAACTCAAGCAAGAGTTGAATACATTAAAGAAAGGGAAGATGTCTATCAATGAGTATGCACTGAAGGTAAGAAGCATTGCAGATGCATTGGCAGCGATTGATGCAATGCCCGATGATGATGATTTGGTGTCGTCTACCTTGGGTGGACTTAACAATGAAAAGGCTTGGAAGTCTTTTGTGACTTCCGTATATGTCAGAAAGCCATTTCCAGATTTCGATGAATTGGTCTCCCTTATGATCACTGAAGAGATCAACATGCAGAGTGAGACATCTGAAAGAAGTGGTGAACAGGTCCAAGCTTTCTACTCCAGTTCTAGAAGGGGACGTGGCAGGTTCTCTTCAAGAGGCCGTGGTACAGGACGTGGCAGTGACAATCAGCAAAACAGATTGAATCAGCAATTTGGCGATATGTAGGTTTCAGGAGGTCGTGGTAACTTTAGAGGCAGGGGGAGCTTTAGAGGAAGAGGTGGATGGCAGAACAAAGGTTCTAACAACTCTGGTATTGTGTGCCACTACTGTGGCAAAACAGGTCATATTGCAGCCCAATGTTATGCTAAGAGAGATGATATCCGCAGTGGTAAGTTGCAGCAAGGAAAGTATGCATTGTCTTCACGACAGAATGAAGACAAAAATGAACGTTTGTTCGTTATGCAGCATATTTTGAATGCTGTTACAGGAAAGGGAACACATGAAGATGTTTGGTATGTTGATTCAGGTGCATCCAATCATATGACTAGCCATGCAAAATGGTTTGGAGAGATGCAGGATTTGCAGAATGCAGGTTATGTGCAGACGGGTGATGACTCATGCCACCCAATTTCACACATTGGAAAAGTTCCCTTGTCCTTGCATGATGGTAAGACAAAGAGTCTTTCAGATGTATTACATGTGCCATCTATTACAAAGAACTTGGTGTCAGTCGGTCAAATGGTAGAGCAAGGGGCTGCAAGTCAGATTTAATGCAAAGGGCTGCTTTGTAGAAGACTTCAATGACAAGTGCAGGTTGGTAGCAAAGGGAAGTAGAGTTGGACGTATGTTCACTCTAGATGCTGCAATTCCTACTATGAATGCTGCTATGTATGCCAAAGGAAAAGGTGTTGTTGCAGACATTGAAATTTGGCACAAATGCATTGGACATGCAAATGTACAAAGGCTGAAATTAATGCAATCCAAAGGGTTGGTTATAGGTTTGCCTACATTTAAAGTTGCAGAATTTCAGAAGGTATGTGAAGCATGTCAGTTTGGTAAGCAGGCAAGACAATCCTTTTCACATGACAGAGATGTAAGCAGAAATATCCTTGATGTTGTGCATACGGACATTTGGGGGCCTACACAAAATGTATCTCTTGGAGGTAGTTCATACTTTGTCACATTCATTGATGATTGTTCTAGAAAGCTGTGGGTATATTTTATGAAGGAAAAGAGTGAAGCGTTTGAGCACTTTAGAACTTTCAAGGCTGCAGTTGAAAGAGAAATAGGCTTGAAAGTAAAGTGCCTGAGGTCAGATGGAGGGGGAGAGTACCTCTCAAATGAGTTCAGTGATTTTCTGAGGTCTCATGGGATAAAGAGACAGTTCACATGCAGGTATATCCCACAGCAAAATGGGGTTGCAGAAAGGAAAAGCAAGCATATTGCAGAAGTTGCACGCGCCTTGATGGCTGAAAAGAATATGCCTAAGCATTTTTGGTCTGAAGCTGTTCATACTGCTGTTTATATTATGAACAGAACTTCCACAGCTGCAGTTCATGGTATGACCCCCGAAGAATGTTTTACAGGTAAGAAGCCTGATGTTTCACACTTGAAAGTATTTGGCTGCATTGCGTATGTTCATGTGCCAGATGAGTTGCGGAGGAAACTGGATCCAAAGGCTGAAAAGTGTGTCTTTATTGGATACTCTTTAGAGCAGAAAGGGTATCGCTGTTACAACCCTGTCACATGTAAGTTCAGAGTGAGCAGGGATGTCATCTTTGATGAAATGAGCAATTGGTATGCATCTAGTGGTGATGCATTGGATGATGATGATGATCATGACACTCATGTGCAGGCTGAAAAGCAAGAATCACGAACTCTTAGTGGACGAGAGACATCATCTGGTAGTCCTTGGTCTGGGATACTAAGGAGTACCTCTACATCTTCGGGTGCTTCTAGTAGCACTACAGGTAAAGACAAAGGAAAGAATAAAGTGTCAGAAGGCATTGATGCAGTTCTTGATGGAGACTCCAGTGGCTCAGAGAGCTTGGATGATGAGCTTGGCATTCCTTCAGTGAGGACTCCAGGTGTGCAGAGAGCACGCGTTAATGCAAAGACTCCATTGAGTGATCCAGTAGTACGCAGGTCTAGCAGGGTGAGATACCCTGTTAAAAGATTTGGTTTTGAAGGTTATGCAGCTCACCATTATGCTTATATGGTGAAACTAGTTGAGGATGTTGAGCCCACATGTTTTGAGGAGGCTGTTGGTCAGGCTCATTGGGATGCAGCAATGGATGAGGAGATGGCTGCATTAGAGGCCAATAAGACTTGGGATCTAATATCATTGCCGAAGGGAAAGAAAGCTATTGGATGTAAGTGGGTTTATAAGATTAAGCACAATGCAGATGGTTCTATTAGCAGGTACAAAGCTAGGCTGGTTGCAAAAGGCTATGCCCAGACATATGGCATAGATTATGATGAAACCTTCAGTCCAGTTGCTAGGATGGCAACTGTCAGATGTGTGATTACTTTGGCAGCAGCCAAAGGTTGGAGGTTGCAGCAAATGGATGTAAAGAATGCCTTCTTGCATGGTGATTTGCAGGAAGAAGTGTATATGGATCAGCCAGCAGGTTATGAAGATTTAGAGCATCCCATGTATGTGTGCAGGTTGAAGAAGGCACTCTATGGGCTCAAGCAAGCACCTAGAGCATGGTCTGACAAGATTAGAGAGTATCTTGTCAATATTGGCTTTTATGTTTCTAATGCTGATCACTCACTTTATGTGAGAAAGGGAGATGCAGGTTTGGTCATCATAGTCATCTATGTGGATGACTTGATTATTGCAGTCCAAAGGATTGGTTACATGGTTGCCTTCTTTTGGAGTTGTAGAATTTCATTGTGTGTGAAGCATATCAGTTTGGTAAGTAGGCAAGACAACCCTTTTCACATACAAAGAAGTAAGCAAAAATATACTTGGTATTGTGCATATAGATGTTTAGGGGCCTACACAGAACGTATATCTTAGTGGCAGCAAATACTTTGTCACATTTATTGATGACTATTCAAGGAAGCTATGGATATATTTCATGAAGGAAAAGAGTGGTGTATTTGAGCACTTCAAATCTTTTAAGACAGTTGAAACTGAAACATGTTTGAAATTTAAGTACTTGAGATTAGATGGAGGAGGAGAGTACCTCTCTATAATGAGTTTAGTGGCTTCTTGAGGTCTTATGGGATAGAGGCAATTTATTTTTGTAGGTATACCCATAGCAAAATGGGGTTGCAGAAAGAAAAAATAGGCATATTGCAGAAGTTCCACGGGCATTGATGGTGACTGAAAAGAATATACCAAAACATTTTTTGGTTTGAAGCTATTCATACTGCTATCTATATTATGAATAGAACTCCCACAGCTGCAGTTCATGAAATGACCCCCCCCCCCCCCCCCCCCCCCCGAAGAATGCTTTACAGAGGCAAGCAGCCCGATGTATCACACTTGAAAGTATTTGGCTATATTTTATATGTTCATGTGCCAGATGAGTTGTGAAAGAAGCTTGATCCAAAGGCTAAAAAATGTATCTTTATTGGATAATCTTTAAAGTAGAAAGAATATAGTTGTTATAACCCTATCACAGGTGAGTTCAGAGTGAGCAGGGATGTTATTTTTTATGAGATGAGCAGTTGGTATGGACTTGCCGGTGATGTATTAGATGATAATAACGATCATGATAGCTATGTGCAAAAAGAAAAGCAAGAATCACAAAGTCTTAGTGGACCAAAAATGTCATCTGGTACTACACCTACAGTTAGCCCTTGATCTAGGAGACTAAGAAGTAGCCCCACATCTTTAGGTGGATCTATAAGTGTTGCATGTAAAGACAAAGAAAAGAAGAAAGTGTTGGGTACTGATGATATATCTATTAGTCATTTGGGATTTGATGGAGATGAAAGGGAGCGATGGATCGAAGGTTGGACTCGAGAGCTATGGCGAGAGAGCAAGAGCAAGAAAGGGAGAGACTAGAAATGGGAACTCCAACAGTCACAATGTGTGACCGGGCCTTCCTTTATTCAAACTGTCACTAAAGGAATAAAGAATAAAGTGACAGTGATGGGTGCCCGCCACCTGCAGTGTGCAGTGGTGGTGACTGTCACTGTAGTAATACACGGGCGGCTAGGCAGAGGCACCTTTACCCCCAACAACCTCCCACTTAAAGACGAATCTACCCCAGTGAGGAGTGAAAAGAAAAAGAAAAAAGACAGTATAAGATGTACACATGTACAATAGGATGAGGAAAGACGTCATCTCATCCCACGCCCATCAACCTCTTGAGGAAGGCAAAGCGCTCTGTAGAGAGGCTTTTCATGAGCAGATCTGCAGGATTCTGGTTAGTCAAGATCTTGACAAGATCAACAGACTTGTCCTCAATGACCCCACGTATGAAGTGATACCTCACCTCAATGTGTTTCATCTTTGCATGGAAGACTGGTTAACTGAATAGCACTCATAGAATCTGAGTGCAGTGTAGGGGTAGCATCAATACCAAGGTCAGCAACTATACGACCCAACCAAATGGCCTCCTTATAAGCCTCAATGGCTGCAACATACTCGGCCTCTATAGTAGAAAGGGCCTGCATTTCTACACCCTAGACATCCAAGAAACAGCACCTCCAGCATAGGTGAATACATAGCCGGAAGTGGACTTCCTACTATCTACATGTCCTGCATAATCAAGGTCAGTGTACCCCACCACTCCTGTATCCTGGCTGTCATAGCATATGCACATATCTGTAGTGCCCTTTAGGTACCTCATGATACCCTTCACGGCATCCCAATGCTTCTTACTAGGTGTAGCCATATAGCGTGCCACAACACCAACTGCAAAGACAATATCTAGACGAGTGGCTATCATGGCATATATAAGACTACCCACTGTAGATGCATAGGGAATCTTGGCCATCTCGGCCCTCTGCTCATCTGTCTGCGGGCAATCAGCCTGTGATATCTTCACATAAGAAGGCAATGGACATCCATTAGGTTTTACATCCTGCATGCGGAAGCACTCAAGGACTTTATAAATGTACTCCCTCTGTACTCTCTCAGGCTGCCTATGCATTTTGTCTTCATGGAAGACTACATCATGACAACAGATGACTTTCCATACCTGCGGATCCCAGAGACGGTAACCCATCTCGCCTGCATCCCCATAACCAAGGAAAATGCATTTGACACTCTTGGGATCTAGCTTACTTCTCTTATCCCTAGGCACATGGCAAAATGCCTCACATCCAAAGACACGGAGATGCGCATAAGAGGGAGATTTTCCAATCCATACCTCCTCTGCAACCTGGAAATCCAAACCACTAGAGGGTGATCTGTTTATGACATGCATAGTTGTACTAAGCTCAAGCCATTCCTCATCTGGCATAGTTGCAGGCAGATGCCTGCTTAACCTCAAAGGTTTGATCTGCGATTTCTGCACCAACACCAAATCTGGCTCTTCCAATAAGAGTAATTCGTACCGTCAAGCTTAGTGATGTTGAAAATAGCATGATCAGTGGACGAACTCGCCATAATGCAAGCTGGAAGACTATAGACAGTTCAAAACTACTTACTGTTTACTGCAAAAAATGACCAAAAAATCACCAAAATCTAGGAAAAATGACGAAGAAAGTGGAACCAAAGCTGCTGTCCACCAAGTACTAGTGAAAGTACATCATTTCATAGTGTTTCAACATGAAAAATCCATGTCAGTCCATACATATATGCTTTCTGCAATAAATTTCAAATTTGAGTAAAAGAGAGCTTACAATGCCAAAATCGGATCCCAAGGCAATCAGATATTGCCAAGACCAAAGCCGGCATCATGCAGGCATAGCATAAGTATATGACAGTCGATAAGCATGAATCCAACACCCAAGTATGTCATACAAACATCTACCACACTGAGTAGGCACACCCCCCAGGCAACGGGGCAAAGTGTTCCTGCTACTACCAAAACTTGACACAAGTAGGTGTCAGTTCACAAAGATACGGATCCAAAACTAAGACTTAGCTCATAAGCATACAATGAACCAAGACATATGATGTATCATCCCAAAAGGTAAGAAGTCCCAAAGTCTCAAGTGTCTGTAAACTGCTCAATAGCATGTAACGGCTCAATGCATAAAAATACCACCTGCTCAATGTCTGATAAGCATTCAAGAATGCTCCCACTGGCACAAAAGCCATATGTATGAGCTCAAGAGCTCAAGCCAAGGAAAGACACAGTGCCAATGACATAAGTCCAAGACAATACATCAATAGTACATCCCGAACATGTAGGCGGTAGAGCATCTGTATGTAGCATCCATAAGCATATAAGACATCAAGTACATCCCAAGATACAACTCTGGCAAGCCAATAAATAGCTCAAGTAAGCTTCGAGAATCCAAGGTCAAGCCAAGACCGAGCTCCAGTAGCAATAGGCTCCAAACAATGTAACTAGCATGTAGTAATGGCATAGGCTAAGCATGTCAAGACCAATCAGACATAAGCAACATACATGCCATAAGTACATCCAAGACGGATCATCCAAATGCTTTGCAAAGCGAGCTCAAGCTCAACCAATGATCCCGAATCAAAAGCAAGCTCTATGTCGAGTCCCAAGTGTGAATACATCACCATATATGTCCGAAACATAGCCCGAAAAGCATAGGCATATGTATACATGAGTAAAATGACTTCAGCCCAACTGTGTACAGCAGTGATTTTCTGTTCAAAACTGAGAATTTTAGCACCAAAATCAGATCCAAATGGTTGCCAAGAAATAGGCATACATTCCCCTAACATTCGGGCATCAAACAGGACCAACCGGGCATCAAATGACAATGCCAAACAAGCTGTAGCATCAAATGTCAGTGTAACACTATCATAAACTACCTGTGGACTATTATGACAGTCCTAAAATAGTGTTAAATCAGTCCAAATGCTATGCCAACACATCAACCATCAAAACCAAGCATCAAAGCATGTTCATATGCCCGAAATGGAGCCTTTCCAAGTGCTAATGGAGGGGGAGAGCTGCTGTTGTGACTGTCAATGCTGAAGACACATATGGGGGGGTCGCGTGATTTTGCAACTATAACTGCTGGTCTTGGGGCTGCAAAAAATGGTGGCCAAGCTTAGGAGGGGTCCTGTTGAAGCCAAGGAAGGCCTTAAACAAGCTCCAGTTGTTCAAAGGCAAGTGAGATATGAAGCAAGGAAGCTTCAATGGTGGCTGCCCCAATCTTGTTTACAGCCTGTGAGACCTAAGAATTGAAGTAAACCCTAAATAAAATGATCAAATACCTCTAATTTAATGCCCTGAAGGTGCCCAATAATGCCGAGAAGGTGCTCGGGAAGCCGAGGAGTGACGGGAGCTCAAAGGAGTCAGATATGGCTGCCAGGAAGGAGACCCAATGCAAGTAGGGAGTCGATGGGATGCTGAGAATGCCACGAACCAAGCTCAAGAGTCGGAAAGCAAGCTCTGATACCAGTTGAAAGGGAGCAATGGATTGAAGGTTGGACTCGAGAGCTATGGTGGGAGAGCAAGAGCAAGAAAGGGAGAGACTAGAAATGGGAACTCCAACAGTCACAATGTGTGACCAGGCCTTCCTTTATTCAAATTGTCACTAAAGGAATAAAGAATAAAGTGACAGTGGGGCGCCCACCTTCTGCAGTGTGCAGTGGCGGTGACTGTCAGTGTAGTAATACACAGGCGGCTAGGCAGAGGCGCCTTTACCCCCAACAGGAGATTCTAGTGGTTCAGAGATCTTGGATAATGAACTTGGTATTCCTTCAGTTAGGACACCATGTGTACATAGAGCATATAGTAATGTAAAAAATCCATTGAGTGATCTTGTGGTACGTAGGTCTAGCAAGATCAGATACCATGTTAAAATATTTTTTTTTGAAGGTTATGTAGCTCACCATTATGCTTATATAGTGAAGGTAGTTGAGGATGTTGAGCCCACTTGTTTTGAGGATGTTATTGCTCATGCTCATTAGGATGCATCAATGGATAAGAAGATGGATACATTAGAAGCCAATAAGACTTGGGACTTGATACCCTTGCCTAAGGGCAAGAAAGCTATTGTCTGTAAGTGGATTTACAAAGTCAAGCATAATGCAGATGGTTTGGCTAGCAAGTATAAGGCTAGGCTGGTTGTAAAACGCTATGCTCAAACATATGGCATAGATTATGAAGAGACATTTAGTCCAATTGCTAGGATGGGAATTGTTAGATGCGTGATTGCCTTGGTAGCAGACAAAGATTGGAGTTTGCAACAAATGGATATTAAGAATGCTTTCTTGCATGGAGAATTTCAAGAAGAGGTGTATATGGAGCAAGCAATAGGTTATGAGGATTTAGAGCATCCCACATATGTGTGCAAGTTGAAGAAGGTGCTCTATGGGCTAGTGAAGCAAGCACCTAGAGCATAGTCTAACAAGATTGGAGAGTGTCTTGTCAATATTGTCTTTTATATTTCATATGCTGATCACTCACTTTATGTGAAAAGGGGACATGCAAGTTTGGTCATCATAGTCATCTATGTGGATGGCTTGATTATTACAGGTGATAATAACAATGGGATTGTTGAAGTTAAGGACTTCTTGAAGAAGAAGTTTGAGATGAAAGATTATTATAGGTGATAATGACATTGGGATTGTTGAAGTTAAGGACTTCTTGAAGAAGAAGTTTGAGATGAAAGATTTGGGTGAGATAAGATAATTTCTCGATATTGAGGTGATCAGATGTGATGATGGTATATGGCTATCCCAAAGGAAGTATGGCTTGGATAAGTTATCCAAGTATGGTATGATAGCATGTAAGCCTCTTTTAGTACCATTGGAGAAAAATGTGAAGTTTAATGCTGACATTGGGGATGAGATAGAAGGCCTTACTATGTTTAGGAGGATAGTAGGGAGTCTAATTTACATGACTATCACAAGGCCAAACTTGAACTATGATATTGGCCTTGTCAATAAATTTATGCAGATGCCTAGAGAAGACCTCATATGGATGTAGTTAGATGTATATTGAGGTATGTGAATTCCACTTTACATTATGGACTTTTTTATGAGGCAGGTAAGGATGTGCAGGTGTTTGGATACAGAGATGCAAATTGGGCTAGTAGCATGTCGATCGACCAGTGGATTCATATTTTTCCTTAGTAGTGCAGCAATTACATGGAGTAGCAAAAAGAAACCTATAGTTGCTTTATCGAGTACAGAGATTAAATATAGAGGTGTTGCTATGGCAACATGTGAGGTGGTATGACTGCAAAAGTTATTAGGTGATTTGGATGTACAAGGAGATGGTCCAGTTGTCATTCATTGTGACAACGTGAGCATACAGCTAGCTAGGAATCAAATGTTCCATGCTAGGACAAAACACATTGAGGTGCACTATCACTTTGTAAGAGAGAAGATACTTGTAGGAGCGATCGACTTGGTACATGTTAGCACATGGGATCAGATAGCTGACATTTTCACAAAGGCATTGGGTGCAGAGAAGCTTCAAAAGTTTTGAAGCTTACTAGGAGTTGCAGAGATAAATTTGAGCTTGAGGGGGAGTGTTGAGATGGAAATCTCAACACATGCATGCATTCATGATGGACCGCTTGGCTAGATGGGTCCACACATCTATACTTAGCATATCAGTGGTCATTATGATCCTCACATGAACACTGACTTATCACTTATTATATTTAGTTTGTTACACCTACTTACAGTTGGCATAGATATAGCACAAGTCAATTAGTGTAGTCAGTTATGCACTATTTGACTTAGTAGACCACTTTCCTTTATGTTGTATCTTATCTATACTTTGTGTACATTGTATTGTGTATGGAAGAAGAAGAAAAAACCAACAAGAAAATGTTTTGGCCTCCATCTCTCTTCTTGTGTTCTTGAGTGAGCTTCCTCTTGTGTATATAGTGTGTGGTTGGCGCAGTAGCTCAAGCAAGTTCCCCCACCACGTGATTCTTGACATGGAGGATACGTTTGTCTTAGTAATAACTATGCATGTAGCATTATTGAAATTGGAGATATACACTTGTCATTGCTAAATGGTTCTTTTTTCATCTTATTAAATGTACATATTTCAAACTTGACAAATAGTTTGACTAATACAAGGTAACTTGATGATTATAATTATAAATTATCTTTGGTGATCATGTGTGAAAGATTTGCAAGGGATATCTTATTGTGGACAAGGGACCAAAATATGGTATTTTATCTTCTTTCAATGTTTCTAGTATTAAATACTATGTTGCATTTGCTACTAAACAACCATCTGTCTCTTTATGGCATCACCATTTGGGACATATATCAAACACTAGAATGAAAACTTTGTGCCATTTGAACTATCTTCTTTGTCTATAATTTTTTATCTTGGATTTTGTGAGAATTATCTTTAAAAGAAAATAAAATGTCACATAAGAGAGGTTGTGGGACTAGAAGATCAAAATGTCTTGATTTGGTCCATAGAGATTTGTGTAGGCCACTGCCCACACTTTCATAGGGTAGAGCATTGTGCTTTGTCAACTTTATATATAATGACACAAGGAAGGTTTGACCTTATCCTCTTTGCAAAAAGAGTGATAAAGAAAATCAGTCAAAGAAGAAGCTTAAATGATTGAGCTAATGATGGTGGAGAGTATATCTCTAATGTCTTGACAAGCCATGATATCAAGAGAGAGTTGACAACTCCTAAGAATCCTACTCAAAATGGTATGGTGGAGAAGATGAATAGGACCATTCAAGAAAGGTTCCATAGTATGCTCTCAAATGTTGGTCTCACTAATGGATTTTGGGTTGAACCTATAAAGATGGTAATACATTTGATCAAGAGGTCTCCTAGCAAGCCATTGGATGGTATGATACTAGAGGAGTTATGGTCTCACAAGAGACCTAGTCATAATCACTTGTCTATTTTTGACTGTGAAGCATTTATGCATATACCTAGGGACAAGCAAAGTGTGCTTGCTCCTAAGTCCTAGAAAATTGTTTTTCTTGGCTATTGTAATTGGATCCAAGTCTGGGTTGTGGTCCCTAAGTGTGATTGAACAACATCAACTCTATGGGACTGCATTGTTGTGTAGATTCGATACAAGACTTGTGGCGAATCAAAGAAGATCTCCTTTTCTTTCTTTTCTTATAAATATTAAAAGCATGACTCATAAGACTCAAAATAGACTTTAAAAAGAGTAAATAAAAGTTGAGCAATACACTATTGGGCACAATTTTCCCCCATATATGGAGTGGGCATTTTTGCCATGCCATATTTATAATATTAAAGTGAATCTTGCTTTGCCCAAAGATATGACCTTTACAATTACTCTTTTCACAAAAGAGTTTGAGTTAACTGAATCGATGGTTACAATCAGTTGCACAACTCTTAATTGTTGAGAGCCATAAAATATTTCTAAAATATCTTCAATATATCTCCTAGAATCTCAAGTATTAGTAAATATTTACAAAGAATATGTACACCCGCCTTAAAATAAACTGTGGTGCATTTACTTAAATAATTTAATGAAGAAGTCTTTGGAATAAATTGCGCTTGCCACATATTTCCAATTCATCTTACTCTACACATTAGCTATAAAAATTTTAAAAAATCATGTTAAAAAAATAATTAACTAAACAAATGTAGTTAGTCATAATAAATAAACTAATGATTGAAATTCTATTGAATAATCAAATAACGCTGACGTTAATGTTGAGATGGCAAGCTCAACACATGCAAACATTGATGATGGACCGCCTAGCTAGATGGGTCCGCACATCTACACTTAGCATGTTGGTGGTCATTATGATACTCACATGGCCACCACTGACTTATCACTTATTGTATTTAGTTTGTTACACCTACCTATAGTTGACAAATATATAGTGGTAGTCGATTAGTGTAGTTTGTTATGCATTGTTTGACTTAGTAGGCCACTTTCCTTTATGTTGTATCTTATCTATACTTTGTGTACATTGTATAGTGTGTGGAAGAAGAAAAATAAATCAACAAGAAAACGTTTTTGGCCTCCATCTCTCTTCTTATGTTCTTGAGTGAGCTTCCTCTTGTGTATACAGCGTGCGTTTGGCACAGCAGCTCAAGCAAGTTCCCCCACCACACAATTCTTGACATGGTATCAAAGCCCGCACCACTAAGAGAGGCTGATTTTGAAGGTTGAAGTGAAGGAAAAGAAGCAAGGTTCAAGCAAGCAAGAAATTGATAAGAAGCTCTCCCATTCTTTCACTCTTTCTCTTGGATAGTGCCTATGGAGACACCAGAAGCAAGGTAGAGTGAAAATCTCATATTATTGTGAGATTTGGTGCACAAGCAGAGCACTGTTTATTCTACAAGCTATCCTTTTAGGGATCTCTGCAGTTTTTTTGAGCATTTGAGGCCGTTTCAGGCCTCGTTTTAGAGCCCAAAGGTTGCGGATAACAGTTTCAGGGTACACTATTTTCGACTGTATTGACCGAAAGTGGGTGCACAGGTTACAGATTTTGAATCTGTAATTTTTTAGGTGTTTTCTAGGAAGAAAACATAAGGTTTATCTACAAAGAGATTGCAAATTACATGTACTACTAAGCAATCAATGAAAAAGGTTGCTTGGTGTATTGTTGTGCACTTATTGTCAAAGGTTGCAGAAGACTAGCTTACTGTGTTGTATCCTTTTTTGTGATAATAGCACAAAACAGTGGAAAACCCATTATTGACAAGCTCGATAATAACAACTATCCTTCATGGGATTTTTGTGTGACAAAATTCCTCATTGGAAAGGGCCTTTATGAGTTTGTTTCAGGTGAAGAAAAAAAAGCTAGTGTTGGGTATCCCTTCGCCGATTACAAATGAATTAAAAGCATGGAAAGAATTGTAATATTTTCGCAACGAAATATTGAAGATCCTAAATCTCGTGCAAAAGCGGTTCAAAGTAATCTCCCGCAATGAAGATACCCTGGGCTAAGTGCTCCACCCTCGCGCAATAGCAAACTCCAGCTCCATATCGCATATAGGAAGCCGTGGCTTGAAACCGCGAGCCACCGTAGGCCTACGTGGGAACACCCCTTCAAGGGGGAAAAGGGATAATGGATAAATTTTTGTCACATTTTTTTAATTAAAACTCCCCTCCCCTTCAGCCATTGCATGGCGGGGGAGAGGGAGTGTGAGAGGAGCTTGAGTAGGTGTTGGAGAAGCATGAGGGAGGGGAGCATGCAAATTGCCACTTGTGTGGCTATCCCCCCCCCCCCCCCCCCCCCCCCTTCAAGCCTATATATGAACCCCCTCCCCAAGCTTGAGGGGGAGAAGGAGAGAGAAGCATATGCTGCTACCACCACCTTCTGGCCATCCGCCACGCTGCCACGCCGCCACGCTACCACGCCTCCACCTTCATCATCATCATCATCATCATTATCATCATCATCTTCGTCTTCATTGTCCTCTTCAACCCCATCGTCATCATCTCCCTCAATCATTTTCTCTCTCCATGTCACTTCCCTATGATAGAAGCTTGGAAGCTTATAATTAGAAGCTTCTATTAAAGCCTCCATAAGCCTTTTTCTCCCGTGCCTTCCCCAGTTTTTAAAACCGTTTCTTGCAAGGCTTGTGTCCTGCACGGAGGAGGAGATATCGGACAGAAGTGGCTTTGTAATGCGTAAGAGAGCCAAGAGGAAGTTTGCTGAGTCAAGATCTACGTCATCGATAGCTCCTAAGCAAAATTTGCGAGGCGCACACGCAGGAGCTTCCAACCCGAGTACACGAGAGGACAATGCCCCGATTCTTAATGCCCAGGTTCCGATAAAATCCCCGCATGAAAGGATGCATTGAGCATGTCTTTAATTCATGTAGGAAAGTTTGAATACATTGGAAAATTTATATATCGCATCGAATTATCAAGTTAAGTTGCATGACGAGTACTTGCATGGTCATGGTAGTTGCATTCTTGAACGCATATTGAATAAGTAAAAAGGTGGATTTGTCTAAAGGCATCCTTGTTGCCGCGCGAAAAGAACAGCACATATAACACATGATGCACTTAGGTAATAATTTCCTAGTTGTGACTCGTGTATGAGATAATCTTAGATGCCCATTGAATGATGTCTAAATAGTCGCTATGCATGGAAAATTGCATGCAAAGATGGTTACATTTTAGGTCGGGTTAAGTGAGAAAAGGAAGGACTAAGTCAATGATGGACTCATGGCATTCGCTCATGTATCTAATTACCTACCACATTTAGTTTGACAAGTAAAAATAGCTTCTTTAATTAACCATTTAATCACTGGTTCCTTCACGTAACTTAGGCACTGTCATAGAAAAAAATATCAAACAAGTTCCTTTTCAACATTTGATCTTTATTTATTAGTCTTTGGAATACATCAAATAATCTGCCCGAAGGCTATTCCAGCAATCCTCAGGGATTGCTATTCCAAGTTCCGCCCATTGACTAGTATGCGGGCCTCGAGATCCCATCTCGAGTCACATTGGCCTCTTGTGTAGGATCTGGCGAGGCAAGGGATTTATGGCCAGAGTCCCCCTGGCACCCAAGCGCCCTCCTGCTCCAAGTAGCACCCACAGAGAGACTCTTGTGGCAGGTTTGGTCCACGTACCCTGCACGGCTAACAACCCCCTTAGATAGGGTCAGGTAGACAGTCGGGGGTAGCTGATGCTGCCTCTCCCTCTAGGCTTTCAACCTGAAGCATTAGTTATTTTCCAGCATTACTTCCTTGAGCAAAGAAGAACAAAGAGTACTCCTAAGTATACAAACACAAGTACTCCAATGGTCATTTATACGGCCAACTACTAAGGTGTGAATCCTTCTCCTCGAATACGTCCAGCATTAGATCCGGGATCAATCGTGACTAGGCAAGATCCCAAGGGTTTCGTAATCTGAGTTGCTTGTTTACCCTCTTTCCTTGGGTTAGGGTTTATACCTTGTTAACCCAAATTGTCAATACTTTAGGCTTCCATATATTATGGTCAATAAATCCTGGACAACCCCGTTGTCCTCACTTGATTGGTCAATTGCTTGCTAGGAAATTCGTAATTACCCTAACTTGGCAAATCAACCCCAAGGAAGGGTGATGTAGCAAGATGACTACCCATCCTCTAGAAAATTAGACTTGTACTCAGAACTCGCCAGACTTGTTCTAAGGAGTGGCAATACTATTTTGTGATTTAGACACAAAACCATGTGATATTGCAACTTGTTGCATGAGATAGGTGTCGCACCTAACTTGTGGGATTATTTCTCCCATCACATGGTATTCCTTGGTCAAGAATACCTTTGGTCAAGATGTAGGGCTTGGGAGTCCTCTAGACCCAACCCAACCCTAACCCCACTAGGCCGATAACACTTTGACCCTAGGGTTCCTAATTTCATTGCGGAAGTCCAGCATTTGGTCATCACTAGGGTGAGAACCCTAGATCATTCTTGCACAGCCGATCTGACAACCCTAACATTTTCGGGAATGTGGGTAGGATCTTTGGGATCGGAAATATTAGGTTGGCATCCTAAGTGCGATACTAGGCAGAATTTTAACGTAACTTAACCCTACCTAGCACTTTGAGGTGATCGTCATATGCAATCTAATCGTACCTTTATGATTTTCATGTGAGCTACTCAACTATATGCGGATTACTCAGTTGCTCTAACCAACCCATGATTTAAGATGGTCTTTCTTTTAACGATGCAAATGCATTCTTCTAAAATTTTAAGCACTTTCCCCTAAATGATGTAAGTAACTGGAAGATAGGTGAGATGCATCATTCCATGTGAGTATGCAACTTCAACCCATAGACCTTCTGCTTTTATGCAACTTAGAGATCATTCTTTTCCTTGCCCTATACTATAATGATTGACATTTAGAGCTAACTCGTATAAACGTTGATACAACGAAGTCAAAGCTGTGACCCTGGGTCCATCCTACGGAAGGGTGGTCCTGGTTGGCCGAGAAATTTTCTCAAAGGATTTGATAGCAAGGTAACAATGACCTAGAATCTGGAGTGCTAGAGTCTCGATTTATATTGTTTTAGGGGAACGGAATGGGACTATGCCTTACGAGCGGAGAGGTGGAGCTTCGCATCCCTCTCATTTCCCATTCTCCTTGAACCAAGTACAGTATAAATCCGCTTTGACCCTGATGTTTCTGCATAAAGTAGTTCATCTGGGGCTCGATGCTAGTTACCTTCTACAAACTTGACCATTAGGGAAACCCTGATTCAGGTCGGTCCTAAGTGGGAATGG
Organism: Lygodium microphyllum; assembly: GCF_053477565.2. Lineage (NCBI taxonomy): Eukaryota > Viridiplantae > Streptophyta > Polypodiopsida > Schizaeales > Lygodiaceae > Lygodium > Lygodium microphyllum. The sequence goes on along the minus strand of NC_141147.1, from coordinate 11,841,589 downwards.
CCGGAATGCTTCCGCTTCGTGCAGACTCAGGAAGACCTAGATCACAAACCCCGTGACATTCCATGGCAGTGCCGGGCGGTGCCTTCTGGACTCTCTTCCCGATTGGCTGCTAAGATGTGTCCTGCAAGTGGATAGGGGGACACGTTACAAGAATGGAATGCAAAAGACAAAAAGGTGATGTAGTGGCTATCTGTAGTCATTGATAATGAAATGCTAGGACATATCAAAAATACAGAAACTTCACATGTAGCTTGGAAATTTTTTGAGAACATGTTTTCAATAAATACAAAGGCATAAAAGATTCAACTCAAGCAAGAATTGAATACCTTGAAGAAAGGGATAATGTCTGTTCAATGAGTATGTTTTGAAGGTGAGGAGCATTACAGATGCTTTAGCAGCGATTGATGCAATGCGTGATAATGATAATTTGGTTTCATCCACTTTGAGTAGCCTTAATTATTAAGAGAGAGAGAGAGAGAGAGAGAGAGAGAGAGAGAGAGATAGGTGAGAGGAATGGAGAGCTCAGTCATGCTCTCTATCTTCCATTCATTATTCCATTCTACTTCACTTACTAAAGAGCAAGTTATAAACTAGGTTTCACTAACCAAGACTAACTCTGGTTAGGTCACATTGACAGATGATTTTTTATGTCGAGAAGTGCTTAAAAATAGCCAAAAATTATAAATATCAAGGGAAAAATAGACTTCGTCGAAGGCGACGGTGGCAATCATTACGATTTTAAGCAGCAATGCCCAGAAATGCTTAAAAGAGCCACTAGACGGCAGTCGGAGAGTTTTCATAATTTTTAGGCATGATAGACGAGACCCTAGGAGATGCCCGACAGTGGAAGACTTCAAGACAGACACCCAAGATTTTTAAGATCAAGAATTGGATACCGGACGAGGAAGGGGGAGTGCCCAGGAGGCCAAGCCCAAAAAGTCAAGTGGGAATAGCCTTTAGAAAGGCCAAAGGTCATGACCTTTGGGGGCTCCCTTGAAGGAGTCCCCCAAAATTTTTGTGAGTATGGTGGATTGTGGCACCTACAAACAACCCCCCCAACTGATCTCATGGCTGATCTTCTTCTTATCTTCACTCTCCATTGCCAGTCTTCGCTCCTCAATTGGCTGCCTGGTTATAGACAACAAAAACCAGTATTTCTCTCTCCTCCCTCTCTCTGCTACATAGAGGCAATTCCTATGCAAGAAATTAAGAAGAAGAAGGAGTAAAAGGCGTACCATTAAATATGGAAGCGCTCCCGAATCCTTGTAAAAGAGCGCCAGGCTCGCTCCTGTGCAAATTGTATGCATAAGTTGGGAATATGATGAAATTAGAGTGGTGGGAAATGGGAAAAAGGGCCTAGGCTACGGTCAGCCATGTAAAAAAGGGAAAAGGGGAATGACTGCCCAAAAGGGATTTAGGGTTTTGTATATAAAGTTGAAAAAATGAATGAGAAGGTCATTCTTTGGTGTGTGGCAAAAAAGAGTCTTCTTCTCCCTCTCTTCTTCTCTCCTTCTTGCTTGTGTGTGCTCTTGAGAGAGGGAGTGTGAGAGTGTGAGGGATTGAGTGTGAGTGGGAGTGAGGGATTAAGAGGGTGAAGCTCTTCACCATCTCCTCTCTTCTTCTTCTTTTCTCTTCTCTTCTCTTCTCTTGTGCGCGCGGCTATGGAGGATGGGGCTTGGAGATGGAGGAGGCTTGAGGATGCTTGAGCTAGCATCGAGAATTGTAGAGCTACCGGAGTGCAAGAGAGAAGAGGGTACTCGACCAAGCATCAAGGTAAGCTCACTACACTCGTAGGATCGACGGCGCGTCGGCTAGGTGAGAGATAGCCATTAGAGCTCACTTGGAACGCTTGAAACAATAAGTGGTCCATGGGTCTTGGCGGTTGAGCGAAAGCTCCCACATTTTGGTTCTGTTGTCGGGACCAACGGATTCAAGCACAAGACCGCCTTTGCCACTGAGTGGGGCGTCTTTGCATACAAAGTCATGCCCTTTGGGTTGACCAATGCCCCCGCCACTTTTCAACATCTCATGTGCACTATCTTTAAGGACATGCTTCACAAGGATTTAGAGGTCTTTGTCGATGACGTGTGTGTCCATTCAACCTGGATCGAACACTTAGACAAACTTCGCACAGTCTTTGAACAGTGTCCTTATATCGCCTCTCCTTGAACCCCTTGAAGTGTCATTTTTGGGTAAAGAACGGATGCATCCTGGGACACGTGGTGTCGAAGAATGGCATTGCCATTGACTTCTCGAAGGTCAAGGTTATTGTTGACCTTCCACCCCCAATTAATTACAAGGGAGTTCAATGCTTCTTAGGCCATACAGGATACTATCGGCAGTTTATACTGAACTACACGTTGATCTCCAGACCATTGTACAAGTTGCTAATTGTCTTCGAGTGGACCGAGGCATGCCAATGGGCATATGAAGAATTGAAAAAGGCTCTAACAATAGCACCAATTCTACGAGCCCCAGATTGGACCATTACCTTCCATGTGCACATCGATGCTTCTAAGTTTTCCGTGGGGGCAGTGTTGTGCCAACCTAGTGAGCACAATTTAGATTATCCAGTGAGCTTTGCTAGCAAACAACTCACTGAGACGGAGATGAACTACTCGACAATAGAAAGGGAGGGATTAGCCATGGTGTTCGCTGTAAAGAAATTCCGGAATTATCTATTAGCCATACCCTTCACCTTTTTCGTGGACCATCAAGCCCTACTCTATTTAGTAAACAAACCTTGTGCTACAGGGCGCATAGCTCGATGGCTCCTCCTACTTCTAGAGTTTGACTTCTCCGTGGTAGTACGAAAGGGAAAACAGCATATCATGGCCGATCACATGTCACGTATCCCCACAAGAGAAGCCGCTGGACAAGGCATCGTTGACGAGTTACCCGACGCCCACCTATTCCACCTGTCCAATGAGAGAGATTTATTTAAGGCTAATCTAACGCCATATTGGGTGGACGACATAGTCCAAGTGCTCGAGCACGGAGTATCCGAGCGACCAATAGAAAAAGCCCAACTTAGGCGCTTGATCCTAAAGATTTAGCCCTACCAGCTAATTGCAGGCCAACTCTATAGGCTAGGGCAAGATGGATTGCTGCGTAGATGCATATGTGAGCATGAGATGCATGATGTGCTCTCAGAGGCGCACAACGGCATCGCGAGAGGACACTTTAGCGGAGACACAATGACACGGAAGGTGCTGCAGTCTCAACTATGGTAGCCCACACTTTTCCGCGATGCCAAGTGATTCGTCAAGCATTGTGATGAGTGCCAATGGACAAAAGTCCTGATTTGTAAGGATAAAATGGAACTGACCCCAATTATTGCTCGCCAACCCTTCGAAAAATGGGTAATCGACTTCATAGGGCCCATCTGCGGCGCAATACTCACAAGCCAAGTACATCGTTGTGGCCACGGATTACCTCACAAAACGGGCAAAGGCAAGAGCCTCATGAAAAAACGACACTAGGACGACTGCCAAGTTCTTATGGGAGCAAGTGATCTCGCGCTTCGGCTGCCCCATCGAACTAGTTAGCGACCAAGGCACACACTTCATCAATGAAGTGATAGCACATCTCCTATCCACCTTTCTCATTATCCATCACAAATCCTCACCATATTACCCTCAGGCAAATGGCCAGGCAGAATCAACTAACAAGATTCTTATCAATGTCCTGACTAAAGTAGTCTTAGCCTCACGCAGCGACTGGGACAACAAGCTGATGGCAGCCTTGTGGGCCTACCATACAGCATATAAAACGGCTGTCGGCCAAACCCCCTTTAGGGTGACCTATGGAACTGAGGCAATTCTACCATTAGAATTCTTCGTTCCTAGCCTGAGAATAGCACTTCAAGAACGATGGAAAGGGAAGGAGGCATGGACACAATGCCTGGTCGAGCTTGAATGCCTATCAGAGACTCGTCTTCTAGCCACCCACGTGCTTATCTGTGAGAAAGCCCGACGCAAGAGCTGGTTTGACAAGAATGTCAAACAGCGCGAGTTTAAATAGGGTGACTTATAGCTCCTTTACTCAGTTAAGGGGCATAAGCAAAAAATGAAATTCAAAGGTCTCGGACCCTTCAAGGTTCGTGTGATCAGCCAAACCGGCAATGTCGAGCTTGAGACACTACACGGTGAGGGAATAGGCTTCTTCAATGGCAGTCATGTCAAGAAGTACTACCCTCCCACGCATCCTTTGCATGAGCCGCCATTGTTAGAACCGTCGGTCAAAGTACGAGTAGCCACAATCACTGAAATCAACGAAGAGGATGAGGAAGCTGTAGAACCCGCTTACCTCCGTATCACGATCACTGCCAAGCAAACATGCACTTTCAACGCCTTAATCGACGAGGGGGCAAACTTCAATGTCTTAACCCACAATCATTGGATCCAACTTGGCAAACCACTACTTCAACCCACAACTGCAAAATTAAACCCATATGGAGCCCACTCATACGCACTTCTCGACAAGTGCAGAGTTGTCGTTTCTATCGAGTCTAAGACTGTGCCAATGCTTTTTTATGTATTACCAAGTGTCACGGATGCAAGCATGGAGTCAGTGCTAGGGCAAACCTTCAAAAAGCAGACTCACTGCAATATTGATTATGAGTCGCAACGCATCCACCTAGCAATAGGCAACATGCGCATTGTCACAGCTTTCAGCCAGGGCTGCGCGACACCATCACCGTCCGCAAAGGCACCGGTAGAACCAACCATAGGCAAGACTAAGGAGGGGGTAGTGCACGACTGCCACTCCCCGACTCCCATAAATTGCACCCCATAGCAGCCGAAGCAAACACCCCACAGCCTCGCCTTCAATGGGTGCCTAAACAGCCACAACCACCACCTAGGAGTCAACGCTCCTATCCTCAGAAGACCCAGAACTCTAAACCTAGGAGGCCAAAATGCCATCACAAGAAGCGCCGCATGATCAAGCAAAGATGGGTCCCTAAAGCCCTCTTGCATGCCCAAAGCTACTACGAGGGAAATACCTGGCTGTGGATCCCTAAAGCCCCCATGGCCAAACGCACTCTTCAACACCACCCTCAAGCTTGATCAGCCGACGTCCCATAACACCTCAAAACCATAGGGCACAATGCTCTCCACAGCCCCAGCCATCCGACTCATCTACGCTTCAGGCCAAAAAAGTCGCACAGGCCTATTGGCCCAAGCAACAGCCACCATCCCCAGTCAATCCGACTCCCCAAAGCAAACCTGAATGCAGCAGTCCATCTGTTGTGACGGACCCTAATCCACCCATATTCCAAACAGCCAAACTGCGGGCTCAAGGAAACTCCCAACCGCCCATTTTCGTTGTCAAAAGTGCTTGTTCTATCAAACCTCAACCACCTGTCGGCCTTACGCCCTCCTACGAACAAAAATCCTTCCTAGCGCTAGCCGTTGACCTTGCGGAGGATACCAAGGATGACGTGGTGGAATGCATTAAATGACTCGATGCCACCTTCGTGTTGCTAGCCCTCAGCTACAACCACTTGGACTTAGGTCTATTAGAAGAACCCTTTGCAACAGAAGTGCACAATATGCCTTGCTCTTGGGAGACCTTTGAATTCGCATTTGCAAAAGCTTCTCGCTCCGCTGCTGAGTTGATTTGCAACGAGATCTCCAAGGAGCAAGCCATCAAACATAGCCTTATCACGTCGTATGATCCACGAACCACTTCTACTATCATTGACCAAGAAATCACGGAGTTATCACATCTTGCTGACACTGGATCACCTTTCTTGAGGCAGTGGTACGCTCTTAGGCTCCAATGGGCAGTTGAAGGATGTCACATAATGACCAGTGCCGAGCAACGCCGAGCCATCAAAATAGCAGAGTATGACCCCACTTACGTCGCACCCACCTCGTACAGAGTGTTAGCCACTCTTCGGGGCCGACCCATGGACGGAGCACATAAAGGGGCATCCCTACCTTGATCACCTCTTAACAAAGGAAGAACACCACTCTTCAGGGTTGACCCATGGACGAGCACATAAAAGGGCATCCCTACCTTGATCGCCTCTTAACAGAGGAAGAACTCCACATTGCGAGTCAGGTCGACTCTAGTGACTTCCTCACAGATATTCTCACATACATCACGCACGTGGAAATTCGACCCTTTGATTTGGACCACGCCACTCGACTGGAATACAATCCAAATTTCTATACTTGGCTTCTTCACAAACAACTCCCATTCCAACATGCTGAAAGCCCTTAACCTTTTGACCCTTAATCCTAGGAAGGATTCTTTTCAAGATGGAAGGGGAGGGGGTAAGGTGGAATGAGGTGGAATGAATCAGATGAGAAAGAAATCAAAGGGGATAAATCAAAGTAAAATTAGCAACAAGCATAAACAGGTAGTATGAAAAAATGGACGGGGTAGGAAAATGGGTAGGAAAACTTTGAAATAAAGGGTAAAAAGTCCAAGTCTAAAAAGAAAAATCTACATGGCTTCCTAAGGAATTCATTCAAAAAGCATAGAGTTTTTCTTTTCCCGCAATCAGTGAATTAACATGTGGAAAATACTAATGAAAGTTATGATTTATGGCAGGAGCATAAAATGTTGCAGCAAGACCACGCCCATCGACTCCCGTTCACAAACGAGGAAAGGGAGCAATACTGCATCCATCTAGAGAACCACGCCTTCAGCTAGCTCAAATTCCAAACCATCCACAACATAGAAGTCGTGGTAGCCAAGGAGGAAGCAGCCAGGAGGGTGGTGGAACAATGCAACCTCACAAAGTATCTTGAAAAGTTCTCGCAGGAGCCGGACCACCTAAAGTGCGTGGAGTTCCTCAAAACATACAACCCAGACCAAGAATGTGATATTGTAACAGTGGGCAGAGGAGAAGACGCAAAGCAGGTACATGTCCGGTTACATCCAGCCTTGGTGGAGAAGGCTTTGGGATTGGTACCAAAGACGGAGAGGAAACAAAAAAGGGATGTTTATGCCATGCTGAAAATAAAGAAGGAAGATGTGCTTACAAACGACGGCATAAGCATCCAGGAAATCCCTAATGCAGAAGCCAGGATGCAATCCAAGCTGATACATGTGCTCTTCTCCAGCCAGCATTACAATTCCTTGATGCATCGAATTAGCATGCCGGTGCTGGAGAATGTAGCAGCCCATACCCTAGACGAAGTAGATTGGAATGGGTACGTGCGAAAAATGATTGATCAGGCGGCCAAAGCATTGGCCCTAGGAAGTGTACTAGCTGGAGGAGAATCTCCAGCTTCTAAAGTTACGGAAAGAAAGAAATCCTCCTCCAAAGCCTCCTTCATCGGGTATGGAGGTGTCTTGATTGCACTCATCTAGGAGGCAGTGAAGGAAGCACAGGAGGTGGAAGAAGGAGAAGGAGAAACGCCAAAGAGGTCGCCTCCTCACCAGGTCAAGGATAGGTCCACCGATAGAGCTGAGACAGAAGGAGAAGGGGAGGGACAGACTAGCAAAGAGACAACCAGGAAACCCAAGAAGAAGACGACGCAGAGAAAGAAGAAGGATGAGAAGGCAGAAAGAAGGAAACAGAAGACTTGGAAAGGGCAAAGAAAGAGTCCCTAAAAGAAGCCAAGGAGAGAGAGAGGACGAAAAGATAGGAGGAGGAGAAGGAAAAAGAAGAATTGCAGAAAGTAAAGAAGGCGTCGAAACAAGAAGCAGAGGAGAAGAAAAGGAAGGAAAAAGAAGAAAAAGGAAAAAAGAAGGAAGAGTAGAGAAAAGCAGAGGAGGAAAGGAAGAGAAAGGCGGATGAGGAAGAGGAAGAGTTGTGAAGGAAGGAAGAAGAGGATCTGGCGGAAGCCACACGCCGGTCCATCGAGCAACAGAGCCGAGCAGATGAACTGGGAAACCTGAGCCCACATAGAGAAGAGGGGCCAGGGTCTAGCACACAGATGCCAGAGTTTGTGCTACCTCTAGTCCCTGAGGGCAAGGGCAAGGCCCCGATTCATCCAATTCCTACCCTCCTGGTGCCTTCTGCTGAACCCACCACCATCACCCCTAGCATCCCGACCAGTGCCGACGTGTCAAACTTTGTGGCGTGGATGCAGTACTTCATCAACAAAGAGATGGACCAGGGACAGAGCACAGAAACCATGGCCACAGGACAAAAAAGGCCAGCTATGGATACGGAATCCAGGCAAGAGCCCAAAAGGCAGAAGGTAGAAGCCTCAACCTTGCCCATCCACACAATGATGATGCCATCAGCTAATTACAACGAATACGTCGCCGAGCTACTCTCCCAATTGGAGAAAGCTAAGGAGGAACGCAAGATAGCCGTGAGGCTGAGTTGGCAGCCAAGAAGGAATCAGTGGCCACCTTTCAGCTGGATAAAACAAGAATGATAGCCATGCAACAGAGGGAGATCGCAGATCTCAAACAAGAAATGAAGGCTAAGGATGAGTGGGAGGAGCACTGGAGACAACAGCTTGAAAACGAGACACAGGAACTAGTCAAAATGCAAAGACAGCACAAGCTCCTGATAGTGCAATATTAGGAGCTCACTATGAAATCTGCTCAGGTGGATGCGCTTGTGGTTGAGCTAAATGCCAGGGACGAGGAGAGAAAACAAGGCATAAAGGAGCAACAAGAGGAGATCGAGCACCTAACAGATCAACTAACCTCTGAAAAAGAAGAGCAAGAAAGGTTGGTTAGGGAGTTGGAAGACTATGAGCAGAAACTCATGATGCTAACCCTAAAGCAAGGAGAGAGCTTGGAAGTGATGAACAAAAGAGCAGAGGAGTGGGCTACGCACAATGAAAAGAGGGTGAAGACACTGGTGCGGCACCTTACTCTGGTAGAGAAGGAGAAAATCATCGCAGAGAGCAAGGCAGAAGCAGCCCAAGTGGCCTTCAGCACTCAGCAGAAGGCCTTCCTCGACACCATCCTAGACGCCACCCACGCAGCTCAAGGAGAGTCATTGGAGATGATGCAGAGAAAGCTTGTCATGGCACGAAGAGCCTTACATGCTGGATTGCAGATGCCACCCTTACCTACGGAGGTTAGGCTGAGCTTGGATGAGCAATGAAAATATCTATTGCTAGCCGGCCTAACCCCCCAAGAAATCGACGCCCTCGGATTTGAGGAGGAAGCAGCACAGGAAGAATGGCAAGGGGAGGAAGCAGAACTAGAAATCAACATGAACCGATTCAGGGAGGATGTAGTCCCACAATCCCCCTTTCCGCAGTCTCAAGAGCCACCACAAGAGGACCCATTTGTGGAAAGAAAAGCCGCCTCTAGGGAAAGACGTAGGAAGCTAACGGAGGAAGCCAGGAAACCCACGCAGAACTAGTGTTGTGGGAGATACAGGAACAAGGAAAGGATCCGTTCACCTTTAGTTTCCTCCTACCCAACAGTCTGCGGAGGGTCCTACCGCTCAAGGTGATGGACGAGGTAATCGCGGTTGGTGGCTAGTTGGGGCAAAGATGGCTAGAAGAGTGAGAAAAGGCCCCTACCTCTTGGGGCGCAGAAGCGGCTGACTACTGGCAGAATAAAGTTTTTGAAGTCCCACACATTGTACATGGCTACAAAAGCCAACCCCTATAGAGGAGGTGAGTATGCAACATCAGCATGCTCACCTAGATGGTGTTTTGTAACACCCTACCCTTCGAGCGGAACAACCCTACAAACATGGCATACCCTCGAAGGGTAGGGGTGGATTTTGATGCCACCCTCCACGGGCGGTACGACTTCCCTATTATTTATAACTCCACTGTAGTATCCTTCGAGCATGCCCTTCTCACCGCCGAAAGCCTAGATGAGTCTATGACGCGCTTTCTTGCGGATTTCTCCTTAAACACAATATTAGCAAGTTTGGAAATCTCCCAATTCCCATTTTTTGAATACTAAAAAGGTGGCACATGGATAACATGCCCATAAGTTTCTCAAAACCATATGATGTGACCTATCATTGGAAAGCCCTTGAAAAATGGAATCTAATGAGCTATAGAGCACTCGATTTGGAGTTATAGTGTTCAAGTTATGAAAAATCCAAAGATTTGACCATGTGTCCCAAACTTATGGGAAATTCCCATATTCCCCAATTTGGTGTTCTTATGCCCTGACCCCGCTTTTGTAACAACCTGTAATTATCTTAGGTTACTTAGGCTACTTCTTAAGCAGGACCCGACTCCACAAGAGTGCGGCCTAGCTCCCCTATTCTTTGACCCTAACGCTATAGACAACTGCGCCATGGCTCATCTTATGATGAGGGCTAGTCTCCTTCCCTCTTTTTGCCTAGCCCTCCTAGAAGATATGAATGACAGCCAATTTACTAGGTGCAGTCACCCTTTCCTCTCCACCACTTCTCTTCATGTCCGCATGAATCTGAAAGATTACATGCAAAGTCGCCAGTTTTTGAGCAAATCTATTCGACCTCCTTCCCCTCCTCATTCCGATGAAGACAATTAGGCCTGGTTATCATTTCAAAAAAAAAAAAGCACCACAATCATCACTGCACCTAGGGCCTCCCCTAGCCCCCTCCCCACTTCACACTTAGGGCACATCAATGGCAGGACTTTTAGACCTGTCACCCTAAGACTTGCACCGCACCTCCAACGACACAAGAACTGGGTCCTCAAGTGTGGGACATTACCAAGGGCTTGCCCAAGGATAGACCCATCTCCCAGTTCCACTGCCACGGCCACCACACACTACACGAAGAGGCAGACACACCCCTTAGGGATTGCACAACTTTTCTTGCAGGTTATGTTTGAGTTTCAAGAACTGGCTACTCCGCTGAAGAGGATCGCCCACGGCATCCTTTAATGACCAAGACTTTTTCCATGTGCCGATGTCCAGCCATCTGCCTGATGGCTCCATGATTAAACAAGTCAAGATAAATCTGCCATTGGCATAGATCTTGGAACCTCATCTTCCAAAGATGCATGCCCAATGTCTCAAGATCCACGGATCGCTTATTGATTCCACAAGCCTGAAGAATTTCAATGCAGAGTTGAAGATCTTCAACGCAGTACTGAAGACCTTCAACTCAAAGACAAAGATCTTCAAATCAACGACACAGATTTTCAATGCGGAGACAAACCATATCTTTGTCAAGAAAGAGTTCGAGGGGGCTTCTCCAGGATAAATCCCTCCAATACCATCCTCCTAAGGGATTTCTTATTGCTTCAAGCGTTTCTAATGCTCAAGGGACGACCGGCTACATAACGGACGCCACAACTGTGTGGAAGATGCCGAGCATCTTCATGGAGCCTAAAGCAAGCTGGAATCTCTCCTGATCATTGTCACTAAACTCCATCAACTCTCATTCACACAATCACCTTGGAAGCGGTGTCACCCACCCACTAGTTCCACCTAGCAACAGACCTAACTAGCCACTACTTCCCATTGCAGTGCCATGGGACTGGCACTTGGCTAGGAGGGGGGTAATGTTACCATGTTTCCCACAGCACAGAGGAGCGGAAAACGGAAAAAAAGGAAATAGCAAAAAAGGCGCAGGATAAAAGCAGAAAAAAGTGCCTTGACCGGTAACCAGACCCTGAAAAATTTAAATGTTCGGGCACGACCCTCAGAAAGTCTCAGTGTCACCCCGAGGCAACAAAAGAGTAAAAGACGCACCATTAAATATGGAAGCACTCCCGAATCCTTGTAAAAGAGCGCCAGGCTTGCTCCTGTGCAAATTGTATGCATTAGTTGGGAATAGGATGAAATTAGAGTGGTGGGAAATGGGAAAAAGGGCCTAGGCTACGGCCGGCCATGTAAAAAAGGAAAAAAGGGGATGACCGCCCAAAAGGGATTTAGGGTTTTGTATATAAATTTAAAAAAATGAATGAGAAGGTCATTCTTTGGTGTGTGGCAAAAAAGAGTCTTCTTCTCCCTCTCTTCTTCTCTCCTTCTTGCTCTTGTGTGCTCTTGAGAGAGGGAGTGTGAGAGTGTGAGGGAGTGAGTGTGAGTGGGAGTGAGGGATCAAGAGGGTGAAGCTCTTCACCATCTCCTCTCTTCTTCTTCTCTTCTCTTCTCTTCTCTTCTCTTCTCTTACGCATGCGGCTATGGAGGATGGGGCTTGGAGATGGAAGAGGCTTGAGGATGCTTGAGCTAGCATCGAGAATCATGGAGCTACTGGAGTGCAAGAGAGAGGAGGGTACTCGATCAAGCATCAAGGTAAGCTCACTACACTCGTAGGATCGACGGCGTGTTGGCTAGGTGAGAGATAGCCATTAGAGCTCACTTGGAACGCTTGAAACAATAAGCGGTCCGTGGGTCTTGGCGGTTGAGCGAAAGCTCCCACACTTTACATATGGCATAATCTGTCTAACAGCATCTAGGTGTATACATAGTCACATAATCAATTTTAGCTCTAGCACTAATGTCCAACTTGACATTCTAATCAAGAGGTGTATCCAATGGTTTACATGCAGCCATGCTATATTTCTTCAGTATTTCCATGGCATAGTGTATGTGCATAAGCCATAAACCATTTTTAGCCTTCATCACCTCAATACCCAAGAAATACTTCAGTTCACCTAAGTCTTTCATGTCAAATTTAGATTTCAACATCTGCATAACATGATGTATCTCCAAGTCATCATCATCTATGATTATCAAGTCGTCAACATAGATTACTAACACTACCAAGCCTTTGCCTATCTTTTTCATAAATAGACTGTGATCAGCCATGCCAACAGTAAATCCCAAACTCTGCAAGTAACTACTGATCCTTGCATGCCAGGCTCTTAGAGCCTGCTTCAGCCCATACAACACTTTTTTTAGTTTGCATACATAATGTTGAAAATCAGGGTGTATATACCCTTCAAGCCAATCCATATAAACATCCTCTTCCAATCACCATTGAAGAAAGCATTTTTCATGTCCATCTATTGCAATTTCTAGCCTTTAGCAGCAGCCAATGCGATCACTATTCTTATGGTTGCCATCTTGGCAACAGTGCTGAATGTTTCCTCATAGTTTAATGCATATTGTTGAGCATATCCTTTAGCAACTAGCCTGGCTTTGTACCTCTCTACACTGCCATTCGACTTGCATTTAATCTTGTAGACCCATTTTCAGCCAATGGTCTTTTTTCCTTTTGGCAGTGGCACAAGTCTCAAGTACTATTTCTCAGCCAAGGAATCTATCTCCTCATCCATAGTTGTGCATCAATTTTTATCCATCACTACTTCAACAAATGTAACAGGCTCTTTGACCTCTATCACCTTTGTCATATAAGCAAAATTCTTTGCAAAAAAACTACTGTAAGTCAGGCTATCCACAAGATACCTAACTCTCTACGAGTGTCTAAGCTGTGGTGCACTACTTGATTCCCCTCTCTCATGAGGTGGAATGTACGTGTTCTGCCTAGTGCCATGTGTATACACTATAGAAATACCAAGCTCACTATCTAGATTGTCAGTTGAGTCATAGCTTGAAGTCATCATACCACGTGTCATCATACCAAATGCATCATCAGAAGCTTTTTCCTTCCCTTTGATATCCATCACATCATATCTCCCCCTCACTAACATAGTGGTGTGAGTGGACGGTGAGCCAGATCTTTGAAATCTCCCTATCCATGGAGATACCATCTTACCACTAGGGCCTACCACTACAATACTCTGCTACTGCGAATCAACTATAGAAACATGAGTAGAAGGCATATCTAATGGCATTGCAGCAGGTGATGTATACCAAGAGGCCATCTCATCAAAGATAACATCTCTGCTGACTAATGTCTCCCGAGTAAAAGAATCATAGCATTTATATGCCTTCTTCTCAAATAACCAATAAATACACACTTATGTACTTTCAGATCCAACTTCTTCCTCTTCTCATCAAGTATATACACATAAGCAAGATAACCAAATACTTTCATGTGACTGATATCAGGCTTGTAGCCATACAGTTTCTCAAATGGTGTCATCTCATGAATACTTGCAGTGGGAGTCCTATTCAAGATATACATGGTTGTCATAATAGCCTCAGCTCAATAATAGAGTGGCATACTTTTTTCATTCATCATTGCCCGAGCAACTTCCATTAATACCATGTTCTTTTGCTTAGCTACCCCATTTTTGAGTGTGAATGATTTGTTTTTTGGGCTGATTTTTTGTTGTTTTTTTTGCTGAATGGTTATTTTTGGTCATTGATTGTTTGAATTTGAAGATGTTTTGAAGTGTTTTGAATGGTTTGAGTATGTTTGAAGGGTTTATGTTGGTTTTTGATGAGAATATGTTGTTTTAAAGGGTTCTGTGATTCTTTCTGTTTGGTTTTGTAAGGTCTTATTTTCTTCTGTTTTGTTTCTGTTTTGGTAGTTGAGATGATTGAATGGATGATTTGAGAGATGGTTGAGGTTATGTTAAAAGGTTTACGAAATATTAAATTGGTTTTTGTAGGTTTTAAGGTTTTTATTGATCTTCTATAAGGTTCTGTAGCTTCTGCAGTTCTGTTCTTCTGTTGTCCTGTTGTTCTATGGTGATGGACCTAAAAACGGGCCGGCACTGGCTCATGCACTAGCCGGACCTCGTCACTATGCACAAGACAACCCCTCGGCCTCGCGGCCAGGAGCGTCTATCAAAATCTCTTCCTTCCTAAACATTGCGTTTGTAATACGTTGTAGTCCAACTGATCCTAACCCAATATTACTCCTCAGAGGGAGTCCCTTTCACATAGCAAAAAGGCTCGAATCACATACACATGGGGTTCCTCCTACGGCTAAATGCCGTCAACCCTCTGCGACTCTCCTACACCTTGGGGATTGGCCCCTCGATGCGTCACTCAACATTTAGACATTTCGCACAAACGTCGCTCAAGGTACCAAATAAGCGTATTCAGGAATGTACCATTGTCCTCACTTGACTTCCCCTTTAGGATCCCACGACTAGCCTACAGCATGGGTATCTCACTGCCTCTCAACGTAGGTCATGTCCTCATAAACCAATTGCAATGCATGTCCAGGAGCTAACCACTGATACTCTTAAATCTTTTCATACTCTATGCATTTGGTGGATGTCTAGTGCTCAAACATTTAGCAAAACAGTATCGTGCACAAGTGCAAATCATTCTTTCATGTTTTTCTTTCTAACCGCTTTGTGCTTCGTTGCATGGGCTTAGCACCGAGGTGATCCTCGTGCTACTAAGCTCTTAATCTTAATTATCACCCGTCCTAAATGCTATGCATAGAAATCAGCAACTTTCCCATCATCTCACACGGAATTTAGACATATTTCAACTTCTCTACCCTTCCCCGTTTAAATAGTGCATCGTTGGATAGGTGTATAGGGTATTTTGACATCATTTTATGTGGAAAAACTAGAAAAAGACACACTAGAACAAGAAGGCGGGGTTGAACTGAGGCAAATCCTCATGCTTCAGTCCCCACAACCATTCACAAACATTGCTCTTATTTATCCCTATTTTTCGGAACCCAAAATGCATTTTTCCCCTATTTTTCATGGTTTTTCCCTATTTTCTTGCATTATTTAATTGCTGAAAATTCAAAACAGGTTATGGGCTGTGGCCCTTAGTTCCTTCTTGCAGAGAAATGAAAGTTTAGTTGATGTTCCTATCCATTTTTCCATTTTCATGCCAAAAACCCTCATTTCCCCTTGTTTTTCATGTTTTACGTGTTTTAACATATTATTTTGAACCACAAAATGCATA
This sequence comes from Lygodium microphyllum, assembly GCF_053477565.2. NCBI lineage: Eukaryota > Viridiplantae > Streptophyta > Polypodiopsida > Schizaeales > Lygodiaceae > Lygodium > Lygodium microphyllum. The sequence goes on along the minus strand of NC_141147.1, from coordinate 11,825,968 downwards.
TTTTTCTGATTTTTTGATCATGACCAGCAAGAACTCATAGAAAAAAGTATCATGAACAATTATTATCCCACGTGAACACCATTTCATCCATCAAAAGCCATAAAAACTCAAATTTCCTTTGAAAATTTTAAATTACTGCGTATTTGCGTGTTTCGGGTTTTGTGTCCATGGCTGTAGATTTAGAAAACAGCAGCACTTCATGTCCAGCAACATCACAAATCACCATTCTCAGCCCGTGTAGCAATCCGATCCATGCCGGACAAGTCTCCATCATTCTTTCTTCTTCCTTCTTCTTCCCACATGAACTTGCCTTTAGAAGAGAGAGAAAGACTGAAATCAGAATTCTCCAAAGAGGGCATCATTGCGCGAGCGAAGGGCGGCGATAGAGTCCACAGACAGGAGGGGATGAAGGGCAATGCTCATTGATAGGGGTTGTTTGCAGGCTGCATACTCCATTGATCAACAATGGGGCGCATTTTTCGGCGCCTGCTGTCCACGATTCCTTCCCACGATTTCATGCATCTCTCTCCTCCAAAGTTTCATGTTACATTTAAATTTGGGCTCCCAAGGGTCACTTGCCCATTTTGGCCAAATTTTGTCCACCCCTTCGTATCTTGACCGGTTTCTTGGCCATTTCCCCGTCCGGACTCGGAATCGAGCTCTGAAAAATCCTGGGCGTCCGGCTTAGCATTCCGCATTGGCCAGTAGCTTGTGTCAACCCGCACGACTGTCTGAAAAATTATGAAAAATCAACAAGTGTCGCTCGGGCGCCTTTAAAACACTTTGATGCTTAAAATCGTCCTAGATCGAGCCGCCGCCTTTGACAGTGAATATTTTCCCCTTGATCTTCATAATTTTTAGCTATTTTTAAGCACTTGCCGTCTCCTAAATTCCGCTCTCATATGGTCTGTGTTGTTTGTTTTTGTTGAGTGTTATGTTGGATGTATGGATGCTTTGGAAAGTGTTCTTGTCTTATGAAAGGATGAATGGAAGCTCTATTCAAGATAATTGAAGTGAGGAAGTAGCTGATAAATATTCACAGAAGGTTACAGAAGAAAAGTGACAGAAGCTAGATCTCACAGGACACTATGATATCTGTGGTGCCTCTTTGCATCTAACACACCTTTTGGGAGGTGTATCCACGACCTAAGAAGGATTATTGAGAGCCATTATTGAGCATTTTAGTAAGGAGATGATGTATTATTGATTGAGAGAGAGAAAGAAAGAAAGAAAGAAAGTTATATTAACGTCTTCTAAAGACCAAAACTGGCCTATGAGACAAACTGTGATACAACTGATGAGGTCCAGCTATCCAAAATAAAAGTGCTGAATGAAAAGCTAAAAACTCGAAACTGAAAATACGGTGCTGTGAGTGTGATAAGTGTCATGTATGTGTATGTGTGTATGTAGCTCTGGTACTCCAGATAATGGCTACAAAAGGGGAACAAATGTCGACTGTGATAGGGGAACAACTGTCGGCTGTGATAAAGTGGTGCAATGTGTATATGTAACAGATGCAGGGAGATATACTATCCTGGGATGTAGTAGCAGTCGTCGAAGTCGCTAATAGCAGGTGATCCCTCTTGGATGCAGGATGTGGTACATCGGCGGTGGAGAAAGAGCAAACTGGAGATCTGAGATCCAATGTGTCGAGTGTCGTCGGATCTCAGTCTGCTGTCGATGTAGATCAAGAATCCTCCGGATCTCCTGTCGGTGTGGCTGTGGGGTCCAAAACCCATGGATCCTCGTGTGGCGTCGGGTACGCTGGTCCTCAGCCTGCTATAGTGTGAGCCCGGAGGTCTGGCTGGAGGCTGGTACAGTAGCTCTCACTCTGTTTGTCTGAAAGAACTGTGTAATAGTCGTCTGGGTGGGCCCCTCTCTGACCGGGACCCGCTGTGTGCTCTGCTCTCTGATGTGCCATGCCTCTCCCAGAAAATGGCCAAATGATCTCTGATCCATATCAGTCATACATCCCTAAAGTGAGCTGCTCAATGTGTATCTAGATCTCAACTCTGAGTATGCCGGGCATCTGAGAACAAAATGCTCCTCACTCTCCACCTCTGATCTGCAAAGGGGGTATATCCTCTCCTCCCGTGGGATGCCACTGGCTCTGCCACTCTCAATCATAAGCTGATGTGATGATACCCTGAGCTGTCCAATAAGAACTCTCAATCGATGTGGCATATAGATCTGCATATATCTCGGAATCTCTATGAATCCCTGCTCTGATATACTCAAGAACTGTGTATAATAATGTGTCATCTTCGATGGCAGTGGCTGTGCAGGGCTGACCCATGTCCTCTGTATATAAATATGCCATATCTCCTGTCTAATGACTCTGTTCCTCTCAGAGAGAGAGAGGGTGTAAGTGGGAGCCTGAGTATCATATAGAAGAGGTGGGAGTCTATCAATGTCCAGCCCATGTCTGTCAAACCAAGCTCTAGTCTGTGCATACCATGATGTGGTATCCCCCGCTCGAGCCATCTCCTGAGATGCCATATATGCTCTATATGCAATGCGATCTCTGTCCATATCCTGAAATTTGTGTAGGAAGCAGACTGTCTGAAATAATGCCTTGACTAGCATGGGCGGTGTGGCAAGCTCTGCTCGCACAATGTCATGTGGGATTGAGGCCTTGCTGCGAATCAATCTAGATATCATGATCACCTGAGGTCTCTCCATCAATGTCCATACATAATCGGCAAGGCTTGGCCCCCATATAGCTGCTCCATACATCAGTGCTGGAGTGACTAGAGTATCAAAGAGCCACCCCTTGGTGCGGGGCTCCTGGAAATGTGCCTGATGACACTGTCGCTCCATAAGAGCCAATGCTGAGTATCCTCTAGTGAGGTGGTCACGAGCTGCCTATGTCATCGAGAAAGTCCCTGAAGCTGCTGTAAAGGCGACTCCCAAATATACATATGATCCAGTGACCTCAATACTCCCTCCTACTGCCATGAAAATACTATGTTTGCGTATCTGAGCTGATGTATGGAATATAAGAACCTTGGTTTTACCAAGGTTCACTGTCATGCCTCTCTGTATGGAAAAATCATCCAATGCTAATAAATGCTGCTGTAATCCCTGAGCTGAGTCTGAGACCAACACAATGTCATCTGCATATAGTAAGATATGAACTGTGGCTCCACTGAGATCTATACCTCCACCGGCTCGCTGTTGAATAAACTCTGCTATCTCATCAATGTATAGCCCACATAGTGTCGGTGAGAGTGGGCATCCTTGCTTCACACCAATGGTGCTCACAAGGGGATCTGAGAGTCAGAGATAGCCAACTCGCATTCATTGAGAAGTTTCTACACATCATCAAGTGGGACATTGTAAAGAAGCTTGAGGAGTCATGGTCAATGGAGGTTCAAGAAAACAAGAAAGAAAAGAGTTGAATTATTCGTGGATGCTCAACAGTAGGATACACGGGATGCGTGGTGCACTGACAATCTCTTGTTTGTCCAATTTGCAACCCACTGGAAGTTGGTGGATAGAGTATTCTTCACAACATACACTATTGAAACCATCAGAAGCTGGCATTATTATGATGATGGCACAACAACGATCCTTAGAAGAATGAGTTTTGATACCTTCAAAACAGAATATCTCCCTCTCTATAGAGGCATGAAAGATGAATTCAGAAACATAGAGAAGAAGGAAGTAGAAGAGATGTTGGCTAGAGAGTCCTTTAGAGACTGAAGCCCCTCTGATTCTATTCTGTTGAGTATAGACCAATTGGTTGTGGAGCCAACCCCCTGATAAATGATGCAATCAAGAGGCAAGCACTAGAACGAGTCCAAAGGTACGTGAGAAGAGAGAAGGCAAAAATCAAGTCCGAGAATGAGCTTGCAGTAGAATCCTCTTTTGACGCCCTAAAATCACTCTTTACAGAAGTTCCCATGGTGACTCAAATTCCCCTTCCTAGTTAGATTCATCCTGGAAATATTGATGAGAGGCCAACAAATGTAGTCCCATTGCCATTTTTTAAGGGAGAGTACAATGAAGACCCTGATCTTCATGTAGCAAAGTTTATGGTAGCATGTGTGGCTAATAATGCCAAAACCCTTGAGCATTGGTTTGCAATATTCCCCACTACTTTCAAGGGCACGGAGTTTCAATGGTATGAAAGTCAAACAACAAGAAATTTTGGCACATGGGACGACTTAAAGTTGGCCTTCCTCACTAAATTCAAGCGTAAAGATTTTGAAGAGCAAATGCGAGAGGAGTTCATGAAGTCCTCTAGAGAAAGAGTAGAAACTTATGTTTTGCGAATGGAATCCATCCTGAAGAGATGGACCAATCATCATTTGGATGAAGACATCTAGAAAGGAGTGTTCCTTAGAGGCCTATAACTAGAAGTTTGCAAGTTTGTGAAATTGAGAAGACCAAGCAACTTGCAAGTTGTAGTGGAAGGTGCAAGACTGAAAAAATTGAAGCAAGGTTTTCAATGACCTCAGGAAGAGGAGTCTTACCTCCTCCCATGCTAGGAATGGTATACCCACTAAATGCAGTCCTAGGGATAGTTCCCTACCCCTACCTCTAGATGCAAATAGTGTCACAGTACAATGCACCTAATCCACAATGGCCATAGATGACAATGCCTCAAATGATGGTTCAACCACAACAACAGTGGCCTCAAATAGTTCCTCCAATGGCAACCCAACAACAGTGGAATCCTACCCACTGGAATCAACAACCCCAAGTCTCAACAAGAGCTTTGAATCAGAACCAGAACAGAGGACCTCCTAGGTCAACCCAACTTGTGTATACCGTAATTACAGAAGCTTTCCAAAACCCTACTACAAATACTCTAGGAGTTGAAAATCTGAAGGACTACCTATCCAACTTAGTGGCAAGTATCAAGGGAGAGCTTATGGATGTGATTACAGAGCAGTTACAGATGCTGAAGGTGAATATTACCAATATATCCACTCCTGCAAGAGGTGGGAGAGATGTGATGCATTCTAATACATGGTGCAAAAAGTTCCATCAAGAGGGACATTTAGCTACTGAATGTACCTGAAAACCAACCATTCTTGGAGCCTTCTATTCATACTGTTTGAGGAAGAACCATATGGAGGATATTTGCCCTCTGAAAGGGATGCACAAATAAAGAAAGAAATATGAAGACACAAGATTCTAGAGGATGACAATCTATTGGCGATGGTTAGAGATCAGAGGTGGAATGTTACAGATATGAAGAAAAGGGTCATATCTCACTGAATTGTCCAAACCCTAGAAGATATGTGGATTACAAAACCTTATGCAGTCAATGCAAAGGAGAAGGCCACACAACAAAAGATTGTCCAAGTCCAGCCCCTGTGAAATCTACTTCTGATACCTAATAGAAGACCCAAGAACCTGCTTCCAATTTGGTGGAATTGGAAGTGGCCGCAATAACATGAGGAAAGAAAGGAGAATCTGTAGTTTTAAAAGATATGTTCCTTCTGCCAAGACTGTGAAGGCCAACCTTCCTCGGGATAAGCAGAACAATGAAATCCACAATAAGGAAGTACAAAGCACTACACAGCCACAGAGAGCTACAGAGACAGTTGCAGAGATAGGACCAAAGGTCCAGAAAATAGAGGATGTGGAAGGACCTCCTCATGAAGAAGAAGTGCAAGTGTTGCTGCTCCTAGAAGAAAAAGGGAAGATAAATGTGGGCGTGGCCCTATTTCCTAGCCGATTGGAAAAGCCTATGGATCCTATCAAAGAGTATGATTTGATAAATGACCTAGACACCTTTAAACCAAACCTAACATTCATGATGCTGCCTCCCAGTTGTCAAAAAAGATTCAAAACCATCTTGACAAAGAAGACACAACCTAAGGATAGCTCCCCCAACAACGACCAAGTCCAATAGAGCCTCTGAACCCGTAAAGGAAGTAGATGTGGCTAATAGCCACTGTGTAGATTTGCAAGAAATACAACCTACACAGTGGCTTATCCGATTGGCAGACCAAAGCAGAATCAAACCATTGGGCATCCTCCCATACGTAAAAATAACCCTTGAAAGAAGAGACTATTGGTTGACATATTTGGTGGTCAAATCAAATTCTTACGGGATCTTATATTCTCTGCTGTTGGAAAGACCTTGGCTTTTTGAAGCGAGAGCAAGGACGGACTAGTTCAAAGGAACCCTAACCCTAGGTAGAGGACCCAATAAAGTGGTGTTGAAGTTGTATGGATTGCAAAAAGGTAATGGATCTATGTCCATCAAAGTCATAGCAAACTCCTCCAATGAAGTAACAGATGGTACATCAAGAGATGAAGAGGCTGCCAAATAGATCTTTCCCAAGAAAACAGAGGCACAGTTCCTAACAGTGGGCACTGTAAGCCAACTACAGAAAGAAGCAAAGCCTTTTTCCATGGGAGAATACCTCCTACCTAAACCCGAATTGACTTTTGAAATCACCTCTGACAGCAAAATAGAAGCATGGATGTACTCTTCTCCCTGTTACTACATGGCAGTCATAGAGTCAGAGGCAGAGATAGAAGCAGATGACATAATAGAGATCTTGCTCTTCTCTTACACAGAACACCCACAGATGTAGAAATAGAACCTAAAGAGGACAAAAGTGATAATGCAGACAAAGATTATGAAATAGAGTTAAAAGGGTCTATCCTACTCACAGAAGGTAGAGATGAGGAAGCCGTTCATGACATTCCTGAAGCCTCAAAAGCAAAAGATCCCTTTTTGTTTGACAGAACAATTGTGGTACCCTTTGGACTAATCCAAGAATCATGTCATACACAAAGCCTTTATAAGAAATGGATTAAGAAGAATAGGCCTTCCTTCAGCAGTGGCTCTTGTCATCCAAAGTTACCCTTCCTTAAAGAAGATGATGACGATGTACCTTGCTAACAACCCCCGGTCCTACAGTAAACAAACGCAAGAAGTTCCTGTTATGTGACGTTCTTGGATGCATCTTCACAAGAAAAATTCTCGAGCCAAGAAGTAACTCATTCCCAACCCAAACTCAAAACCTTAATGATACCATTTTAGCCTTACAAAGAGTGAGCTAAGCCTCCATTAAAAGACAATAGTAGTTCCAGTGCATCATTAGAAGATGAGACCACTCCCTTGAAGAAGTCAGATCTTTACCCAGAAGCAATCCGTGGGGCATTTATCCGTGAAGTGAAAGGTGAAAGGCAATTGACGTTCTTGGATGCTGATGGTATTGAACGTCACTTGAAAGTGGGTCTAAATCTTCAAGAAGAAGAAGTAGTGCTGATAGATGAATTTTGATGCCGAGAAGTGCTTTAAAATAGCCAAAAATAACGCATTTCAAGGGAAAAATAGACTTCATCGAAGGCGGTGGTAGCAATCAGTACGATTTTAAGTAGCAATGCCCGAAAAAGGCTTAAAAGACACACTTGATGATAGTTGGTGAATTTTGACAATTTTTTGGCGTGTCAGATGAGACTTTAGGAGATGCCCATCACTGGAGGACTTCAAGACAGACACCCAGGATTTTTCAGACTTCAAAACGAACATCGGACGAGGAAATGGGAGCGCCCGGGAGGCCAAGGTCCAAAGGAAGTGTGAATGGTCCTTAAGGGGGGTAGTAGGGGGGTGTGACCTTTGGGGCCACCCCCCCAAAATTTTTGTATGAAGGGGGAAGGGGGGGGAGGGACGTTTTTTTCACCGCCTGCTACAGAGAGGGCACCATATTCACGATTGATGGAGAGGGGGGTTTATGGCACTCAAAAGCAACCCCCCTAACTGATCGGATGCTTGAGATACTCTTGATCTACGCTTCCTATCGCTCCACTCCACTCCTCCAATGGCTGCTCGATTGTGGAGATCAGATTTCATTCTTTCTCTCTCCTCCCTCTCTCTCTTGCAAGGGGCAGTTCTTGCGTGTGAAGAAGAATGAAGCCTGGTTGATGAATGCTCGTCCGACGTGGTACCAGATTGCTTCCCAATCAAAGGTGGGCTGAAGATTGCAGTGGGGAGGTGGGCTCAGCATCAAATAGGCCATGATTTGCAGACCCGCAACAAGTTTCAAAACCCGAAATAATAAAAGATACACAGTAATGACATTTTTACAAAGAAAATGGCTCTTTTTTCGCATTTGATGAGGTTAGCAATGTTCATATGGGTTGAAAATTGATGGACATGTTTTTTGTTGTTGGTTTTAGTCTTTCATAATAAAAGAATCAGAAAATATACACTTGAAGTGTGGAAAATAAATGGGAAAAACCTGAAAAGCATGATTTTTAGAGAAAAATGGAGTTTTTAGGCTTAAAATGGGAAAAGCATGAAACAAAATACCAATAAAATCTACATGGTTGTTGTTTAAGGACTCAAGAGACATAGCTCTCAAATAATGCTAATTTTTCTCCATTTTTATTGATAATAAATAAGGAAAAATGAGGGAAAATACTCTTTAAAAGGGGAAAAAAATAGTGAACGGGCAAGGAAAATTATGGAAAATTATGGATGTGTCTGTGAGTGTATAATGAGAATAATTCATGAGGTTTTGCCTCAGATTATCCCTATTTATATGTTTTTGTGAGTATTTACTGCTTATTTTGTGTGAAATACACATGAAATTACCCTTTTACCTATCACTGCAAGCAAAACTTTAAACAATAGGGAGAGAGGGGAGTTTGAGTATTGAAATATGTTATAAAATCTGATATATTTGCTACATTATTCATATAGGATGACGTTAAGTTAAATAAAGGGAAGTACAACATGAGTGTAAGGCTCGGTGTCTTCTCTCATTACAGCAATTACGTGTTAGTGTATGGAAACATGAAAAGAATGGATTTGCACAATGCATGAGGCTGTTTTCCAATTGTTTGAGCACTTCATCATATACATGTTTGCATCAAGCATCGTTAAATGGTATCAATTACAAGCTTCTGGATGCATAGCACTTGGTTTCTTTAGGACTTGATCCACGTAGAGAGAGTGAGCAACTCGGTTGTAGGTCTAGACGGTGGGTCAAAAGGGGACAGATAAGTGAGGATAAGTGCATTCTTGGAACGTTAAATATATTGGCACTATGAGGGGAGTTTGTTTCGAATATGTCTATGTGTGGAAGCAGTGCATCGAGGGACCAATCCCCAAGATATAGGAGAGCTATAGTAGGGCCATGGCAATCAGTCGATGGGGTGCCCTTATGTGTGTAATATGTGGCATTTATTGCTGATATATGTATAATCTCCCTTTGAGGAGACGGAAAAATTTGTCCCCACTTGCCTTTCAATGCATCATGATTAACTTTCCATAATTTGTTCTTGCTGACATCAACTTTTATTTGATCATGTATGTCTTGGATTAATCTCAAGTTGGATAATAAGCCATTGTAAAAGGGTAAGTAGCAGCTAGTGAGTTATGTACCTTTGCTGCCAGCTCCTCCCAGTCTGACTATGCCTATGGCTAGTCAGTTGGCTCCACCAAATGTTAGAGGCCAAGTTTCGAACCCTAATGTGGTTCTTGTGAGTCAACAACCAATGCCTAATCAAATTGTTAGGCCAATGGAACGACGGATAGACGATCAAGGCTATGAGTCGAGTGCCTCTAATGTCCTTGGCGAAGTTAAGGATATGATGAAGCACTACACTGACATGATTTCTGAACAATATCGGCAAATAGCTATTGACGTCAATTTCCTAAAGAAGCATCAGAATTTGATAGGGAGTCGATGCCCTGAAGAGGGTGGTCCATCAAGATTCAGCTGTAAGTGGTGTGGCGGATAACATTTCCCTAGAAACTGTCCAAATGTTAAATGTGATATTTGTGGGAAGTTGGGCCACTTAGCCGCTACCTATTGGAGTAAGATTAGTTCCCTCCAACAAGGGAGTAAACAGCCAGGTCCAGTTAATCATAGAGCACAAGGTAATAACCTCCAGCAAAATGATGGACCAAGACAAATATTGCAAAGGGGAAAGACCACTATAGAGGAGTTGCCACAAGGCAATGGAGTCAGCCTTATCGAGGCTGTACGCGTCAATGGCACTGAAACCTCTAACCTACGAGCCATGACAAGAGGCCAAAATGCTAAAGAGATTGATAAAGATACTGCAAAACCGATTGAGGAAAACCTTAAGCAAGGGGATAAGGGGACGCAAGTCCTGAATCCTGGCGTGGAAGGTGGACCTCTAAAGCTTGTTGACAAAAAATTCGATCCTAAGAAGGATGAGGAAGTGCCAAGAAAGAAGCCAAGAGCTAAAAAAGAAGCACCAAACCGGTCATGAGACCAAAAGAGAGAATGGTTTGGTGAGAAAAGCGAGCTCTGGCTACCTATCATGATTTTGATTTAGCTAGTTCTCTTTGCGAAGTCAAACCAGATGTAAACCTCTTACAGTTGATTAAATTATCTCTAGGAGTACGCTAGGAATTCAAGAAGATCCTGCGTATTGGATATATTGTAGAACCTTTGGGCATAGCACAAGTAAGGAAAGATTGGTTTGATCATGCTGAAAAGAATTGCCCTAGGGTTCCAACATACGTGGATGGAATATTAGTGGAGCATGCTATCGTAGACAATGGGTCCTCTGTCAATATCATGAGTTCAGAGTTGATGGAGAGGTTGGGTCTAGGCATTCAGAAAGATAGCTCCACCCTTCTTAGAATGGCTGATGATAGTCTAAGGCAACCAGAAGGTTGCGTTACTAAAGTCCATGTTACAGTTGCAAGTGTAGAATGCTTATTGGACTTTAGCATGATAATATTTTCCAGACGTATGAGCTATCGAGTCTTGCTAGGTAGGCCTTGGATTTTACGAACATACTGTCAAGTCAATATACCCGCCCGTCGAGTGGTTCTAGGTAGAGGTGCTAATCCATTAATAGTCAATGCTTACCCTGAGTCTCCTCAAAGTGAGAGAGGTCCTTTATCCTCTACTGAATTAGAAACAGCAGATGATCCATCTGGTAGTGAGACATCATCCAGTGATGAATCTAAAGAGGGGTCCACTACAGAGGATATTTATCAGATAACTCTAAATGAGCCAATAGAACCGCAAGATAGGATAAGAGACACGGATGTGATTGAGTTGGACCTTGGCACAACCACCATGCATAGTATAAGCTGCTGTTTAGCCCAAATATGGGAGGAAAAGTGGTATCATTCGATAGCTTTTGCTAGTCGTAAATTGGGCATATTAGAAATTGACTACACCTACATGGAGAAGTTGTGCCTTGCGATGGTCTTTGCGACTAAAAAATTCAGACACTACATCCTCTATGAGACGGTAGTTTTCTGTACGAAGGCAAAAGGGTTTAGATTGCTTATGAACAAGCTACAACTGCCTGATCATCTGGCAAAGTGGTTAATTACTTTGTAGGAGTTCAATTACGAGATTAAGAGTAAGCCACCAAGGTTGCAGGGTATTGTGGAATGCCTTGTGGATTTTGGGAAGCTAAAAGAGACTCTGGCTGAAGGAAGTGATATTGGAAATGTTTAAAATTGATACAGCTTCTATCCCATCTTGGTATGCTGCTATCACGCATTATCTATCAACAGGAGAGACTGGAGCTGGTTTATCAAAATTAGAAAAGACAAAAATCAGATAATAGGCTTTGAAGTTTTCCTTGATCGCAAGAACACTATATCAGCAGGGTATTGATGATATCTACCACCGATGTGTGATGCTTGATGATGTTCCCTTCATCTTGGAGTAGTGCCATGACTCTGCATGTGGAGAGCACTTCGCTGGACGGTTGACGACACATAAAGCTTTAAGAGCTGGATATTGGTGGCCGTCCATCTTCCAAGATTCCTTTGAGTACGTTAAGAGATGTGATACTTGTCAAAGACATGACAGCAGAGAGAATGGGAAACGCACACTTACGCCTATCATGGCTATTCTTCCATTTGAGAAGTGGTGCATTGACTTTGTGGATCCTATCACCCCGTCATCTACTACTCAAAAGAGGTACATTATAGTAGCAACTGATTATTTTACAAAATGGTTAGAAGCGCGGGTGACGAGGCAGTACAACGCAAAAGAGACTGCAAGTTTCCTTTTAGAGTAGATTATTTGCCATTTCGGTCTACCAAAGGAACTATGTCGGACCGTGGAACTTACTTTTTGAATAAAGTGATAAAAAGTTTGACTGAAGCTTGGCAAATCAAGCATAACAAAATGACCCCCTATAATCCGCAAGCCAACGGGCAAGTCAAAAGTACTAATAAGAAACTTGTGGGTATCTTGTCTAAAATAGTCTCGGAGAAGAAACGAGACTGGGACATGAAGTTGTATGTGGCCGTATGGGCATACAATACAACGTTGAAGTGAGCTATCGGCCATACTCTGTTTAAATTAGTTTATGGGGAAGAGTGTGTGTTACCCCTCGAAATCGAGTTGCCAACCATACGGTTTGCAATTAACCACTCTTTGGGAGATGAGGATGCACTCTTTGAACGTTTCACGACTATAGCCCACCTGGATGAACTAAAATTGCAGAGCTTATTACACCAGGAGATAGCTAAACGTCGGATGAAGCAGTTACATGACCTTAAAGCAAAGAAGTATACCTTTAAAAAAGGGCAATTAGTTCTGTACTACGATGCGCATAGGGAGCTATTTTTAGGGAAGCTGGAACCTAGTTGGGATGGCCCCTACAAGATTTTCAGGATAGGGAAAAATAGGTCTACGGCTCTACTAGCTAATCTGCAGGGAGTAGAATTTAAAAATAAGGTTAATCTTAATAAGATTAAACCTTATTATTTCTAAGTATGCTAACATGGCAAAATGCATTGCAGGTCCATGTTGGGGCTGATTTGAGACCTGCAAAAGAGCTTAAAGCTGGTTGATGGGGCGATTAATTCCTTATTTAGAGCACCCATATCTAGAGTAGAGATACCATCAGGGGAAGCTTATCTGGTGGAGCAAAGGATACAAAGTGATTGAGCAAGAGGACGAAACCTTTGTGTGGGAGATCAAAGTTTTCTCCATCACTACTTACGAATGTTGACAAGTATCCCTATTGAGTTTAATGAAGAAGGTGGGATGGAGCTACCAGTTCATCCTCTAAACAGCTGTGTAAACCCATTGTGGACGTACACATTATATTTTGACAGAGTGTCCAAGGGCCCTAATAAAAAGGGAGTGTTGGAGTAGTAATCCAGGATCCCTGACGTAGAGTTACGATGAAGTTAGCTGCTTATCTCGGGGTAGGATTCACTAACAAAATGGCAGAGTATAAAGCCTTGATTATGGGACTACATATTGCCAAACAAGGTGGTATTCGGCGGTTGTTAGTAAAAGGGGATTCCCAATTGTCTCTTCAGCTGATTCCACATTATTGGAATCAGTTTTTGTGGATTCACTGGTAAATCTTGCTTATGAAGAAGACATTTTCTTCAACTGTGGTCCTAGTTTGGATATTGCTATCAATAATGAGACAGGACCCAATCGCTTGTGGGGAATGTTATTAGAGCATGCAATATATGGCAGGCAATGGTTGATATGGGTGATGCAAAGAGTATCCAAGATGGCATTCAACACAAGGTATGGACACTTCATAGTCATGTCATTCGGGCTCACAAATGCACCTACTACCTTCAACAAGCTAATGCAAGATATCTTTTGGCTTTACCTTGATGACTTCGCACTCGTCTTCTTTAACGATACCCTAGTCTACTCCAAACAGGAAGAAGATCATGAACCCCAGCTTCACAATGTTCTTGAAACAATGAGAGTGCACAAGCTTTATGCCAAGAAGAATAAGTGTGCATTTTTCAAGCGACAGATTGAATATCTGGGATTCATTGTATCAGTGGAAGGAATTTCTGTAGATCCGGCCAAGGTCAGAGACGTTTTGGAGTTGCCAACACCAACAACTGTCAAAGAAATACGTAGTTTTCTTGGATTGACAAGATGGTATAGGGTCTTTATAAAAAACTATGCTTTGATTGTAGCATCATGACTGATCTACTAAAGAAGCAAGTATCAATTGTATGGTCACCTCTGAACTGTCCAACTTTGACAAACTAAAGCAGAGTTTGGTATCAACAACCATCCTGAAACTTCCAGTTCTTAGTAAGAAGTTTGAAGTGATAACCGATGCTAGCACACTTGCCTTAGGATGTGTGCTTATGCAAGAAGGTAACTGTTGGCTGTCATCCATGCTCTCAAACTTTGGAGGCACTGCTTGTTGGGTAACAAATTTACCTTAGTAAAAGAACACAAAAGTCTTAAATGGATTTTCACCCAGAATGAGCTCAATATGAGGCAACGTCGATGGATTGAAGTACTAGAGGAATATGACTTTGAAATCAAATACCAGCCTGGAAAGGAGAATGTAGTTGCTAATGCACTCAATTGCAAGGCATTTCTAAATTCTCTGATTTTGCAAGATCCATCAACAACAAGATCTCTAGCCATAAAGGTATCCATGCCAAACAACCCAATTCTTGAACTAGCTAAAGAAGAGGCATGCCATGACCCAACCTATCAGAAGGTGCTAAGGGAGATCCCCATCAAGGATCTAGACCCGAAGCTACAAACAAAGTATCAAGAATTATCAATAGTGGGCTTGTCTACTATAGAATGTGATTATGTATACTAGTAGGCCAATCACTTAAGTAGAAGATACTTTGGGAAGCCCATGATTCCCCTTTCTCGGGACATCCTGGCTATGCCAAGACCCTCAATGCGGTCAAAAAGAGCGATTATTGGAAGAGGCTCAAAGGTGAAATTCTCAAATATGTCACGGAATGTTTGTCTTGTCAACGTATTAAGGCAAAACATGTCAAAATGCCAGGAAAACTACAACCACTTGACATTTCCCAAATGAAATGGGAGTTCATTAGTATGGACTTTGTTGTTGGCCTACCCCAAGTTCAGGGAGGACACAACTCCATTATGGTTGTGGTGGATATGCTCACCAAGGTTGCACATCTTATCCCTGTTAAGACAAACTATAAAGCCTCAGACATTGTAAGGTTATTCATCAAGGAAATATTCAAATTGCATGGGTTACCCAGAAGGATCATTAGTGATCGTGACTCCCTCTTCATCTCACATTTCTGGAGGGCGATCTTCAAGGCCATTTGGACTCAAATTTGTTTTAGTATAGCTTATCATCCCAAAACTTGTAATATTTCCAATTCCTCCCCCATTCAATTTCTGATTCCTCCTGCGTTCTTCACAAGAACCTCCTCTTAGTAGGAGGTCATGAGGATAATAATTTGAAATTATGAAAAAAAAATTTAATTATTCCCTCCTTCCCCCTGCTGATTGTCGTGCTGGGGGAGAGGGAGGGAAGGCGGGATGACTAAGCATCTTGTTGGATGCTAGAGGGGGGGTGAACCCATGCAGGATGCCACATGGGGGAGGGAGGATCCCCTCCCCTCACCTATATAAACCTTGTGGGGGGAAGTGAGGAAGAGAGAGGATTGTGGGAGCTGTCACACTACTGACGATTGACAGAGAGGAGGAGGCAATAATCACCGTGGCGGACGCCGCTGTTGAGAGTGGAGGGAAGAAGACGCTGAAGATCGCTATCCAATGTCGTGCACAACGCTACTGTTGCCGCCAATGAATCCCATCTATGCCTCCATCCCCTTATCCACGTGGGCTTCTACAATCTCTAGAAGCTTTAAAAGCTTCTTAGAAAGCTTCTAAAGCCTCCTTGGAAGCCCCCCTTCTTGTGGGCTTCCTTGAAGGGCCTTCATGTGCGTTTAATAACTCCCCCGGAATCCAAAAGCCCCCAATTGTGGTTCTTATACCCCCCTGCCCCCAAGATTTTTCCACCCATTTCCTTGCAAATTCCACCTAACCCCCTTTCCGTGAGGTTCCCCACAAGTCCTCAAAGCCCTTCTTGTGGATTTTCCATCCCCTAGCTGGTTGTAAGGCCTTTCATAGCATTCCCCTAAGGCTATTTAACCCGGGTTTCTCTTAAATCCTCTCCACAAAAATAGCCATTTTAGCAATTCCCATGGATTTTTTCCCCCTCACACGTCATTTTAAAGGCCCTTCCTAGGGACTTTTATAAACCCTTTCAAAAGGGGTCTTTATAACCCGGATTTCTAAGCTACCTTTTCCCCCTTTTTCATACCACAAAGCTATTTTCTTTTCCCCCTTTCCGTGTAGACAATTTGCACCCCTGGAGCTCCTACGTAAGGAAGGAAATTTTCATAAGTTCCATTTCTAAGGATCGATTCTAAAGGACAGTGGAATCACAGAGGGAGTTTCGCATGCAAAGGAGATGGTGAACATCATAAATCTATGTCCATGGCAGAAAGGCCGAATTCATGATGGCTCCTAAGAAAGCACAAGGCACAACCGCAAGAGGATTGTCTCCTAACATCCATGTGGACATTTCACCACAAGTCTAGGTTCTTCTTTCTAAATTTGATTAACATCATAATATTTCAATTATGCATGGATCATTTGAGGAATTAGGATGCATGTTTTTTTAGATTGAAAATACTTGGGCTAATAGCTCACAATTGAGGGATTTGGTCATTAGTATTTTTCAATAAAACGAACAAAAAAAATTGAGCATAAGATTTCTATGCATTTCTAGCAAGTGGATTTTATGCAATAATTAGATTAATTAATGCCCATCTTTACAAAATGGAATTATGATAGTACACTTCAGCATGGAAGGAATAAACCGCATATTGCATTATTGAACATCTTTTTCGAAATGATTCTTAAAGAAAGTTGCTAGCAACCGTACGAAATTTCTAGGGCTGCATGAAGAAGATTTAACTCTAGGCAAGTGGCCTAAAAAACTTAAATCAACGAAAGGCTATGTAAGTTCAGCATATGACAAATTCATTCGGAAAAGAAAGTCGAAAAAGGCTGCATGTTTAAACATAAAATCCTAAAGCTTAGTAGCATGAATCTTGTTTGCATGTTATAGGATGATCGATTGGAATTATGCTATAACTTAACCTATGGGGAAGATCGTTTTCAAAGGACACAAATAGCAAGGGCGATGACCTAGAATCGAAGTTATAATAATCCCGATTTACACTATTTTAGGGAAACGGAATGGGACTATGCCTTATGTAAGAGAGGTCGAGCCTTGCATCCCTCTTGTTTCCCATTCTCGTTGAACCAAGTGCAGCGTGAATCCGCTTCGGATCTGGCGTTTCTGTGTAAAGTAGTTCGCTTGGGGTTCGACGCTAGTTGCCATTTAGAAAATGCCCATTAGGAAAAAACCCTGATTCAGGTCGGTCCTAATGGCCAGTATACTTCTGCTACGTGGCAGACGCAGAAAGGCCTAGATCGCAAACCTCATGACATTCCATGGGAGTGCCAAGCAGAGCTTTCTAGACATTATTTCCGATGGACTGCTAAGACATGTCCTGAAGATTACAGATGGACACGTTACAGTTGGTATCAGAGCCAACCAACAAAGGATTGGGTTTTTTGAAATCTTAATAAGGTGAACTGAAGAAAATGTTGATGTTCCAAACATTTCCTTACTTTCGATGCTGTCTTGCAGAATTACGAAGCATGGAACAGGTTCTTAGTGTTCTGAGTCATGTTTATGACTGCGATGCATTCCCTGGATTATCAACAAAGGGTTGGGATGATGAACATCCTAGAGCGTATTTATAATCCATCGCCTTTGTACATGGAACGAAGATGGACGGGTGCCTCAGGAATCTACTATATAGCTGCCCACCGGTTTGCATACCTTCAAACCAACCTAAAGAGGATTAAGTGGTTGGAAGACCTGAAAGTGGTGAAGCTGTTCATTTTTGTGGAGACTCACGTAAACTCAACTTTACATATTCGAGGTCGGAGGGTTGAGCTGAACTCATATGTATACGAGGAAGTGACCCGTGTAATCCCCGCTGATAGGATCAAGGTGTTGGGGCGCTATGAGAAGAATGGGTTCCAAAGGAAAGGATACCCTGATCTTCCAATGACTTACCGATTCCTAAAGATCCATGACCCAAAACCATAGTATTATCCAGTTCTTGTAGATAAATGTAATACAACACTATTCTCCCCGAACTAAATGTAACAACTGATTTGCCATACTAAGAGATGTCTCCGAAAGAGCTAGACCCATATAAATGCAATAAGACTTCTTTTATCAATGTCTTTTTTGTTCATGAGAATTGATAAGAAGTTAAGTGGTTAGATTTCTTGGTTGATAATGGAAATGGAGATGAAATATAAATCATAATTATTATCGAGTAATAACGTTAAAAAACCTTTATCCAGGCACAACCCCAGGTACAGATTCCCAGTTCGCCTCCTACATCAAGTACTGCTGTAATCCAGGAGGAGTTTCTTCTCAAGCAAATTAAGCCACCTGAATTTGACGGGAGAGCCAGGTCTGTCCAAGCAGATGCTGAAATTTGGATTGAATCCATGGAGGATTACTTTGAAGCAGATGGTACTGCACCCACCAACCAAGCTATGCTCGCCAAGTTGAAACTCACCAGCGAAGCCAGACTTTGGTGGAAGTAATGGTGCAAGGATCAAGGGATCGCAGAAGGATCCGTTACCTGGGAGAATCTGAAGAAAGCCATGCAGGAAAGATACTTACCACCTGCGTATCGCACATAGAAAATGAATGAGTTCTACAAGCTAAAACAGCTGGGACTCACTCTTGACGCATACTATTCTAAATTCTTCTCACTTCTTAAGTATGCGCCACAGATGGACATGACACAAAGGTGTCAAAATTTTGTGTTGGTTCAAATCCACCAGTAAATACCCGTCTCGAATCGATGCGCCCATTAGATCTACAGGACACACTCATTCGAGCTGTGCCTATAATTCACGAGGTGCAGGTTAGGCCAAGAGGTAATAAAAATTGGTGTTTTTATGATCCGAACAGAGGAGAATTTAGGCCTCAAATGAAGAGAGTTCAAGGTCAGAGTTAGGGACAAAGAAAGAAAGCAATGAGTAATAATGTCAACAACTTTGTTCCTACCCAAAGCAATGGCCAGAACTTCCGTTGTTTCCACTACAACGAGCTAGGACATTTCAAGAGGCAATGTCCCAAGCTTGGAGGAGGACATCACCAAGTACCTTTCCAAGGAACTGGCCGTGGTCAGGGAGCCGCTACCCGAGGCAGAGGAAGAACTGCCTGCGTTGCCAATAGGCAAATGTGTGAAGAAGAAGAAGATCCAACCATGGAAGCAGAGTTTGAAAGGGCGACAGTCCATGCCGCTCTTCACAAGAAAGGGCCAAATCACCAGTTCTCGGTGATTTGGACACCGTCGAACTATCAAGGTAAAGATTTCAGGACCTTGATTGATTGTGGCAGTACACATTCCTTTATCTCACCATTTTGTGCAAAGAGATTAGGAATAGCCACAGTAGAAGCACCTATCTTGCTTGTGGAATTGGCAAATGGTTGTGAGGTTACTTGTACCAGGCAAACTGCTAAGGTGGAATTCTTTCTGGGAGGAAAGACGACTTCGGTCAAATTCAGTGTCATGAACTTAGGTATCCATGAGTGTCTACTCGGAATGGATTGGCTTAAACCTAATGACGCCCACATTCATTGTGGAAAATGCCAAATTTTCTTTCGAAACTTTAAAGGGGAATTGGTCACAACTCAAGGGGAAGCAGGGAAGCCAAAAATTCAATTGGCCAAGGCATCTCGGATTATTAAGGGTGTCAGAAAGGGACTACCTGTCTACTTGATTAAGCTCAAAAAGTTAGATCAGAAGTAGTAGTCTAATGAAGGACCTTCTTGGCTAAAGGAATATGTGGACGTATTTCCTGAAGAATTAACAGAACTCCCGCCTCAAAGAGAAGTGGATCATGAGATCAAGCTAGTACCAAGAGATGCGCCAATTGCAAAGAGAACTTATAGAATGTCCATATCGGAAGCAATTGAGCTAAAGGAACAACTCAAGCAACTGCTAGATCAAGGCTACATCCGTCCTAGCAATTCACCATGGGGAGCTCCAGTATGTCAAGATTGTGGGAGAGAAGGAAGGAGTCTCACTTGTAGCTTTCTTGCTTGCACAATGGGGGAATACACACAAGGGTGGAGGCTGAAAACAGTTTTCCTCTTCTTAGTTGTGTAAGCCAAAAGAACTCACATACAAAGAAATAGAAGAACCCTATATATGGGTCTCAAACCAAAGACAACTAACTAAGGTGGCATACTAACTGAGCCACGAACTAGAGTAGATAAGGATAGCTGTCATCTAGCTATTATTCATGGGCGGTGTACCAACCGCATCTACAACTGACAAGTCGGTGACATAAATGCACAACGGTCACCCTGGCATATCACGAGTGGAGCTCGATATCTCAACACTCCCCCTCGAGCTTAATCCCAATTCCTGCACACCAAGCAGGTCTCTGAACTTGCGCAACTTCTCTGCGCCCAATGCCTTCGTGAATATGTCAGCTACCTGATCCTCTGTGCTGACATAAACTAGATCAATAAGACCTAGTAAAACCCTCTCCCGCACATAGTGATAATGCACCTCAATGTGCTTTGTTCTAGCATGATAGACTGGGTTATTTGCCAAGTGTATACTACTCATGTTGTCACAATAAATGACAACTGGCCCATCTGTAGACTGATGCATATCATAAAGTAGCTTATGCAACCAAGCTACCTCACATGCAGCCATTGCTGCACCCCTGTACTCAGCCTCTGTGCTTGACAAGGCAACTGTAGGCTGTTTCTTGCTGCTCCAAGTGACTGCAGCACTCCCAAAAGAGAACACATATCCACTGGTAGATCGTCTATCAGAAATACTACCAGCCCAATCAGCATCAGTGTATCCATGCAGCTGTATCTGAACCCCAGTCTCATAAAATAGTCCGTACTGCAATGTGGACTTCACATACCTGAGTATGCATCTAGCCGTATCCAAATGTGGTTTCCTTGGAGCCTGCATAAACTGACTTACCAATCCAACAGCATAGCTCAAATCTGGCCTGGTAATAGTCATATAAATCAAACTTCCTACTATGCGTCTGTACATAGCAGGGTCTTCCAGAAGCTCACCTGCATCTGCGCTCAGCTTCACATTCTGCTCCAAAGGAACTGAAATAGGCTTACAGCCTGTCATCCCATATTTGGACAGCATGTCCAATCCATATTGTCTCTGCAAGAGCTGTATCCCACTTGGTGATCTAATCACCTCAATGCCCAAGAAATAACGCAGCTCTCCCAAATCCTTCATCTCAAACTTCTGCTTCAATAGCATTTTCACATGAAGGATATCTTCATCACTGTCACCTATCATAATCAAATCATCAACATAAATGACAAGTAGCATAATACCTTTCTCCGTTTTTCTCACATAAAGTGAGAAATCTGCCTTGAAAATCTGAAAGCCAATAGTGACAAGATACTGTTCTATCTTGTTAGACCATGCTCTAGGTGCTTGCTTCAAGTCATACAAGGCTTTCTTCAACCTGCAAACAAACTCAGGATGAACAGCATGCACATAACCTGGTGGCTGCTCCATATAGACCTCTTCTTGCAAATCACCATGCAAGAAGGCATTCTTTACATCCATCTGATGTAAAGACCATCCCTTTGATGCAGCCATAGCAATGACTGCTCTTACGGTTGCCATCCTTGCAACCGGACTGAATGTTTCTTCATAGTCAATGCCATATGTTTGTGCATACCCCTTGACTACTAATCTTGCCTTGTATCTGTTCACAGAACCATCTGCATTGTGCTTCACCTTATAAACCCACTTACAGCCAATTGCATTTTTACCTTTAGGCAAAGGTACCAATTCCCATGTAGCATTTGCTTCCAAGGCATCCATTTCTTCATCCATGGCTTTCTTCCATTTTTCTTTTCGCATGGCTTGCTCAAAAGAAGTGGGTTCTGGTTCCTGTATCACCTTGACCATATATGCATAGTGAATGGCTGTAAATCCATCATATTTCAGCCTATCCACAGGATACCTAACTCTGGTAGACCTGCGCAAAGTGGGTTCACTCCCAGGTGCTCTCAAAACATCCCTGGTCTTCCTTACTCCAGGTGTAACAATAGAAGGAATACCCAACTCATCATCAATGCTTTGTTCTGAGCCACTGGATTCACCATCCACATAAGAGTGACCTGCATTCACATCAAACATGGGCTGATCAACCTTCTCTTTTCCTTTTCGTGATACCTGCATACCACTATCTGCATTACTTTGAGAAGATTCTCCTGATCTCAATCTGCCTGTCCATGGCGAAGAATGTGAACCACTGCTAGAGGACGCTCCAGGTCCACTAATATTTTGTGACTGTTGCTGTGAATTCTGTGCAGCATTACCATTTTGTGCATCTACATCATCAATCACATTTACTGGTTTATACCAGCTACTCATCTCATCAAAAACAACATCTCTGCTCACTGTAAACTTACGAGTAGAAGGGTTATAGCATCTATACCCTTTTTGCTGCAGAGAGTAACCAATAAAGATGCACTTCTCAGCTTTTGGATCCAACTTGGATCTCAACTCATCTGGCACATGTACATACGCAATGCAACCAAAAATTTTCAAATGAGAAATATCTGGTTTCCTACCAGTATACCTCTCCTCTGGAGTCACCCCATGTATTGCTGCAGTGGGAGTCCTGTTCATTATGTAGATTGCTGTAGCAACTGCCTCAACCCAATAAAAATCTGGCACGTCTTTTTCATTGAGCATGGCACGAGATACCTCTCCAATATGCTTGTTTTTCCTTTCTGCAATTCCATTTTGTTGTGGGGTATGACTGCATGAATATTGCTGCTTTATGCCATGCTCCTGCAAGAACCTTGCAAACTCATTTGAGAGGTACTCTCCCCCTCCATCTGACCTTAGGCATTTTATTTGCAGGCCTGTTTCTTTTTCAACCATAGCTTTAAGAATAGAAGAACCCTATATATGGGTCTCAAACCAAATACAACTAACTAAGGTGGCATACTAACTGAGCCATGAACTAGAGTAGATAAGGATAGCTATCATGTAGCTATTATTCATGGGCGGTGTACCAACCGCGTCTGCAACTGACAAGTCGGTGACATAAATACACAACGGTCACCCTGGCGTATCACGAGTGGAGCTCGATATCTCAATACTCCCCCTCAAGCTCAATCCCAAATCCTGCACACCAAGCAGGTCTCTGAACTTGCGCAGCTTCTCTGCACCCAATGCCTTCGTAAATATGTCAGCTACCTGATCCTCTGTGCTGACATAAACTAGATCAATAAGACCTAGTAAAACCCTCTCCCGCACATAATGATAATGCACCTCAATGTGCTTTGTTCTAGCATGATATACTGGGTTATTTGCCAAGTGTATACTACTCATGTTGTCACAATAAATGACAACTGGCCCATCTGTAGACTGATGCATATCATAAAGTAGCTTATGCAACCAAGCTACCTCACATGCAGCCATTGCTGCACCCCTGTACTCAGCCTCTGTGCTCGACAAGGCAACTGTAGGCTGTTTCTTGCTGCTCCAAGTGACTGCAGCACTCCCAAAAGAGAACACATATCCACTGGTAGATCGTCTATCAGAAATACTACCAGCCCAATCAGCATCAGTGTATCCATGCATCTGTATCTGAACCCCAGTCTCATAAAATAGTCCATACTGCAATGTGGACTTCACATACCTGAGTATGCGTCTAGCCGCATCCAAATGCGATTTCCTTGGAGCCTGCATAAACTGACTTACCAATCCAACAGCATAGCTCAAATCTGGCCTGGTAATAGTCATATAAATCAAGCTTCCTACTATGCGTCTGTACATAGTAGGGTCTTCCAGAAGCTCACCTGCATCTGCGCTCAGCTTCACATTCTGCTCCAAAGGAACTGAAATAGGCTTACAGCCTGTCATCCCATATTTGGACAGCATGTCCAATCCATACTGCCTCTGCAAGAGCTGTATCCCACTTGGTGATCTAATCACCTCAATGCCCAAGAAATAACGCAGCTCTCCCAAATCCTTCATCTCAAACTTCTGCTTCAATAGCATTTTCACATGAAGGATATCTTCATCACTGTCACCTGTCATAATCAAATCATCAACATAAATGACAAGTAGCATAATACCTTTCTCTGTTTTTCTCACATAAAGTGAGAAATCTGCCTTGGAAATCTGAAAGCCAATAGTGACAAGATACTGTCCTATCTTATCAGACCATGCTCTAGGTGCTTGCTTCAAGCCATACAAAGCTTTCTTCAACCTGCAAACAAACTCAGGATGAACAGCATGCACATAACCCGGTGGCTGCTCCATATAGACCTCTTCTTGCAAATCACCATGCAAGAAGGCATTCTTTACATCCATCTGATGTAAAGACCATCCCTTTGATGCAGCCATAGCAATGACTGCTCTTACGGTTGCCATCCTTGCAACCGGACTGAATGTTTCTTCATAGTCAATGCCATATGTTTGTGCATACCCCTTGACTACTAATCTTGCCTTGTATCTGTTCACAGAACCATCTGCATTGTGCTTCACCTTATAAATCCACTTACAGCCAATTGCATTTTTACCTTTAGGCAAAGGTACCAATTCCCATGTAGCATTTGCTTCCAAGGCATCCATTTCTTCATCCATGGCTTTCTTCCATTTTTCTTTTCGCATGGCTTGCTCAAAAGAAGTGGGTTCTGGTTCCTGTATCACCTTGACCATATATGCATAGTGAATGGCTGTAAATCCATCATATTTCAGCCTATCCACAGGATACCTAACTCTGGTAGACCTGCGCAAAGTGGGTTCACTCCCAGGTGCTCTCAAAACATCCCTGGTCTTCCTTACTCCATGTGTAATAATAGAAGGAATACCCAACTCATCATCAATGCTTTGTTCTGAGCCACTGGATTCACCATCCACATAAGAGTGACCTGCATTCACATCAAACATGGGCTGATCAACCTTCTCTTTTCCTTTTCGTGATACCTGCATACCACTATCTGCATTACTTTGAGAAGATTCTCCTGATCTCAATCTGCCTGTCCATGGCGAAGAATGTGAACCACTGCTAGAGGACGCTCCAGGTCCACTAATATTTTGTGACTGTTGCTGTGAATTCTGTGCAGCATTACCATTTTGTGCATCTACATCATCAATCACATTTACTGGTTTATACCAGCTACTCATCTCATCAAAAACAACATCTCTGCTCACTGTAAACTTACGAGTAGAAGGGTTATAGCATCTATACCCTTTTTGCTGCAGAGAGTAACCAATAAAGATGCACTTCTCAGCTTTTGGATCCAACTTGGATCTCAACTCATCTGGCACATGCCCCATACGCAATGCAACCAAAAATTTTCAAATGAGAAATATCTGGTTTCCTACCAGTATACCTCTCCTCTGGAGTCATTCCATGTATTGCTGCAATGGGAGTCCTGTTCATTATGTAGACTGCTGTAGCAACTGCTTCAGCCCAATAAAAATCTGGCAGGTCTTTTTCATTAAGCATGGCACGAGATACCTCTCCAATATGCCTGTTTTTTCTTTCTGCAATTCCATTTTGTTGTGGGGCATGACTGCATGAATATTGCTGCTTTATGCCATGTTCCTGCAGGAACCTTGCAAACTCATTTGAGAGGTACTCTCCCCCTCCATCTGACCTTAGGCATTTTACTTGCAGGCCTGTTTCTTTTTCAACCATAGATTTAAGAGTTTTGAAATGCCCAAAAACTTCACTTTTCTTTTTCATAAAATACACCCAAACTTTTCTGCTATAGTCATCAATAAAACTGACAAAATAATGACAGCCTCCAAGAGATGCAGCTTTAGTAGTCCACACATCAGAGTGGATTAATTCCAATGGCTTCTTACTCTCTTGAACATGTCTAGGAAATGGTTTCCTTGCCTGTTTTCCAAACTGATAGGCTTCACATACCTTATGCATTTCTGCAACCTTGAATTTAGGCAATCCTGCAACAATATTTTGGGCCTGCATTGATTTAAGTCGCTGTACATTAACATGACCAATGCGTTTATGCCAGATATCAATATCTGCAACTACACCGGTCCCATGTGCAAACATTGCTGCACTCAATTCAGACATGTCTGCATCCAACGTAAACATTCTGCCCTTCTTCTTTCCTTTTGCTATCAAGCGACCTTTATTTTTCATATCCTCAACAAAGCATCCATGAGGATTAAATCTGACCTGCAAGCCCTGTTCAACCATTTGACCAACAGAAACCAGATTCTTGGTGATATTCGGGACATGAAATACATCGGACAGGTACTTCTTTTTCCCATCCTGCATAGACAAAGGAATTTTTCCAATCTGCACAATCGGATGTGCAGTATCATCACCAGTCTCCACAAATCCTGGTTTTTCCATTTTCCTTGCATCCTCCATCCATTCTGCATGACCTGTCATGTGGTTTGATGCACCTGAGTCAACATACCATACATCATTGCTTTCTTCTGCACTTGTCACAGAATTGTTCATGTGCTGCACCATAAACAAATGCTCATTTCTGTCATCACCCTGTCTACTAGAAGATGCATAATTCCCTTGTTGCAGTTTTCCATTCATAATGTCATTCTGCTTTTTATAGCAGTCTTTAGCCATATGACCCATTTTACCACAGTAGTAGCATTCAACATTACTGTTTGCATTTTGACCTCTTTGCCATCCACCACGACCTCTTTGGCTCCCCCTGCCTCTAGAGTTACCACGTCCTCCTCCATAGGACTGGTTTTCTTGAGTTTGCTGCATATTCTGATTTCTACCACGGCCTCCAAATCGGCCTCCTTAGTTATGGGAGAGAAGGAAGGAGTCTCACTTGTAGCTTTCTTGCTTGCACAATGGGGGAAGACACACAAGAGTGGAGGCTGAAAATAGTTTTCCTCTTCTTAGTTGTGTAAGCCAAAAGAACTCTCATACAAAGAAATAGAAGAACCCTATATATGGGTCTCAAACCAAACTCAACTAACTAAGGTGGCATACTAACTGAGCCACGAACTAGAGTAGATAAGGATAGCTATCATGTAGCTATTATTCATGGGCGGTGTACCAACCGCGTCTG
Source organism: Lygodium microphyllum (assembly GCF_053477565.2). Lineage (NCBI taxonomy): Eukaryota > Viridiplantae > Streptophyta > Polypodiopsida > Schizaeales > Lygodiaceae > Lygodium > Lygodium microphyllum. The sequence goes on along the minus strand of NC_141147.1, from coordinate 11,799,043 downwards.
CAACTGACAAGTCGGTGACATAAATACACAACGGTCACCCTGGCGTATCACGAGTGGAGCTCGATATCTCAACAAGTATCCCATGCCTCCTTTGGTGTACTTGCATCCTGAATATGCACAATCATAGAGTCTGAAATACTGATAGACAGCCAGTACATAACTTTCCTGGCTCTCTCATGCCATGCTTTAAATGCCTGCATTTGCTGTTGATTGGGAACATCAGGAAGAACTGGTTCTTCTTCATTTCCTGCAACAAATCCCAATATCCTTTTCCCATAAGGAAATTCGTCATTCTAAACTTCCATGCTTGGAAGTTGTTCTTGTCAAGCTTTTCAGTGACAATCTATGAGAGAGAATCAGATGCCATTACAGAACACTGCAAAAAGTTCTGTCACTGCAAAGAACACAGCTTCAGCCTCACAAGGGCTAATCTGCAAAACTGAAGAAAGTGGTATTTGATCACACAGTCACTTCCTAGTGACGATTTTGCATCAACAGGCAACAAGGATGATTCTATAACTCCCAATGTCTCTGCACACAAGCATACGATGCAATTTCTACAGTAACTTTTCACCGACCTGTAGAACAGTGGTCACAGAGCATAAAACTGGGCCTTTTCCTGAGTGCGTGCAGAAAACTTCCGCCTCCAAAATAGGCCCCGAAATGGCCTCAAATCAAAAAAATAGGGTCACCAAGGGCTAAACCCCGCAGCATATACTACCCTCTTGCTTCATCGTGAAGGGCGTCTCAACCTGAGACAATGCACTCTTGCAATTTTCGGCTGTGCTACCTGCAGAGATCTGCTCCCAAAATAGAAAATGAAAGCAACACTGCTCCTCTTACCAGAACACCGCGATCTTGGCTTGCTTTCTTGAGCTCCGTACCACGAACAAGGCTCTGATACCATGTCAAGATTGTGGGAGAGAAGGAAGGAGTCTCACTTGTAGCTTTCTTGCTTGCACAATGGGGGAATACACACAAGGATGGAGGCTGAAAACAGTTTTCCTCTTCATAGTTGTGTAAGCCAAAAGAACTCACATATAAAGAAATAGAAGAACCCTATATATGGGTCTCAAACCAAAGACAACTAACTAAGGTGGCATACTAACTGAGCCACGAACTAGAGTAGATAAGGATAGCTGTCATCTAGCTATTATTCATGGGCGGTGTACCAACCGCATCTACAACTGACAAGTCGGTGACATAAATGCACAACGGTCACCCTGGCATATCACGAGTGGAGCTCGATATCTCAACACAGTACTGTTCCAGAAAAAGAAAGATGGAATGCTTCAACTGTGTATTGATTACAGAGGGTTGAATCAATCAATTGTCAAGAACAAGTACCCTATTCCTAGAATAGATGAACTTCTTGATCGTCTTCAGGGTGCAAAAATCTTCTCCAAAATTGATCTCAGGTCTGGTTACTATCAGATAAGAATCAAAGAAGAAGATATCCCAAAGATGGCTTTCAACACAAGATATGGACACTTTGAGTTTCTAGTTATGTCATTCGGGCTTACAAATGCGCCTGCCACCTTCAACAGGTTAATGCAGGATATTTTTAGGCCATATCTTGATGACTTCGTACTTGTCTTCTTTGATGACACTTTAGTCTATTCCAAACAGGAGGAAGATCATGAGACCCAACTTTGGATTGTCCTTGAGACAATGAGGGCACATAAGCTGTATGCTAAGATAAAGAAGTGTGCATTCTTCAAACGTCAGATTGAATATCTGGGATTCATCGTATCAGTGGAAGGAATCTCAGTGGACCTAGCCAAGGTGAGAGATGTGCTAGAATGGCCAATAGCAACAACTGTCAAAGAAATATGCAGTTTTCTTGGATTGACAGGATGGTATAGGGTCTTCATAAAAAATTATGCCTTGATTGCAGCACCTCTAACAGACTTACTGAAGAAGCAAACATCCATTGCATGGTCAACTCCCGAACAAACCAGCTTTGATAGATTGAAGCAAAGTTTGGTATCAACACCTATCCTAAAACTTCCAGACCTCAATAAGGAGTTCGAGGTAGTAACTGATGCGAGCACGCTTGCCTTAGGTTGTGTGCTCATGCAGGAAGGTCATCCTATAGCATACTCTTCAAGGAAACTAAAGAGTCATGAGAAGAATTATGCTACCCATGATCTGGAATTCTTAGCTGTCATCCATGCTCTAAAGCTTTGGAGACACTACCTGTTGGGTAACAAGTTTACTCTAGTGACTGATCATAAGAGTCTCAAGTGGATCTTTACCCAGAACGAGCTCAACATGAGGCAACGTCAGTGGATTGAAGTGCTGGAGGAGTATGACTTTGAAATCAAGTACCGACCAGGAAAAGAAAATGTAGTTGCCGATGCACTCAGTCACAAGGCATTCCTTAATTCTCTAATCTTGCAAAATCCATCAATAGCTAGATATCTAGCCACAAAGGTATCCATGCCAAACAACCCAATACTTGAGTTAGCTAGAGAGAAAGCATGCCATGATCCAACCTATCAAAAGATGCTAAGGGAGATCTCTATCAAGGATCAGGACCAAAAGCTGTAGGCTAAGTATCATGAATTCTCTATTAATAGTGGACTTTTCTACTATAGAATGAGGCTATGTATACCCGCAAAGCTAGTCACTTAAGCAGAAGATATTGTGGGAAGCTCATGATTCCCCTTTCTCAGGACATCCTGGCTATGCCAAGACACTCAATGCAGTTAGGAAGAGCTACTATTGGGAGAGGCTTAAAGGTGACATTCTTAAATATGTAATTGAATGTTTGTCTTGTCAACGTATCAAAGTCTAACATGTCAAGATGCCAGGGAAGTTACAACCACTTGACATTCCCCAAATGAAATGGGAATTCATCAATATGGACTTTTTTTTGGCCTACCCCAAGTTCAGGGAGGATACAACTCCATCATGGTTGTGGTTGACATGCTGACTAATGTTGCACACCTTATTCCAGTAAAGACAAACTATAAAGCCTCAGACATTGCAAGATTATTTATCAAGGAGATATTCAAGCTACATGGGCTACCTAGAAGAATCGTTAGTGATCGTGATTCTCTCTTCACATCACACTTCTGGAGAGCTATCTTTGAAGCTATGGGGACTCAACTCTGTTTTAGCACAGCTTACCATCCCCAAACTGATGGTCAAACAGAGTGAGTCAATCAAGTTATCGAGGATATGCTTAGGGTACACTACTGTCGTGAGCCAAAAGGTGGATTCAATACTTGCCTTTGGTTGAATTTGCCTATAATGCTTCTTACCAACAAAGCATTCAGATGACCCCTTTTCAAGCATTATATGGTCATGACTGTCGAAGTCCCCTAAACTTCTCAGATCCAACATTGAGGGTTGAAGCTTCAAGGCAGATGTTGGAAGAGATGGATGACCAAATAAAGTCAATAAGACAGGACATCCAAGCCGCCAAGGATAAACAGAAGGCATACACGGATTTGAAGCGTCAAGATAGAATCTTCAAAGAAGGAGACATGATCTTCATTCGCGTACGCCCAAAGAAGAGTTCTCTATCCTTAGGAGATTACAAAAAGCTAAGTCCAAGGTATTGTGGACCATACAAGATCCTTAAGTGCCTAGGACCTAATGCATATAGACTACAACTCCTTGAGAACCTAAAGGTTCATAATGTATTCCATATCAGCCTATTGAAGAAGTATGTATCTAATCCTAACCATGTACTTGATGACCAACAAGTTGTAATGCCTAGTCAAGGAGTCCTTGAACTAAGGCCTGACAGGATCTTAGATGTTAGGGAGAGACAACTGAGATCTAGAACCTTGAGAGAATGCCTCGTCCAGTGGAAAGATTATCCTGAGGAGGATGCCACTTGGATAGATGAAAGCACTCTCAACCATCAATATCCCTAGTTTATCTCGAGATGGGGACATCTCAAATCCTCCAAGGGGGTTCAAATGTAATATTTCTAATTCCTCCCACGTTCAATTTTTGATTCCTCCCGCGTTCTTCACAAGAACCTCCTCTTAGTAGGAGGTCATGAGGATAATAATTTGAAATTATGGATTTTTTAAAAAATTATTCCCTCCTTCCCCCCCCGCCGACTATCGTGCTGGGGGAGAAGGAGGGAAGGCGGGATGACTAAGCATCCTTGTTGGATGCTAGAGGGGGGCGGGTGAACCCATGCAGGATGCCACATGGGGGAGGGAGGATCCCCTCCCCTCACCTATATAAACCTTGTGGGGGGAAGTGAGGAAGAGAGAGGATAGTGGGAGCCGTCACATTGCTGATGATCGATAGAGAGGAGGAGGCGATAATCACCATGACGGACGTCGCCATTGAGAGTGGAGGGAAGAAGACGCTATCGTATTGCTGCGCATTCGAGGTGTGAAAACCACCTGAAAGTTGTTTGTGTGATTTGATACTTTGTACATACTTAGTCGTTATGTTTGCTCTTTCATTCTATGCGGGAAATATAGTGAAGAGGGTTTGGAGCAAGAGGAATTAATCAACAATGCTCTGGTTGACATGTATGCTAAATGTGACATGCTTGTAGAAGAACAGGGAGTTTTTGGTAGACTGGTAACTCGAGATGCAATCTCATGGGCTACACTTATTTCAAGATATGCCGATTATGGGCTTTGTGAGGAAGTACTGGAATGTTTCCAACATCTACAACTGGATGGTATTTCTATTGATGCTAGTACATTTGTTTACAGCCTAAAATCATGTAGCATCATAGGAGCTTTAGATACAAGCCGAGAACTCCATGTAGAGATATACAAAAGGGGACTAGATAATGAGCTTCATGTTGGCAATACACTTGTGGACATGTACAACAGTTGTGGTTGGGCTGCAGAAGCTTATCAAGTATTTGACAGACTTTCAGAACAGGGGAACATCTGATCCAAAATGCAGATGACACAACTGCTAGATATTCTAGAAGATTATTGTGTTTTCAGAGACTAACAGTACTGTCATATTGATGGAGACACAAGTGGGGAAGATTGGGAAAGTGCTATTAATTCTTTCAATCAACCAGGCAGTGACAAGTGCCTAGGGCCTAATGCTTACAGACTTCAACTCCCTGAGAACCTAAAGGTTCATAATGTATTCCATATCAATCTACTTAAAAAGTATGTACCTAACCCTAGTCATGTGCTTGATGATCAACAAGTTATAATGCCTAGCCAAGGAGTCCTTGAGCTACGGCCTGACAAGATCTTAGATGTTAGGGAGAGGCATTTGAGATCCAGAACCTTGAGAGAATACCTTGTCCAGTGGAAAGATTATCCCGAAGAGGATGCCACTTGGATGGATGAAAGTACTCTCAACCAACAATACCCCCAGTTCTTCTTGATATGAGGACATCTCGATTCCTCTAAGGGGGAGAGAATGTAATGTTTCTGAACAAAATATTAAAGAATTTTGACCACTACACACCCTGTGCAAAAGCAGTGCTAAGTCATCTCCCACAATGGAATAATGTTAGTGGCTAAGTCCTTACCCCGCGTGCTTCAATAAACAGCTCACCGCATCGAGCGTAGGAGGCCGAGGCTAAAAACCCGCAAGACCACACACGAACACCCTTCACATGAAAGGAAAGTGGATAATGGATAAGAATTTTGCAAATTTTTTTATTAACCCCTCCCCTCAACCGATGCATGGTAGGGGGAGAGGGAATGTGAGAGGAGTAAGGAGAAGTAGGAGAAGCATGAGGGGAGGAGAAAGCATGCAAGAGCCACGTGTGTGGCTATCTCCCCCCCCCCCCCCCCCCCCCCCTTAGCCTATAAGGCTCCACCCTTGAAGCTTGGAGATGGGGGAAGGGAGTCAGAGAGCTGCCGCCCTATCGTGCTGCCCAGGCCACCACCATCCACGCCACGATGGTGCCACGCTGCTGCCACCCATCCCGTTGCCATCAACATAATCATCACCCTTATCTTCTTCGTTGTCATCCTCTCCATCCTCCCCAACATCATCAAATTTTTTTTTCCACGTTTCTGTCAAAGACAAAGAAGCATTAGATTCTTCTTTGGAAGCTTCTAATTTTAAGCTGCCATAAAGCCTATTCTCTCGTACATTGCGGGTTTGTCTTAAAACCCCATTCCGTAAAGGCCGTGTCCTGTGCACAAGGAAAGATCCCGGGCAGAGAGGAGTCGATACGCGAAAGTAACCCAAGAGAGAGTTGCTAAATCAAATTATTTACGTTGTCAATGGCTCCCAAGAAAATGGCGAGAGGCGCACATGTAAGAGCTTCTACTCCGAGTTCGCGTGTGGATAACACCCAAAACTTCAATGCCCACGCTCTTAGAGATTGATTGTGCATGGAAAGAATGCATTTAAGCATGTCTTTAATACACATAGTCGAGTTATATACATTTGGAAATTTTAAACGCAATTATCCATTCGTTTACGAAGTTAGTGCATGTTGTGCCTTTTATTGAAGTTGTTTTAGAAGAAGATGCATTTCATATTAAATCATGAATTCAATGCATTGGACAAAGGGTTTATAGGTATAGCTCTTGTTGAAACTCAATGTAGGTTTCTATACGAGTTAGTCCTAAATTGTCAATCATTAAAGCTTGGTTCCGTTGCATCATTATAGTTTTAGCACAAGGGAAAAGAAATGATAATTGAAATCTTTTAGCTGCATAAAAGGAAAAGTATATGAATTGCGTATTTGCATGGAATGTTATGTTTTGCAATTATTTACATCTCTTAGGAAAAGGATTTGCATCTCTTCTAAGGAAAGATCACCTCTTGTCGCAAGACAATTGGATCAGTTAGGTAATTTGTTGCAAGGGTGTAACTCAAATGATGACCACTTCAATGCGCTAGGTAGAGCTAAGCCGCGTTAAAATTCTGCTTAGTATCACACTCGGAAAAACCGACTTGATAATTCCGACCTCAAAGGTCCTACCCACATTCACGGAATGTTAGGGTTAGTTAGATGCCCATACAATAATGATCTAGGGTTTTTACCCTAGGGCAAATTGGCCTAATACTAGACTTCCGATTGAGTTTAGAAACCCTAGGGCCAAACGTTGTCGACCTAGTATGGTTAAGGGTTGGATTCGGTCAAGAGGACTCACAAATCCTTCATCTTGACCAAACGTATTTCTTGACCAAGGAATGCCATTTGATGGGAGAGATGATCCCGTAAGTCAGATGCGACCCCTATGCAACAAGTTGCAATATTGTATGGTTTTGTGTTAAATCACAAAATAGAGTTGCCACTCCTTAGAACGAGGTTGGCAAGTCCTAAGTTCAAGTCAAACTATCTTGAGGATAAGTAGTCATCCTACTACATCACCCTTCTGTGAGGCTGAGTTGCCAAGGTAGGGTAACTATGAATTGCCTAGAAAGCAATTGACAAATCAAGTTAGGGCGACAAGGTTGCCTAGGATTTATTGTCTCAATTTAAGGAACCTAAGGTGTTTGTTAATTTGGGTTAGAGGGTGTAAACCCTAACCCAAGGATAAAAGGGCAAAGAAACAAAAAAACCCTTGAGGGATCTTGCCAAGTCGCAAATTGATCTGGGATCGAATGCTGGATGCATTCGGAGAAAAGGATTCACACCTTAGAAGTTGGCCAAACAAACAACCACTAAATTGATTGCATTTGTATAGTTAGGAGCACTGTTTGTACTTCTTTGCTCAAGGAACTAAAGCTGGAAAAATAATTAATGCTTTAGGTTGAAGGCCTGGAGGGAGAGGCAGCATTAGTTACCCCCGACTGTCTTCAAAACCCTATCAAAGGGGGTTGTTAGCTGTGCCGGGTACGTGGACCAAACCCTCGTGAGAGGTCTCTCCGTGGGTGCTACTTCGAGCAGGAGGACGCTTGGGTGTGAGGGGTGCTCTTGCCGTAAATCCCCTACCTTTGGGTCCAACACAAGAGATCAGGATTGGATCTCGAGGCTCGCATACTAGTCTACAGGCGGAAACTTGGATTAGCAATCCCTAAGGATTATGGATTGCCTTCAGGTGGATTATGGATTAGCCTACGAGCTAGATTATATGATGTATTTAAAAGACTAATAAATAAGATCAATTTTTGAAAAGGAACTTGTTTGACATTATTTTTCTATGTCAGTGCTTAAGTTACGTGAAGGAACCGGTGAATAATTGGCTAATTAAGGAAGATGTTTTTGCGTGTCAAACTAAATGTGATAGGTAATTAAAAAACTAAAGCAACCCTGAGGAAAGTGCGGTGGATGTGGCCGTGGGTCCCGTCCTACGGATGGGTGGTCTTGGTTGGCCGGGAACTTTTCTCGAAGGAATTTGACAGCAAGGAACGATGACCTAGAATCTAGGATACTAGAGTCCCGATTTATGATGTTTTAGGGGAACCGAATGGGACTATGCCTTATGGGCAGAGAGGTCAAGCTTTGCATCCCTCTCGTTTCCCATTTTCCTTGAACCAAGAGCAGCATGAATCCGCTTTGACCCTGACATTTCTACGTAAAGTGGTTCGCTTGGGGTTCGACGGTTGCTACCGTTCTAGGAATTTGACCACTAGGAAAACCGTGATTCACGTCGGTCCTAAGTGGGAACGGCCGGAATGCTTTTACTTCATGGCAGACTCGAGAAGACCTAGATCGTAAACCCCATGACATTCCATAGGAGTGCCAGGCGGCGCTTTCTAGACTCTCTTCTCGATGGGCTGCTAAGACGTATACTGCAAGTGAATAGGTGGACATGTTACACTTTCTGTGCATATGGGATTCCTGCAGCCTCCATGTCTTCATCCCAAATTGCCTCATGCAAAGAGGATATATTAGGTGTGATTGCTAATATCTCAACACCCCTCCTCAATCACCTGCAAAGTGTGGGCACACCATAAACATGGCAAAACACCATAGACTGTCTCGCAGAAAAGGCTAAGTGTGGGTACCACAAACATGATGGACATCTAGAGGCTATAGCACGGGCCTTACAGACAGAGGCTGTAGTACAAGGCTACATGAGGAGTTTTACAAGCTTATGATAAAGACATTGGGCTAGACATTACAAGGCTAAAGAAGTCAAAAAAAAAAAAGGCCGACAAGCCCTTGTAGTTTTTAGCATTACTTTTGACACAGATCTTCAATTCATTGTAGGTATTCTTACTCTTTTTTATCATGTACTTGCTCTTCACTTTGCTTGGTGCTTCAGAGTCCATGATTTTTTTGCTTCTTTTTCTTATTCTTTTTCTCTTTGATCTTTTGGTCCTCTTCTTCTAGGTTCTCCTAATTTTCTTCTTCATTGACTTTGCTTGCATATGCATTGGTCTTCATGTCCATGTCCCCCTCAAGCAAAGATATCACCATTATTATATTTGCATGATGATGGAGGCAATTCAAATGTCTTAAAAATCTTTAAATGAAATCATTGATTGCATTTGGATGTAGGTTACTACATTTCTTCTTGTAGATAGAATAAAAGCATCTTCTATGTAGTACAATTTGGCAAGGAGAATTGTATCAATCTTCATAACAAGCATCTTCATAAAGGAATTGATTTTGGTCATTCCCGTAACTGAGAATGAGCTCCAAATTCTGAGTTTGCACCGCAGAAGTGTTATACTTTAATGTATCAATAGACACAAGAAGATTAGTGTTTATCAACACTAAATGAGTATCAAAAAGATACTATCTTGAAGCTTGGTGTTGAAATTGAGTTTGATTTCTTGCTTCCCTTGCTGATTTGAATTGGAAACTGAGTAGATCAGAGTGAATTAGAATTGTAGAGGGTTGGTTGAGCCCAAAGGAGTGAGAAATTGAAGAATTCTATGAGCCCAAAAGCTATGGCTGCTCTTTAGGGTTTGCAGTGGCGACTGTTTTTTTTGCTGATTACAATAGCTATAGTAAAGTATTTGCCACAAGATTTAGTGAAGGAGAAGCTTATATAAGAAGCTTCAAATGCCCTATGGCAACAGACTGAATCTGGTGCGCGTGAGTGGCAAAAGCTGTACGAATGGGATAGGATGCAAATCTCGCAGCAAGCACGAAAATCCACAATGCATGGTAGAGGAAGTAGCAATGTCGTGCTACGATGTGATAGAGAGTTGCATAGGGAGTCAAGGGGGATAACTCAAGAAGGATGCTTAGAGAGATAAGGCTTGTAGAGAGAGATCTAGAAGCTCCAAGAAGGCAGGGTGCAAGCCTCAAGGTGGAAAATGAAAATGAGGTTGAATATAAAGTCATGAGCTACCACTGAGCTACTTGAGCTGAGCAATGATGAAGAGGAGCTAGAAGAGCAGGGAAGGGAGCTGAGCAATGCTCACCATGGCTCTAGTACCATGTTAAAATACATGGATCTAGAGCATGGCTATGGAGGCTTGTAGGCATAGAGTGAACTCATGATGATAGAGACAAATACACTATTTGTTACATAAGTGAATTAGGTTCCAAGATTGAGACTTGGACTCATAAACACAATCTTGTGTATGACTGACAATGACAAGACACTTAACTGAAAGTACCAAGCATCATGATATTGTATTCATTCCATATGAAAAGTGGTAGTCAAGTACAATGCTTTATAGTTGTTGGATGGGTACAGTTTTCCCTATCTGTGCATATGGGATTCCTACAGCCTGCATGTCTTCATCCCAAACTGCCTCATACAAAGAGGCTACATTAGGTGTGATTGCTAATATCTCAAAAATGTTGTTGGTTGTGCTCATTGGGATGCAACAATGGATGAGGAGATGGCTACACTAGAAGCTAGTAAGACTTGGGATTTGGTATCTTTATTTAAGAGTAAGAAAGCTATTAGTTGTAAGTAGATTTATAAAATCACACTTAATGCACATGGTTTGATTAGAAAGTATAAGGCTAGGATGGTTGCAAAGGGCTATGCTTAAACATATGGTATATATTATGAAGAGATATTGAGGCCAGCTATTAGGATGGCAACTATTAGAGATATGCGATTGCTTTGGCAGCAACTAAAGGTTGGAATTTACAAAAAATGGATGTCAATAATACCTTCTTACATGGTGAATCACAAGAAGTGGTGTATATGAAGTAGCCATCAGGTTATGAGGATTTAGAGTATCCCACATATGTGTGCAGGTTGAAGAAAGTGCTCTATGGACTAAAGCAAGCACCTAGAGCATGGTCTAACAAGATTGGAGAATATCTTATCAACATTAGATTTTATGTTTTTGATGTTAACCCACTCACTTTATGTAAGAAAAGGAGATACAAGCTTGGTCATCATAGTCATCCATGTGAATCACTTGATTATTACAAGTAATAGTGACAATGGGATTCCTGAACTTAAGGACTTTTTAAAGAAGAAGTTTAAGATAAACGATTTGGGTGAGTTGTGAGTAATAGTAACCATACTACCTTTGGGAATATGGAAATTTCCCATAAGTTTGGGACACGTGGTCAAATATTTGGATTTGTCATAACTTGTACACTATAACTCTAAATCTATAGCTCAATAGATTCCATTTTTCAAGCGCTTTCCAATGATAGGTCACATCACATGGTTTTGAGAAACTTATGGACATGTTATCTAGGTGCCGCCTTTTTAGTATTCAAAAATGGGAATTGGGAGATTCCCAAACTCACTAATATTGTGATAATTGAGGTGATTAGATGTGATGATGGTATATGGCTATCCCAAAGGTAGTATGATTTGGATGTGTTATCCAAGTATGATATGAGAGCATATAAGGAGTCTATCACAAGGCCAAACTTGAGCTATGTTGTTGGCCTTGTCAGTCAGTTTATGTAGATGCCTAGAGAGCCTCATTTGGATGCAATTAGATGCATATTGAGGTATGTAAAGTCCACTTTACCTTATGGAATTTTTATGAGATTGGTAAGGATGTATATGTGTTTGGATATAGAAAAAGTAGCATGTCACACATAAGATCTACCATGTAGTGGCCATCAGCTCACGCTCAACCGCCAAGACCCACGGACCACTTATTGTTTCAAGCATTTCAAGCGAACACCTATGGCTATCTCTCACCTAGCCAATGTACCTTTGATACTATCAGGGTTTAGTGAGCTTACCTTGATGCTCAAATGAGTTGCCTTCTCCCTCAAGCACATCAGTAGCTCCACAATTTTCATGATGCAAGCTCAAGAAACCTCAAGCCTCCACCTTCAAGCTCCATTCTCCATAGCTAAGGGCAAGACAAGAAAAGAGAAGAGAAGAGAAGAAGAGAGGAGATAATTCTTCTCCTTGATCCCTCACCCTCACACACTCGCTCCCTCACACTCTCATACTCCCTCTCTCGAGAACACACAAGCAAGCAAGAAGGAGAGAAGAAGAAAATAAGATGAGTCTACTTTTCCACACACCAAAGAATGAGCTCCTCATTCACCTTTCAACTTTATATACAAAACCCTAAATCCATTTTGGGTGGTCATCCCCTTATTCCCTTTTTTACATGGCCGTCGGCCGTGGCCTAGGCCCTTTTTCCCATTGTCCTCCTATCTTCCTAGCTTCCTTCCCACTTCCCATCTATCTTTACAATTTGCACAAGAGGGAGCCTAGCACTCTTTTACAAAAAATTTTAAGGGCGCCTCATATTCAAAAGTGCACTTTTTCCTTTGCCTTAGCTTTTGAGATTGCCCTTGCATCTTTGGTCGTTTCCCTTCCAACATCTTCTGTTTTATCCAATTTTCTTTTGGGCCATCTCTTTTAGGTCTCAACTTGTGCTTTTTTACTTTTTTCACTTTTTTTGTGTTGTGGTTAATTAGTGTCAGTCCCATGGCACTGATGGGTAGTAATTGGAAGGTGGAATGGGTGTAACCAAATGGATTTTTTGAGTTTGTATGCCCCTGTAGGGGATGGTGTTGGATGGATCGGCCCTTTAAATTGAAGATGGTGTTGGGCGTCATCCTTGCTAACACGATGGTAGGGGGATTTGTCCTTTGAAATTAACAATGGTGTTGGACGGATCCCTCTGGGAGGTTGGAAGGTGGGCCGATCTGTCCTTGAAATTGACGATGATGTTGGAAAAATCCCCCTCTCACCCTCCAAGGCTTTGTGATGACATGAGCCTAACATGGCTTGTCCCTATTTCCTTCAAATTGCTTTATCCATTCACCTATGTTCGTGCAGACTTTACCAATTGCATAGGAGGAAACCCAGCACTTTTTATAAAATGAATTACATTGCATCTCACACTTTCCTTGCCAGAGCCTTGGGAGGTGCTCTCTCACCCTTGAGAGAGCCTTGCTAGAATATTTGGGGCTTCCCTCCATCTTTTCAAAGCACCTTGCTAGAATCTTCGGTGCTTTTCTTCATCCTAGAGAGAGAATCATTTATCCTTGACATGACTTCCCTCATCCTTGATAGGACCTTGTGTCGAGATTGTGGGAGAGAAGGAAGGAGTCTCACTTGTAGCTTTCTTGCTTGCACAATGGGGGAAGACACACAAGGGTGGAGGCTGAAAACAGTTTTTTTCTTCTTAGTTGTGTAAGCCAAAAGAACTCTAATACAAAGAAATAGAAGAACCCTATATATGGGTCTCAAACCAAAGACAACTAACTAAGGTGGCATACTAACTGAGCCACGAACTAGAGTAGATAAGGATAGCTGTCGTCTAGCTATTATTCATGGGCGGTGTACCAACCGCATCTACAACTTACAAGTCGGTGACATAAATGCACAACGGTCACCCTGGCATATCACGAGTGGAGCTCGATATCTCAACACCTTGCCAAAGTAGTCTGAGCTCCCCCACATTGTTTCTAAGGTTGCCATATCTTGCACTATTCCTAATGAGCTTCTTTATTCACTTTCTGATTGGGGACTCCTTGGTCTTCCTCTACTTCATTTTGGCTACATGGTGACATGTACAATAGCGGTAGTGTAAGTTGATGATGATGTGGTTGTGTGGGGATTGGTCTTTGGAAGAAACTGATCAACCGGTTGAAGTAGTGGGAGTTGAGAGTGTATTGCATGGATGATGGGGCCTCCAAAGTTGGTGGGATGCAACATTGGTTTTTACCTAAAAAGAAAAAAAGATGCACTACCTAGGGGTGTGTCTATTTTACTATGTGGTGCATACTGCTCATGCGAGTGCAATCGGGAGTTGGGTCACCTAGGAGTTGCGAGTGTTTTAGCCCCTGGTTGCTCTATTTTTTTTATTTGAGGCCATTTCAGGGCCTATTTTGGAGGGGAAAGTTTTCTACACACACTCAGGAAAAGGCCCTGCTTTATGCTGTGCGACCACTGTTCTACAGGTCAGTGAAAAGTTACTATAGAAATTGCATCGTATGCCTGTGCGCAGAGACATTGAGAGTTATAGAATCACCCTTGTTGCTTGTTGATGCAAAATTGTCACTAGGAAGTGACTGTGTGGTCAAATACCACTTTCGTCAGTTTTGCAGATTTGCCCTTGTGAGGCTGAAGCTGTGTTTTTTGCACTAACAGAATTCTTTACAGTGTTCTGTAATGGCGTTTGATTCTCTTTCACAGATTATCACTGAAAATATTGAAAAGAACAACTTCCAAGCATGGAAGTTTAGAATGACGAATTTCCTTATGGAAAAAGGATATTGGGAATTCCTTGCAGGAAATGAAGAAGAACCAGTTCTTCCTTATGTTCCCAATCAACAGCAAATGCAGGCATTTAAAGGATGGAATGAGAGAGCCAGAAAAATTATGTACAGGCTGTCTATCAGTATTTCAGACTCTATGATTCTGCATATTCAAGATGCAAGTACGCCAAAGGAGGCATGGGATACTTTGTCAAAAATGTATAGCACAAATACACAAGCTAGGAAAATGCAGCTCAAGCAAGAGTTGCACAATGTGCAAAGAGAAAGTATGAGCATCAATGACTACCACATGAAGGTGAAGAAGATTGCAGATACACTTGCTTCCATTGGGTCGCCAGGGAAGATGATGATTTAGTTTCTGTGACCTTGAATGGTCTAGGAAAGGATTATGCACAGTTCTAAACATCCATTTCGTCCGTGAAAGATTTCCTGATTTTGAGGAGTTGATTGCTCTTCTAATTTCTGAGGAGCAGAGAAATGGTGGTGCATCTTCTTCAGGAGGAACTTCAAAAGAAACTGTCTTCTACTCAAATGCTGGAAGAGGCAGAGGCAGAGGTAGAGATAGAGGAGGCTGATCTGGAGGCGGTGGTAGAAATCAGAATATGCAACAAACTCAAGAAAACCAATCCTATGGAGGAGGACGTGGTAACTCTAGAGGCAGGGGGAGCTAAAGAGGTCGTGGTGGATGGCAAAGAGGCCAAAATGCAAACAGCAATGTTGAATGCTACTACTGCGGTAAAATGGGTCATATGGCTAAAGACTGCTAAAAAAAGCAGAATGACATCATGAATGGAAAATTACAACAAGGGAATTATGCATCTTCTAGTAGATAGGGTGATGACAGAAATGAGCATTTGTTTTTGGTGTAGCACATGAACAATTCTGTGACAAGTGCAGAAGAAAGCAACGAAGTGTGGTATGTTGATTCAGGTGCATCAAATCACATGACAGGTCATGCAGAATGGATGCAAGATGCAAGGAAAATGGAAAAACCAAGATTTGTGGAGGAGACTGGTGATGATAGTACACATCCTATTGTGTAGATTGGAAAAATTCCTTTGTCTATGCAGGATGGGAAAAAGAAATACCTGTCGGATGTATTTCATGTCCCGAATATCACCAAGAACCTGGTTTTTGTTGGTCAAATGGTTGAGCAGGGCTTGCAGATCAGATTTAATCCTCATGGATGATTTGTTGAGGATATGAAAAATAAAGGTCACTTGATAGCAAAAGGAAATAAGAAGGGCAAAATGTTTACATTGGATGCAGACATGCCTGAATTGAGTGCAGCAATGTTTGCACATGGACCGGTGTAGTTGTAGATATTGATATCTGGCATAAACGCATTGGTCAATGTACATCGACTTAAATCAATGCAGGCCCAAAATATTGTTGCAGGATTGCCTAAATTCAAGGTTGCAGAAATGCATAAGGTATGTGAAGCCTGTCAGTTTGGAAAACAAGCAAGGAAACCATTTCCTAGACATGTTCAACAGAGTAAGAAGCCATTGGAATTAATCCACTCTGATGTGTGGACTACTAAAGCTGCATTTCTTGGAGGCTGTCATTATTTTGTCACTTTTATTGATGACTATAGCAGAAAATTTTGGGTGTATTTTATGAAAAAGAAAAGTGAAGTTTTTGGGTATTTCAAAACTCTTAAAGCTATGGTTGAAAAAGAAACAGGCTTGCAAATAAAATGCCTAAGGTCAGATGGAGGGGGAGAGTACCTCTCAAATGAGTTTGCAAGGTTCCTGCAGGAGCATGGCATAAAGCAGCAATATTCATGCAGTCATACCCCACAACAAAATGGAATTGTAGAAAGGAAAAATAGGCATATTGGAGAGGTATCTCGTGCCTTTGGTTGCATTGCCTATGTTCATGTGCCAGATGAGTTGAGATCCAAGTTGGATCCAAAAGCTGAGAAGTGCATCTTTATTGGTTACTCTCTACCAGCATAAATGGTATAGATGTTATAACCCTTCTACTCGTAAGTTTACAGTGAGCAGAGATGTTGTTTTTGATGAGATGAGTAGCTGGTATAAACCATAAATGTGATTGATGATGTAGATGCACAAAATGGTAATGCTGCACAGAATTCACAGCAACAGTCACAAGATATTAGTGGACCTGGAGTGTCCTCTAGCACTGGTTCACATTCTTTGCCATGGACAGGCAGATTGAGATCAGGAGAATCTTCTCAAAGCAATGCAGATAGTGGTATGCAGGTATCACGAAAAGGAAAGGAGAAGGTAGATCAGCCCATGTTTGATGTGAATGCATGTCACTCTTATGTGGATGGTGAATCCAGTGGCTCAGAACAGAGCATTGATGATGAGTTGGGTATTCCTTCTATTGTTACACCTGGAGTAAGGAAGACCATGGATGTTTTGAGAGCATCTGGAAGTGAGCCTACTTTGCGCAGGTCTACCAGAGCTAGGTATCCTGTGGATAGGCTGAAATATGATGGATTTACACCCATTCATTATGCCTATATAGTCAAAGTGATATAGGAACCAGAACCCACTTCTTTTGAGCAAGCCATGGGAAAAGAAAAATGGGAGAAAGCCATGGATGAAGAAATGGATGCTTTGGAAGCAAATGCTATATAGGAATTGGTACCTTTGTCTAAAGATAAGAATGCAATTGGTTGTAAGTGGGTTTATAAGGTGAAGCACAATGCAGATGGTTCTGTGAACAGATACAAGGCAAGATTAGTAGTCAAGGGATATGCACAAACATATGGCATTGATTATGAAGAAACATTCAGTCTGGTTGCAAGAGCAGTCATTGCTATGGCTGCATCAAAGGGATGGTCTTTACATCAGATGGTTGTAAAGAATGCCTTCTTGCATGGTGATTTGCAAGAAGATGTCTATATGGAGTAGCCACCAGGTTATGTGCATGCTGTTCATCCTGAGTTTGTTTGCAGGTTGAAGAAAGCCTTGTATGGCTTGAAGCAAGCACCTAGAGCATGGTCTGACAAGATAGAACAGTATCTTGTCACTATTGGCTTTCAGATTTCCAAGGCAGATTTCTCACTTTATGTGAGAAAAACAGAGAAAGGTATTATGCTACTTGTCATTTATGTTGATGATTTGATTATGACAGGTGACAATGATGAAGATATCCTTCATGTGAAAATGCTATTGAAGTAGAATTTTGAGATGAAGGATTTGGGAGAGCTGCGTTATTTCTTGGGCATTGAGGTGATTAGATCACCAAGTGAGATATGGCTCTTGCAGAGGCAGTATGGATTGGACATGCTGTCCAAATATGGGATGACAGGCTGTAAGCCTATTTCAGTTCCTTTGGAGTAGAATGTGAAGCTAAGCGCAGATGCAAGTGAGCTTCTGGAAGACCCTACTATGTACAGACGCATAGTAGGAAGTTTGATTTATATGACTATTACCAGGCCAAATTTGAGATATGCTATTGGATTGGTAAGTCAGTTTATGCAGGCTCCAAGGAAACCGCATTTAGATGCGGCTAGACGCATACTCAGGTATGTGAAGTCCACATTGCAGTATGGACTATTTTATGAGACTGGGGTTCAGATACAGTTGCATGGATACATTGATGTTGATTGGGCTGGTAGTATTTCTGATAAACGATCTACCAGTGGATATGTGTTCTCTTTTGGGAGTGCTACAGTCACTTGGAGCAGCAAGAAACAACCTACAGTTTCTTTGTCAAGCACAGAGGCTGAGTATAGGGGTGCATCAATGGCTGCATGTGAGGTAGCTTGGTTGCATAAGCTACTTTATGATATGCATCAGTCTACAGATGGGCCAGTTGTCATTTATTGTGACAACATGAGTAGTATACACTTGGCAAATAACCCAGTCTATCATGCTAGAACAAAGCACATTGAGGTGCATTATCACTATGTGCGAGAGAGAGTTTTACTAGGTCTTATTGATCTAGTTTATGTCAGCACAGAGGATCAGGTAGTTGACATATTTACGAAGGCATTGGGCGTAGAGAAGCTGCGCAAGTTCAGAGACCTGCTTGGTGTGCAGGAATTGGGATTGAGCTCAAGGGGGAGTGTTGAGATATCGAGCTCCACTCGTGATATGCCAGGGTGACCGTTGTGCATTTATGTCACCGACTTGTTAGTTGCAGATGCGGTTGGTACACCGCCCATGAATAATAGCTAGATGACAGCTATCCTTATCTACTCTAGTTCATGGTTCAGTTAGTATGCCACCTTAGTTAGTTGAGTTTGGTTTGAGACCCATATATAGGGTTCTTCTATTTCTTTGTATGAAAGTTCTTTTTGGCTTACACAACTAAGAAGAGGAAAACTGTTTTCAGCCTCTACCTTTGTGTGTATTTCCCCATTGTGCAAGCAAGAAAGATACAAGTGAGACTCCTTTCTTCTCTCCCACAATCTTGACAAGACATGCCTGAAATTCCTGCCCTTGAGGTCCCCTAAGCGTAAAGTGGGGCATCAAAATGGGCTAAGGGGTTAGACGGCCTACCGAAGCCATCGGACGTGCCTAGCTTGAGAATCCCTATGTGCAGTGATTCCGATATGTGAAGCTAACTTTTTTTTTCTTTTTTTTTTCCACACATTGATCTAGTCATTTCATAGATATCTTTGCCAATGTTTGAGGTCAAAAAGAGGGGTGGGGAGCAGTATCTTGGTTGTAAAACCTCCCACTAAGGAGGCACGGCTTGTTGTCCCCTTTCAAAACTTAGCCCTGCATCTTCGATCAGCCTTCACCTCTCTTCTCTTATGTGGTCTAGTGGCTCTGCTTCTATGGACATGGCAATTTGCGTTTGGACATGTAGCCCATGCCGTAGGGCAGTGTTGGTGATCGCTAGCTTTTTCCTAAAGTACTCAATGGCCTCCTCTTTCTCAGATGGTGTGGCGTCCAAGAGAGTGCAGAGGAAGGCACGTTGTTGGGCTTCCAAGGTCACATGTGCGGCCTCTACCCTGCTCTCTACTAGCACCTTGTCGCCTTCTACAAGGGCTAGTCAACACGCCAAGGTGCTCACTTTTTCTTTACTTCTCTTCAGCCACTCATCTATTTTTTTCTTCATTTCTTCCAGGCTTTCATTGTGCCTATATGCCTATGCCTATAGGCCTCTTCTCCTGTTCTTCAATTTCTCTTTCCAAGTGTTGTTGTTCTTTAAGCTTCGAGGCTAGCCTTTGTTCCATATTTGCTATACGCTTTGGTTTTCGTCGCCTTCTCTCTTCTTCTACTACTGCTAGTTGCTCTACATCATCTCGGATTTTTTCATTTTCTTTTTTAGATCCTTATACAGTGCCAGTAGCTCATCAAAATTGTGTTGTAGGCTCATGAGGCTGTGTGTTTTCACCATGAGTTTTGCTTGCCATCTCTCGTCTTCTCCTTCTTTGGCCTCGAGCTTTGCTTTTAGCTCCTTGATCTCTCTTTGATAGATGGCCACTTGATGGGTTCTCTCTAATTGAGTGGCTACCATCATCTCCCTTTTGGCCTTGAGCTTAGCTATGCTATCTTTTTATCTTCCTTTTCTCATTCCAATTGTGAGATAGGAGTTCCTGCATATAGGCATTGTAGGTTGTGGACAATGGCATTGTTGAGGGACCAATGGTTGTAGATGCCTCTATCTTCAACCGTTTGAGGTCCGTGTCTGGATTCTGTGGCTGCACAACATCTGCATGTCTTCTTGCTCCCATCATAGGGGTTCTTGCACTCACTCCTTGAGTTTCCTCTTTGTTGACCAGGAAGTGCACCCATGTCACAAGATTGCTAGCATCTACCATGGTGGAGGAGTCTTGGGTGGGTGGAATGACTCAAGTGGTGGGTAGTAGGATGGGTGGGATAGGGTGGATCTAACCCTTTCTCTTTCCCTCAGTCATCACTGTGGGTGGCATGCTTTTGGGTGTCTTGGAGCTCGTTCTTGGACCTTGAAGTCAAGATGGGATCATGTTTGCCAACTCTTCTTGTCTTGAACGTTGCTCCACCTAGAGGCAGATAGCGAGAGCTATGTCATCTTCCTCCTTCCTGAGCTCCGCATCTTCCTCCTCAGCTCTTCTCTTCCTCTCTTCCTTAGCTCTTCTAGATTCCTCCTTTATTCTCTTTGCCTCGTCCCTTTCTTCTTTCTTTCATCATTCTTTTGTGCTTTTGGACTCACTCTGTGCACTTTATGTAGGTCGGTCTTTTCCTTCATCCCCCTCTCTCCTTAGGCCTTCTTCTGCAGAGTCTCTTTCTTTGACTTCTTGGCCCTTCCTTGGCTAGATTGTGCTTCTTGGTCTCCTTTTCCCTCACTCACAATCCTTTTGCTAGATTGCTCATGATTCTTGTAGAAATTGGACGAGTCTAGCATGTCCGAGCGTCCGATTCTGGAAATCGAACACCTATGACTCATGTCTGCGGCATGTGAACAGTGGCAATAAAATTGTTTTACGCCAATTATTTTTTGGCACACCTACAAGAAAGGTTCTCTAGATCCAAGGTTAGATGAATAGAAAGGTTTCTACACATCTGGTCTAGGCAAAAAGCTATTGTGGTCTTCGATCGATTCGTCGGAAGCACCAAGTCTTGCACAAGCTCTCTCTCTCTCTCTCTCTCTCTCTCTCTCTATTGCAGAACCTAAAAATGAGGTCTCCCTTTGCCACACCGACAGGAGATCCGGAGGATTCTTGATCTACATCGACAGCAGACTGAGATCCGACGACACTCGACACATTGGATCTCAGATCTCCAGTTTGCTCTTTCTCCACCGCCGATGTACCACATCCTGCATCCAGGAGGGATCACCTGTTATTAGCGACTTCGACGACTGCTACTACATCCTAGGATAGTATATCTCCCTGCCTCTGTTACATATACACATCGCACCACTTTATCACAGCCGACAGTTGTTTCCCTATCACAGCCGACATTTGTTCCCCTTTTGTAGCCATTATCTGGAGTACCAAAGCTACATACGCACATACACATATATGACACTTATCACACTCACAGCACCGTATTTTCAGTTTCCAGTTTTTAGCTTTTCATTTAGCACTTTTATTTTGGATAGCCGGACCTCATCAGTTGTATCACAGTTTGTCTCATAGGCCAGTTTTGGTCTTTAGAAGACGTTAATATAACTTTCTTTCTTTCTTTCTTTCTCCCAGGGTCTTAAACCCTTGCTAGGCTCAGTCTTAATCTACTTTATCACTCCCCGTGAGATTCTAACACCTCCAAGCACTCTTTTTTTCCATTTTCTGCCTCTTTGTGCCTTGTTTGGGCATGTTCAACAACAGAAGCCCTAAAGTTTTCTCCTTTGATTTCTTGGTTCTAACCTACTCTAAATGCAACAAAAATCAAAAGCAAAATACTGAAATGATTCATCCTACTTGCCTCACCATCAAAAAACCAAAATAATTACTTGCAGAGATTAAAACTCAAAACCTCCTACCTATCTCAAGCTCTAGTTCATGGATGAAATCCTTAATTTTTTGCTCAATTTGAGGCATGCAAGTGCCCAAGATTGAATCTATTGGTCCCGACAATGGAACCAAAATGTAGTGGGGAGATCATGATCAACCTCCAACCCACATACCGCTTATTATTTCAAGCACTTCAAGTGAGCACCTATGGCTATCTCTCACCTAGCGGATGCACCTTCTATCCTATCAATGCTTACCTTGATGCTCAAATGAGATGCCTTCTCCCTCAAGCACACCGGTAGCTCCACGATTTGTGATGTGAGCTCAAGCAACCTCAAGCCTCCACCTTCAAGCTCCATCCTCTATAGCTGAGTGCGAGATCCCTCACACTCACACACTTGCTCCCTCACACTCTCACACTCCCTCTCTTGAGCATACACAAGCAAGCAAGAAGGAGAGAAGAAGATGAGTCCTTTTTTCCACACAGCAAAGAATGAGCTCCTCATTCATTTTTCAACTTTATATACAAAACCTTTAATCCTTTTTGGGCGGTCATCCCCTTATCCCCGTTTTTACATGGCCGCGGCCTAGGCTCTTTTCCCCATTGTCCTCTTATCTTCCTAGCTTCCTTTCTACTGCCCATCTAACTTTACAATTTGCACAGGAGGGAGCCTAATATTCTTTTGCAAAAGGTTTTAGGGGTGCCTTGCATTTAAAAGTGTACTTTTGCCTTTCCCTTAGCTTTTGAGACTGCCCTTGCGCTTTTGGCCGTTTCCCTTCATACTTCTTCTGTTGTGTCTGATTTCCTTCTAGACCACTTCTTTTAGGTCCCGACTTGCACTTTTTCACTTGTTTTTCTTTTTCTTATGCTAGAGTTAATATACCAACAGATTTATGTTTTCCCTTAAACACCATATTGGAGAATATGGGAATTTCCCATAATTTTGGGACATGCGGTCAAATATTTGGATTTGTCATAACTTGAACAATGTAACTCCAAATCGAGCACTCTATAGCTCAATAAATTCCATTTTTCAATAGATTTCCAATGATAGGTCACATCATATGGTTTTGAGAAACTTATAGGCATATTATTCGGGTGCCATCTTTTTAGTATTCAAAAAATGGGAATTGGGAGATTCCCAAACTCACTAATATTGTGTTCTTAGTATACAACAATTACATAGAGCAACAAAAAGAAACCTACCATTGCTTGATCAAGTACAGAGGCTGAGTAGTATAGAGGTGCTACTATGGCAGCATGTGAAGTGGTATAGCTACAAAAGTTATTGGGTGATTTGGATGTGTCAGAGAAT
Organism: Lygodium microphyllum; assembly: GCF_053477565.2. Classification (NCBI taxonomy): domain Eukaryota; kingdom Viridiplantae; phylum Streptophyta; class Polypodiopsida; order Schizaeales; family Lygodiaceae; genus Lygodium; species Lygodium microphyllum. Next base: position 11,775,864 of record NC_141147.1, on the reverse strand, counting down.
GGTCTAATTGTCATTCACTATGACAACATGAGTAGCATATAGTTAGCTAGGAACCCAATGTTCCATGCTAGGATAAAACACATTACGATGCACTAGCACTTTGTGAGAGAGAATGTACTTGCAAGAGAGATTGACTTGGTATATGTTAGTACATAGGATTTGATAACTAACATTTTCACAAAGGCATTGGGTGTAGAGAAGCTTTCAAAGTTTTGAAGCTTACTTGGAGTTGTAAGCACACAATTGAGCTTGAGAGGGAGTGTTGAGATGGCAAACTCAATATGTGCGGACATTGATGATCGACCATCTGGCTAGATGGGTCTACGTCTATACTTATCACATCAGTGGTCAATATGACTCTCACGTGGCCACTAACTTATCACTTATTATATTTAGTTTGTTGCACCTACCTACAACTAGCAGGGATTTCCATTATTACTTATATCCATCTATAACAAGCACAACTAAAATTCAAGTACTTCCAGTGCTCTATGCACATCCATGCTTTCTTCTTTCTAAACAATTTGTTGCACCTACCTACAACTAGCAGGGATTTCCATTATTACTTATATCCATTTATAACAAGCACAACTAAAATTCAAGTACTTTCAGTGCTCTATGCACATCCATGCTTTCTTCTTTCTAAACAAATTGTGATTTCATAGAACTAGCCTCCATCCCATCCTAGTATGATGCCATGATGCACTATCTATCTACAAGAGAGGTTGGAGTTGCTTTATCAAAGCCTCAAAAGAGGAAAAGTAGGCAACAAGCCTTGAAATTTTTCTTGATTGTAGAAACACTATACTAGCAAGGTGTCAATGAGGTTTATCACTAATGTGTCTTGACTGATGTGGTCCCATTTATCTTGGAAGAGTGACATGACTCTACTTGTGCAGGGCACTTTATTCAGCGGTTGACTACATAGAAAGCTTTGAGAGTTGGATATTAGAGGTGGCCATCCATTTTCTAAGATGCTTTTGCATATGTCAAGAGATGTGATATATGTCAGAGACATGACAGTAGAGAGAACAAGAAGCACCCATTGACTCGTATCATGGCTATACTACCATTCGAGAAGTGGGGCATTGAATTTGTTGGACCTATACATCCTTTGTTTACTATGTAGAAGAATTATATCATTGTGGTGACAAACTACTTTACAGAGTGGTCTGAACCTCAAGCCACGATGAAGGAAAATGCTAAGGAGACAACTAGTTTTATCATGGAACAAATTGTTTGCCATTTTGGTCCACCCAAAGAGCTAGTATCTGATTGTGGGATACACTTTTTAAACAAGGTCATAGAAGCCTTGATGGAAGCACTAAAAATTAAACACAATAAAACTACCCCGTATAATCCCCAAGTTAATGGACAAATGGAGAGTATCAACAAACATCTTGTGGGGATTTTATCCAAGACAATATCCTAGGGTAAGTACGATTGGGATAAGAAACTTGATGTGGCTGTCTGGGCATGTAACATGACATTCAAGAGAGCAATAGGCCACACCCCATTCAAGTTGGTATATGGGGAGGATTTTTTGTTACCATTGGAAATTGAGTTACCCATTATGAGGTTTTCTTTAAATCATTCATTGGGTGAGGCAGAAGCGTTGTGTAACGTGTCCCCCTATCCACTTGTAGGACACGTCTTGGCAGCCCATCAGGAAGAGAGTCTAGAAAGCGCCGCCCGGCACTCACAAGGAATGTCACGGGGTTTGCGATCAAGGTCTTCCCGAGTCTGCCACGAAGCAGAAGCATCTGGCCATTCCCACTGAGGACCGACCTGAATCATAGTTTCCTAATAGTCAAGTTTCTAGGAAGTAGCTAGTGCTTTGCGCAGAACATTAGGGTCGAAGCGGATTTATACTACACTTGATTCAAGGAGAATGGAAAACAAGAGGGATGAGAAGCTTGACCTCTCTGCCCATAAGGCATAGTCCCATTCCGTTCCCCTAAAACATCATAAATTGGGACTCTAACTCTATTGATTCTAGGTCATCACTACTTCTCTATCAATTCCTTTGAGAAAAGTTCCTGACCAACCGGGACCACCCTTCCATAGGACGAACCCAGAATCACGTCCACCGCACTTTCCTCGAGTTACTTAGTTATCTAATTACCTACCACATTTAGTTTGACAAGCGAAAACAACTTCCTTAATTAACCAATTAATCACTGGTTCCTTCACGTAACTTAGGCACTGACACAGAAAAACAATGTCAAGCAAGTTCCTTTATCAACATTTGATCTTTATTTATCATAGTCTTTGGAATACATCAAATATCTTGCCCGAAGGCTGCCGAAGGCTATCCCATCAATCCTCAGGGGATCACTATTCCAAGTTTCGCCCATTGACTAGTATACGGGCCTCGAGATCCCATCTCAAGTCACGCCGGTCTCTTGTGCAGTATTCGGAGGCAAGGAATTTATGGCCAGAGCCTCCCCTGGCACCCAAGCATCCTCCTACTCCAAGTAGCACCCACGGAGAGACCTCTCACGGCGGGTTCGGTCCACGTACCCGGCGTGGCTAACAACCCCCTTGGATAGGGTCAGGCAGACAGTCGAAGGTAACTGATACTGCCTCTCCCTCTAGGATTTTAACCTAAAGCATTAGTTGTTTTTCCTGAATTAGTTCCTTGAGCAAAGAAGTACAAACAATGCACCTAAGTGTACAATCACGAGCATTCCAGTGGTCGTTCGTATGGCCAACTGCTAAGATGTAGTTCCTTCTCCCCCAATACTTCGAGCATTCGATCCTGGATCATTTGCATGGATCATTCGCGATTTGGCAAGATCCCAAGGGTTTCGTAAGCTGAGTTACTTGTTTACCCTTTTTTCTTGGGTTAGGGTTTATATCCTGTTGACCCAAATTGTCACTACCTTAGGTTTCCTTATATTATAGTCAATAAATCCTGGACAACCTCGTCACCCTAACTTGGTTGGTCAATTGCTTTCTTGGCAATTCATAACTACCCTAGCTTGACAAATCAGTCTCCAAGGAAAAGTGTTGTAGTAGGATGACTACTCAATTCCTAGGAAATTTGACTTGTAATTAGAACTCGCCAAACTTGGTCTAAGGTGTAGCAGTACTATTTTGTGATTTAGACGCAAGGGCATATGATGTTGCAGCTTGTTGCACGAGTTAGGTGTCAATACCTAAATTGTGGGATTATATCTCCCATCATACGGTATTTCTTGATCACGATATAGGGTTTGGGAGTCCTATCAACCCTAATCCTACTAGGCTGATAAACGTTTTGGCCCTAGGGTCCCTAAATTCCTTGCGGAAGTCTAGCATTTGGTCAACTGATCCTTAGGGTGAGAACTCTAGATCATTCTTACATGGGCGATTTGATAACCCTAACATTTCATGAATGTGGGTAGAACTTTTAAGATCGAAAATATTAAATCGGCATCCCAAGTGCGATACTAAGCAGAATTTTATCATAGCTTAACCCTACCTAGCACATTGAGGTGACCATCATATGCTAACTAATCATATCTTTATGAATTTCATGTAAGTTACTCAATTATGCGCGAGTTACTTAGTTGATCTAACCAACCCAAAATTAAAGATGATCTTCCCTTTAAAGATGCAAATACTTTCTTCTGAACTTGCAAGTACTTTCCCTAAAAGATGTAAGTAACTGCAAGATGTGTGAGATGTATCATTCCATGCAATTTCAAGACCATAGACATTTTTTCCTTTATGCAACTATAGGATCTATAGTGATATTTCTTTTCCTTGCCCTATACTATAATGATTGACATTCAGAGCTAATTCTTATAAACCCTACATTGATGCATCAAATTCAAAGCTTTAGTATTTTAATGAAGATGCATCCTTTCCCAATTTCAAACTTTGATAAAAGAACTCTATGCATGGATGCATCATTCTTTCATGACCAGATGCCAATGAATACATCATTGATTTAATCCTTCTTTTATCGCTTACCTCAACCTAAAATGTAACTATCATTGCATGCGAATTGCATAATATATGTTTTATTGCCAAAGTTCATAAATCTTTTCCTTTCATTGCAACTATTTAGACATCATTTAATGACCGTCTACGATTATCTTATACATGAGTCACAACCACTAGGAATTTATTACATAAGTGCATTATGTATTATATGCCCTATCCTTTGCATGATGCAACAAGGACGCGGTCTTAGCACAATTTCATCTTTTAACTTATGCATCCTACGTTCAAAAATGTGACTACCCTTGACCATGGAAGTGCAAGAAAATGCAAGTACTCATCATACAATTGAACTTTGTAAATCAAACAAGTATATAGATTTTCCAATGCATTTAAGTTTCCCTATGTGAATAAAAAAATGCTTTATGCATCCTTTCCATGCGGGGATATTTTTCGAAACCTGGGCATTCAATATCAGGGCATTGTCCACTCTTGTACTTTGGGTGGAAGCTCCCACGTGTGCTCCTCTCGACTTTTGCTTAGGAGCCATTGACGAAGTAAATCTCGACTCAGCAAACTCTCCTTGGTCCTCTTTTTCGATTTTTGGAATTTCCTACTACCCGAGATCTCCCTCATGGCACTGGAAATAGGCCTTGGGGAACACGGTCTAAGCAATCCAACACCGCGGGTGAACTTGGTCTAGAGAAGCTTCAATAGAAGCTTCTCAAGCTTTTGAATGAACAGAGATGACATGAAGACGTGATGGTGAAGATGATTGAAGAGATGATGATGAGGATGAATGGAGTGATGATGGTGAGGATGACTATGAGGATGATGATGATGATGGCATTGGTGGTGGCAGCAGCCTGACGGCCCGAACAGCCTGGCGACAGCAACATATCGACGGCGGGCAGCTCCTCTCAATGCCCCCTCCAAGCTTGGGGGGGGAGGGGGGGTTTATAGGGTGAAGGTGGGGGGTGTGGGGGTGGGGGTGGGGGTGGGGGTGGGGGTGGGGGTGGGGGTGGCCACACAGGTGGCAGATTTCATGTCCTCCTCCCCATGCCCCTCCACAAGCTCCTACACATACTCTCTCTCCCCGCCATGCAACGGGTGAAGGGGAGGGAGTTTATAAAAAAATTTGCAAATAATTCATTATCCTTTTTCCCTTGAAGGGGAGTTCCCACGATGGGTTACGGTTTTGAGCCACGGTTTCCTACGCACAACGTGGGGCTGGTGTTTGTTAGTACACAAGGATGGCACACTTAGATCAAAGTTTTTTTGTTGCGGGAGATTTCTTCGAATTGCTTTTGCGCAGGATCTAGGGTCTTTAATGTTTGGTTGTAGAAATATTACATTCTCTCTCCCTTAGAGGAATCGAGATATCCTCATCTCGAGAAGATATGGGGGTATTGTTGGTTGAGAGTACTTTCATCCATCCAGGTGGCATCCTCTTCGAGGTAATCTTTCCACTGGATGAGGTATTCTCTCAAGGTCTTGGATCTCAATTGCCTCTCCCTAACATCTAGGATCCTATCAGGTTATAGATCAAGGACTCCTTGGCCAGGCATTTACAATTTGTTGGTCATCAAGCACATAACTAGGGTTAGGCACATACTTTTTCAATAGGCTGACATGAAATACATTATGAACTTTTAGGTATTCAGGGAGTTGAAGCCTGTAAGCATTAGGCCCTAGGCACTTGAGAATCTTGTATGGTCCACAATACCTTGGACTTAGCTTTTTGCATTCTCCCAAGGATAGGGAACTCTTTTTTGGACGTACGCGAATGAAGACCATATCACATTCAACAAGGGATTTTTCTTGACGTTTCAAGTCTGTGTAAGCCTTCTGTCTGTCCTTGGCGGCTTGGATGTCCTATCTTATTGATTTGATTTGGTCATCCATGTCTCCAACATCTGCTTTGAAGCTTCAACCCTCAAGGTTGGATCCAAAAAGCTCAAATGAGTACGACAATCATGCCCATACAATGCTTGAAAAGGGGTCATCTGAATGCTTTGTTGTGACAGGATCATGTTGATGTTGAGGAATGATGGCCAACATGGTTTGAGGATCAATGACAGGTTTGGTGGCTGCTTGAAAATGCATATATTAGTTCTCAAAACCCAAGAAAAGGCAATAAGCCCCTTTTTAATGAGAATTTGAATATTTTTGGACAATTTATGATGCAATTTTCATTCATATAGCAATTCAAAACTTTTTAATAATTTATGATGCAGTTCTCGTTCATATGCAATCAGAATCTTTTTTGACAATTTATGATGTGATTCTCATTCACATGCAATAGAAATTTGTTTAATGCTTGGTTGCAATATGGTTGAGGATTGTGTGTCATGAAATTCAAAATCCATGTTAAAAATCATGAGTTATTAATTTTTGAAAGTTTGAAAAGCATATTTTTAAAGGAAAATAGTATTTTCATCATTTCGGGCAATCACATAGTGCCCATCTAGGATAAAATTAAATGTCAAGATGGAATAGAGTGTGATAAAATTTATTGACTCAAAAAAATCAGAGAAATATAGTATTTTATTCAACATAAATCATGGAAAAAAAGTTAAATAAATTTTATATGAAGAAAATAGATTTTATATACCAAAAATATGAAACGATGTATGAATGTGTTCGTGAATGTATGAAAATATTTGGACCCGCTACAAGGGTAGGAATGGCTCCTACCCATCAGTCCCACTTCAGCCACCCAATCAGTCCCACTTCAGCCATTATTGGGCCCTAGAGCAGGAATAGACTCCTACCCATCAACCCCAGTTCAGCCACCCAATCAAAATGGTCAAAGTCTTAGATTTTTTTGGCCCATGAATGTATGAAATGTTTTGGACCCGCTACAAGGCCCTTGACTAGAGCCTTAGAGCCATTATTGGGCCTAGTTTTGAACCTGCTACCCATCAGTCCCACTTCAGCCACCCAATCAAAATGGTCAAAGTCAATGAATCATTAGACATAGAGACATTTCAAATAGTTAATATGAAGTAGAGAGACTTTACAAAGGCATGAAGACTATTTGGGAAACATGAATAGTACAAATCCCCAAGCTTAAGGGTTGAACCCTCAAGTTTCTAGGGGTTCTCTACAATTGAAAAGGTCATGCACTAACTCTCACCACCTTTTGAAAGAGTACAATCTCATTTTGGAGGTCCAATGCCTCCTTATCATGATTTGTCTATTTTGGCACATCAACCTCTTCATGAAAGGAAATTAAAAGACAAAATCATTTGGGAAAATTACAATGGCTAATCATCTTCAGCATCCAACCTAGAGGAATGGATTTCAAAATTAGAGTTATATTTTAATATATTCCCTATAAATGATGATATGTAGATTCATTTTGCCTTATTATATTTGGAAGGATTTGTGTGTAATTGGTGGAGATATATTAAGAAAAAGAACATACTAGTAGAGAGTTAAGATGCATTCAAGACACTTATGGTTGAGGTCTTTGTCTATCATCTTGAAAAAGTAAAATTAGCACGAAGATGGTATGTGCTAAAGCAAAGAGGCCTAGGTGTATGGGATTATACAAATCAATTTCTCAACCTCACTATGTATGTAGAGAGTATAAGTGATAAAGCTAAACTCCACAAGTATATGTATGTTCTATAACCTTCTTTATCAGCTAATATTATAGCACAATGTAGAGGGAGCTCACACTTGACCACCAAGACCCACGGACCGCTTATTGTTTCAAGCGTTTCAAGAGCTCTAACGGCTATCTCTCACCTAGCCGACACGCCATCGCGATCCTACGAGTGTAGTGAGCTTACCTTGATGCCGAAATGAGTTGCCTCCTCTCTTGCACATGTCGGTAGCTCCACGATCCTAGATGCTAGCTCAAGCATCCTCAAGCCTCCTCCATCTCCAATCTCCATCCACTATAGCCGCGCACACGAGAAAAGAGAAGAGAAGAGAAGAGAAGAGAAGAAGAGAAGAGGAGTTGGTGAAGAGCTTCAACCTCTTGATCCCTCACTCCCACACACTCACTCCCTTACACTCTCACACTCCCTCTCTCAAGAGCACACACAAGCAAGGAGAAGAGAAGAAGAGAAGAAGACGAGAACTCTTGTTAGCCACACACCAAAGAATGAGCTCTCATTCACTTTTTAAACTTTATATACAAAAACCCTAAATTCCCATGGGCACCCATCCCTTTTTTAAATGACTAGCCATTGTGGCAAGGTCCTTTTTCTATTTCCCTCTTTTAGCCTTATGCCTCTAGCCTACACCCGTCTAATATTTTACAATTGGCACCGGAGGGAGCTTGGCACTCTTTTAGAAGAGTTTTTAGAGCTTTTTGAGGTGCCTTTTATTTAAAATTGAGCTTTTTGCCCTAGCTTAGCTTTAGAGGCTGCCTGCATGTCTTTGCTCTTTTTCCATATTTTTTTCACTTTTTCCTTCATTTCTCCGCCATCTTGAATTGGGGTTAACATTACCCCCCTCCCAGACAAGTGCCAGTCCCATGGCACTTCTCACTACTATAATGGGGAATGATAGGCAATTAGCAAATTGTTTGGGTGAGGGTAGGTCCACATGTAGACTCAGGTGCTTATGGAAGCTTTGTAATGATGTCTATCAGAGAAGCCAATTGGATGCCAAGTGGACAATGGGGGCCTCCGAAGTTAGTGGTTTGTCACCTTTTGTAATGCCTAAAAGGAGAAGGTGTGGTGCACTATCTAAGCGGAGTGTCTACCTTATTGTGTGGTGCATCGTGCTCGTGCTAGTGGAATGGGGAGGTGGATCTAACCACAGGCAAGCCTGGGTGATGTCTCACACTTGAGGACCCTATTCGTGCAAAGGGAGGTGCAGTGCAAGTAGCTTAGGGTGATAGGTCTAACCATAGGCGAGTGTTACCTCACTAGGTATGTCCTACCCTTGATGGGCCCTAAGCATGAAGTGGGGAATCAAAAGGGCTAGGGGGTTAGGAGCGGAGCTAGCTAATTGAAGCCACCGGGCATGCCTAACTTGAGGACCCCTAGGTGTAGTGATCGTGTTTTATGTGGTGCTAAGTACTTCTTCAAGTGAGTCATTTTTTCCATGTCCTTGAGTGATGTTCCTCTTGCTTTTCCTTTCATGCTTTTCTTTTTCTTCTTTTGCTTCTTCTTCTTCTTCTTCTTCTTCTTCTTCTTCTTTGGCATAAGTATTACACTAGTAGGATGACAACCAGTGCCCAATTCTCATCGTTTGAATTAGGTGGAGAAGGGGGTCTGATGGATTTGCTCAAAAATTGCCAGCTTTGTATATATCCTTTAAGATTCATGCGAACATGGAGTGAAGTGATGGAGAGGAAATGATGATTACATCTGGTAAACTGGCTGTCGTTCATGTCTTCTAGGAAAGCTAGGCAAGAAGAAGGGAGGAGGCTAGCCCTCATCATCACGCGTGCCATGGCATAATTATTGATGGCATTAAGATCAAAGAAGAGGGGAGGCAAGCCATGTTCTTGCGGAGTCAGGTCTTGCTTAAGTAATAATTTAAGAAGCCTAAGATATTTACATGTGATTATAAAATCTGGATCAGGGCAAGAGGAGAAGTCGGTAAGGAAATGAGTCATGGAGTCATCCAAGCTTTCCGAGTTGAAGATGAGGGCGTGTTTAAAAGAGACAACATTAGAGTTGTAAATAATGGAAAAATCATATCGCCCGTGGAGGGGGGTAGAAAAATCCACTCCTACCCTATGAGGGTACGCCATATATGTGGGGTTGTTCCTCTCATAGGGCAGGGTGTTGCAAAAAGCCATCCAGGCGAGCATGCTGATGTCGCATAGCCGCCTCCTCCATAGGGGCCGATAGTTATAACCTTGCACAGAATGCGGCACTTCGAATACTTTATTTTGCCAAAATTTAGCTTCTTCACTTCCCCAAAGACTGGGATTCTTCTATATTTCTTCCCACCACTTCTGTCCTAGTCGGCTACCAATCCCAATCACCTCCTTCACCTTGAGTGGTAAGACCCTCCCCAGGCTGTTGGGCATGAGGAAGCTTAAAGTGAATGGCTCATGCATCTCATGCTCACACACATATCTACGCGGCAGTCCATCTTGCTCTAGGCGATATAGCTGGCCTGGTATCAACTGGTAGGGATGGATCTTGAGGATGAGTTGCCCAAGTCTTGCATTTTCTATCGATCGCTTAGGCAGTCCATGCTCAAGCACTTGGACTATGTCATCTACCCAATATGGTGTTAGATCAGCCTTAAATAAATCTCTCTCACTAGAAAGGTTGAAGAGATGGGTGTCGGGCAATTCATCGGCAATGCCTTCTCCAGCGGCCTCTCCCGTGGGGATGCGTGACATATGGTCAGCCATGTAGTGTTTTTTTCCTTTCCATACAACCACGGAGAAGTCAAACTCCAAAAGTAGAAGGAGCCACTCAGCTATGCGTTCTGTAGCGCAAGGTTTATTCACTAGATATAGCAAGGCTTTATGGTCCACAAAGAAGGTAAATGGTGTAGCCAATGGATAATGCCAGAATTTCTTCATATCAATCACCATACCCTCTCTCTTTGTCGTCGAGTAATTCATTTCCATTTACGTGAGTTGTCTACTAGCAAAGCTCACTGGGTAGTCTAGGTTGTGTTTGCCAGGATGGCACAACATTGCCCCCATAGCAAATTTTGAGCCATCAATATGCACGTGAAAGGTAATGATACCAATCTGGGGTTCATAGAATCAGTGCTATGGTTAGAGCCTTCTTCAACTCTTCATATGCTCGTTGGCATGCTTCAGTCCATTAAAAGACAATCAATAGCTTGTATAAAGGTCTGGCAATCAGCGTGTAATTCAACACAAACCGCTGATAGTATCCCATGTGGCCTAAGAAGCATTGAACTCCTTTATACTTGATTGGGGGCGAAATATCAACAATAACCGCGACTTTTGAGAAGTCAGTGGCAATGCCATTCTTTGACACCACGTGCCCTAGGATACATCCATGCTTCACCCAAAACTAGCACTTTAAGGGGTTCAGGGAAGACGATATAGGCGACACCGCTCAAATACTGCTTGGAGTTTTTCTAAGTGTTCTCTCCAAGTCGAGTGAACGCACAAGTCATCTAGGAAGACTTCCAACTCTTTGTGAAGCATGTCTTTAAATATGGCGCACATGAGGCGTTGGAAGGTGGCGGGGGCATTAGTCAACCCGAAGGGCATGACTATGTAAGCAAAGACGCCCCACTCAGTGACGAAGGCAATCTTATGCATGTCGACAAGATGCACTTGCACCTGATTGTATCCCGAGAAGTCATCCATAAAACTATAAGCTTCCTTTCCAGCCACTCTTTCAAGCATGTGCTCGATGTACGGCAATGAATAGTTGTCCCTCTTAGTAGCAACATTCACCTTCTTCTAATTGACGCACACTTTGATTTTTCTATTCTTCTTCATGACAATGACTATGGACAATACCCGGTCCGTGTGCTCAATTTTGTAAATGAATCCTACTCTCATCAGCTTGTCAATATCTTCCTTGACCGTGTGAGCATTTTTTGGATTCATAGGGTACGATTGCTGCTTGATCGACGTAGCATCTAGCGTCATGGGTATGTTATGAGTCACTACACTCAGATCTACCCCCTTAAGCTCTTCTAAGGACCAAGCAAATACGTCTATGTACTCTCCCAAGAGAGCAACAAGACTCATTTCCTCTTCCTGAGTCAAGTCATCGATAATGAAGACTGGTCGGGGTATCTCCCCTTCCTAGACTAGGTTCACCTCCTTAACCTTGGCTAGTCCCTTAATCGGTTCCACTCATTTTCCTTTGACGTTTGGCACCCAATAGGATCACCATCCTATCCCCTTTCTTGAATTTTGTAAATCTTTTGGGGAGGTCCTACGGTTTTCTATGTTCTTCCGTTCGTGTGACCCTTGGTTGTTTTATCCTTTCCTCTTTCAACCATCTGTGCCTCAAGTGGACGGGTAGGTCCCCCTTGGTGTGTGGCCGGCCTAGGTATCTATTGGTCGCTATCTGAACTTACCTCCAACTCAGAGTTAAACTCTCCATCTTTGCTGGAAGAGGTGGTCTCCCCTGGTGGTCGCAACTCAGATGGTGACTCTATCCAAAGCACTGGTGTCATACCGGATTGGGGTAGGCATGCTTGATCAAAATCTATGGTTCCTATGTGTTCCAACCAGGCACGATCACAATTGATATACATGACCCCTCTCTCTATCTTGAAGACGCTCTTTTTCTGCGGCTTGGAGTCTGCCTGTATTTGTTGTATTTCCCATCCCTCAGTGTTGTATTCTATGGTATCCATCTCACCCTCGCTTTTGTCACTGAATGATCAGCAGTCTTCGTATTCATCATTCGAGTCCTCTTTGTCAGACTGCTCATCATCTCCTAGGTCTTGGTATATCTCTTGTCTTTGATCGGGGAGTAGGGCCCAGTTGTACACGAGGTTCACCCTGGTCCATTGCCACTTGGATTCATCTAAGAGATCTTAGAGTGGCTTGAAGTTTGTTGCTGGATTGCCAGCTAGCTTGCCTATTAAATATTCCAGAATCTCTTGGAGTTCCCTCTTGTTATTTGGCACTTGAAAGGTGATAGGTTTAGGTCTCCCCTGAAGGGTTCCTACCATCATGCAGACTAGTATGGTGGGTGTGTCTTTAGACTTACCGATTGTCTTGATCACTTGCTTGTATGCCTCATGATTCAAGAATGGCAAGTCGATTGTAGCAAGGACATGCATCCAATCTCACTCATCCTCTAGGCATGGAATATACTTGGTCAAGGTCCATAGGACTTATTGATTTGAGCGTTCCCTTTAAGCAATGCAAAGATGGCATCGAAGTCAACTGGTGAGGTCTTCCACGTGTCCATCTCTACCCTCACGGCGTCCGTTCTATTGCCTAGGAAGATTAAGCCATTACCCCAATCTTCTGTGACTCTGGCATTGCACATCCAGGGTCGGCCTAATAGGATATCGTAGTCCACACCCTTCATGACTATAAAGTCAACGGACACCTATGATTTTCACTGGCCAGTTTTTTAGCACCCCGAATGGTTACACTCTCATACCATTTGCTAGTGTGACATTGAACTTAGCAGTTTCAACATGTGGGTTTCCCAAAGTCTGAAGCACTACGTGGCTAAGCACACTAACCCCAACTCCCATGTCCATGATCCCCTTTCTTGTTGTGTCGCCTAGAGCTAGTACCAGTAAGACTATATGCATCTCGGTGCCCTCTCAAAAGGCATTAACGTGCAAGGACTTTGGCAAAGAGTGCACCGTCAGAGTTGGTATTTTTGTCTCTGCATCATGGTCGTGCAAATCAGCATCTTGCTCTCGTGATCCTTCAACCCACTATCTTAGGTCTTGCCATAGGTCGTTGGCTGCTCATCTCTCTCCTAATCCAGATTGTCCTAGCCAATGGCCGTGACTAATTTGTAGGCCTACAGCATCAAGACTTGGCCTAAGCTGTACTACTTCTGGTGTGGTTACATCCCCCAATTTTGGTCGAGGGGGTGAGATTGGCGTGCTTATGGTGGAGAGATCATTGATCTCATCCCCTAGGATGGGCTCAGCGTCCTTTAGGTGCTCTTGGGCCTCTTTCACCCATTCCTTCACTTTCTCTATGGCCTCTAGTTGACGCTTTGGATGTGGGTATTCCCCTACCTTAGCACTTTCCTTATCGACCGTCTTATGGGCCGAAGTTTCTGCCTCTACACATTAGTGACCTTCTTTCTAATAGGCAGAATAGTAGCACTCTAAGTTTTCAGTGCAACCTTAGCTTCAAGCCTCTTCTTTCTCTGCCCACGGCTCTTCTTCCCTGCTTGCCTTCTTCATCTGGGCACCAGTCTCTTTTGTAATATTTCACCGTAATACGTCATCCCCCCCTTTTATCCCACCACCGTTGCCATCATTTTTCCCCCTTTTATTTTGAAATATATATACATATATAACTAAACGAAATTTTTTGTCGCCTCTCTCTTTGTCGACACCACCTGGTGGGCGGAGGGAGGGGGATTTCAATTGCACATCGATGAGGAATGGGGAGCTAAACTCACAATAGACGAGGGTGAGGGAGAAGGCGTCTATGAGATGACCAGAGATGGTGATAGCAATGATGAAAAGACGATGAACTACGATAGGGAGGGAGGGTGCCCCGTGTCAATACCCCTCCCATGACACCCTTCCTCCCTCCCTATAAAAATCCCCCCCTTAACAAGGGGGATAATCCTCTTCCTTTCAACCCCTTAATCATCCCATCCCTCCTTAAATCATTTTCCTCCCCTTTTCTTTCAGGAGACCCGTTATCCTTTCCCCCCCTTTTTGCCACCAAGATTGTGAGAAAGAGAAGGAGAGGGAGAGGTAATGAAGGAGATAATGAGAGATAGAGGAGAGGGAAGGGAAATCTAGAGTAAAGGAGAATAAGAGAGGGAGAGAAGTGGTTCAAGAATAACTCCCTTATTAGGCAAAGGCTCGAGTACCACTTCTCCCCACTACAAGTCCTGTAGTCACTCCATCGACTGCCTCTAGGCTGCAAAAGTCAAGGCGAGCACAGGGAACTCCAACACCAAGGAGTCCTTTGAAGGAAGTGAAGGTCTCTTTCCAACTCCAAAATGGCCCCAAAGTGTAATCTCTCCCAAGTAACCGGAAAAGCCATGACTACAGGAGAAGGATTGAGCAAAGATGCCACCAACATGAACGGTTTATCTAGCGCAAACGCTAACTCGACACTCCAAAATCAAGTACCGCTACTGTATCTAGAAAACTGAAATCAAATATTTAAGCATGGGCATCATTAGGGAAAAAGTCATACCTCGCATTAGGTAATTTGCATGTTTTTAAAGGTAGCTGAAAAGGGTTTAATAATCATGAGTTGTCGGAAATAGATTTAGTATCTACGGTTATGGCAGAAACAAATCAAGTATTAGGATCTAACTTTCGCTAATGCATCATTGATTGTCAAGGTACATAAATATTCCGTATAGGTCAATTGCACTCTGTAGACCATCGTAGAGAGTTAACTTGCATTTACAAGGAATGCATGTATATTCACGTTTGAATAATTAGGTTGTGCCTTTTGAGTTGCATAAATGTACTAGAATGGACTTTATTATGAAGAGGGTTATCGCACTGCATCAACAACTCAGGGAAGACTTGCATTGAGAATTGCATGGCATCATGAATAGCCTCAATTGCACTACATAATGGGATATGCATCTAAAAAAGGGTAGATTAATATGTGCATGTGAAATGTTGAGCTTAATTGAAAGGAATGGTTTGGTAAATGAAGTCCTAGCCAATAAGCGAAGCCAGGTTTTAGCTCAACCTAGCTAGGACCTTAGTTGCAAATAGACTGATTTGTCCTTACGACCATATTTTGACTTGGAGTCAACACACTCTTTGGTCTCTACCCCAATAGCCAACCGCGATGGACCCAAAAACGCTCTTAGTTATATCATTTTCAAGATATGAAACATCCCGAAGCTAACACAAGGAAGCTCAAATGTAGTACCCACAAGGAGAATGACTATTCATCAAACTACATTCAATGCTCGTAACTATTTTGGAATAGTAAATAAACTTGGTTTATGCTTGACTTGCAAGAGGAGTAAATACAAGTTCCTAATATCTTGAAAGGAGGAGATCCTAGGGTGAACTTAGAACCCGATAGAGTTCTAAGATGGAAAATATGATTACCAATTGACCAAACGAAATCCTAGACCAAGATCTTAAGATAGGGACCAAAGATAGTAACCCAAGGGAGCCGTCACCTGAAACTATAGTGAAATTTCTCTACCCTAATAAATAGTAGTGAGGTTAGAAAGAGGGTATTCTCTACTCCTCACGAAATAATGAAAAATGATGCCTAGGCAGGATAGACCAAGAAAGGAAGACGTCTGCGTCAAAGATGAGGACTCCACCTTAGCAAATATCATGAGTACTCACCTTCATTGATTGTTTGTGCCTGTAAATCTAGACTCAATGTCTACAAAAGGAATATATGACTCAAGCTCACAAAAGAAAATTTGATTAATGAGTTAGGTTGAATTCAAGGAGGGCACACCAAGCTACCCCCAACTAGTTGTCGACCCTAGCCAAGGGGATTCTAAATAACGGTGACAAGAACATGGATTGACACCATGGGAGGTCTCCCCGTGGGTTAGTTTGAATGTAGGAGGATGCTTGGATTCCAGGGGGGCTCTGGTTGTAAATTCACTACCTCCAGGTCGTACTCAAATGATCTACTTAACACAAGATAGATTCTTGAGGCCCTGTTACTAGTGCAATGGTGGAAACTTAGAGGAAATAAGACCCATCCCCAGGTATTACAGAATCTGTCCTTTTTGGACGGGACTTGTATTTCCGTTAAGATGATAATATAAAGTTTACTTCCAAAGAACTTGCCTGGATTGTTCTTGTGTCAATGCCATAAGTTACGCAAATGAAACATGTTTCCTAAAAGGCTTAATTAACGAAGTTGTTTTTAAATGTCCCACATAAATGTGATAGGATCTAATTAGGTAACTAAAGAATGCCATTGAGGGAATCGGGTGGGCAGAGCCCCTGATGGGTCCATCCTACGACAGGGTGGTCCCAGAGGGCTGCGAGGATTCCCATAGGATTCTACTAGCATTCGACCTTTGGGAATCGTTAAGTTAGAACCCGAATCATGTCGTTTTATAGGACCGGAATGGGATTGTGCCCTATGGGTAGAGAGGTTGAGCAACGCATCCCTCTCATTTCCCATTCTCTTTGAACCAAGTGCAGCATGGGTCTGCTTCAGCTTGGGTATCTCTGCATAAAGCATGGTGTCTAGGGTCCACGCTAGAATGTTGTTAGGAAACCTTGGTCTCTAGGAACCCAAATTTCAAGTTGATCCTAGTGGGTTTGACCGCGAACATTCTGTTGCGAAGTGGACTCTGGGAACCCTAGGCAACAAACCCCAGAACATTCCATGGGAGTGCCGGGCAGTGATGCTTAGATTCGTTTCTCGATGAGCCGCTAAAAACCTGCTTGGGCTGCCATTAGACGGGCACGTTACAGTTGGTATCAAAGTGAACCAATGAATAAATTTTTTTGGATAGGGATAAATTTGGAAGGGAGAATGATGTTTTCATTAGGAAAATAAATTTTTCTATTACTCATTTCTGGATTGTTGCCGCTTCCAAACTTACAAGGCATGGAGTAGGTTCCTCGTATTTCACATCATGTTCAAGATAGCTATGAACTCTTCAAGTTATCGCCAATGATCCGACATGATGGGGATCCTGGATTGACTCTACAACCCTTCACTATTGTATGTGGAAAGGTGTTGGACTTGGAGCACAGGATACTACTATATAGATGTCAACGGACTCGCCTATCTTCAAAACAATTTGAACAGGCTAAAATGGTTGGAGAACTTGAAGGTCATCAAGTTATTCATCTTCCATGAGGCCCGTGTAAATTCAATCCTACACATCGGATGCTGGCAAGTAGGAAAAAATCGCTATATCTATGAGAGATTGCCAGCTATGATAAAATTAAAGTAATGGGGCGAAAGGAACATCATGGCTACCAAAAACAAGGACTTCCCGAGCTTCCCATGACTTACCGCTTTCTGAGAATCCATTCTCCCAATCCATATTACTATTCTGTCCCTATAGTTGAATCCCATAAGGAATTATTAGCTTGGCATTGATGTATCTATTGAAAAAAAAATCATCCCAGCCAATGTCTATCTATTCCCGAATAAGTGTACTCGAGCCTTATGCTTCTTTATGAATAAATAAGAATTTTATGTTCATTTGAATTGTTGTATAGTATCGATGAAAAATAATTTTGTGCATTGATTCAAGAGGAGAAATGCAAAATTTATCTTGACACGAAGGTTTTAATGTAAAACTAGATACAACCCCAAGCGTAGAACCAGTGCCTTGTGTCCACACTAAGCCCAACAAAGGCACAAGAGAAGAAGTTTCCTCTTAAACAAATTAAACCACCAGAATTTGACGGAAAGGGGAAGATTGTTGAAGTTAATGCTGAAGTATGGATTGAATCCATGGAGAATACTTCAATGCAACAGGAACAACACTTGTGAACTAGGCCATGAATGCCAAGCTCAAACTTACTAGAGAAGCTAGGCTCTAGTGGAAGCAATGGTATAAGGACCAAGCAATCTTTGAAAACATAATAACGTGCAGAAGAAATCAATGATGTATGGTATGTTGACTCAGGTGCATCAAACCACATGATAGGTCATGCAGAATGGATGGAGGATGCAAGGAAAATGGAAAAACCAGGATTTGTGGAGACTGGTGATGATACTGCACATCCTATTGTGTAGATTGGAAAAATTCCTTTGTCTATGCAGGATGGAAAAAAGAAATACCTGTCCGATGTATTTCATGTCCCGAATATCACCAAGAATCTGGTTTCTGTTGGTCAAATGGTTGAGCAGGGCTTGCAGGTCAGATTTAATCCTCATGGATGCTTTGTTGAGGATATGAAAAATAAAGGTCGCTTGATAGCAAAAGGAAAGAAGAAGGGCAGAATGTTTACATTGGATGCAGACATGTCTGAATTGAGTGCAGCAATGTTTGCACATGGGACCGGTGTAGTTGCAGATATTGATATCTGGCATAAACGCATTGGTCATGTTAATGTACAACGACTTAAATCAATGCAGGCCCAAAATATTGTTGCAGGATTGCCCAAATTCAAGGTTGCAGAAATGCATAAGGTATGTGAAGCCTGTCAGTTTGGAAAACAGGCAAGGAAACCATTTCCTAGATATGTTCAAGAGAGTGAGAAGCCATTGGAATTAATCCACTCTGATGTGTGGACTACTAAAGCTGCATCTCTTGGAGGCTGTCATTATTTTGTCACTTTTATTGATGACTATAGCAGAAAAGTTTGGGTGTATTTTATGAAAAAGAAAAGTGAAGTTTTTGGGCATTTCAAAACTCTTAAAGCTATGGTTGAAAAAGAAACAGGCCTGCATATAAAATGCCTAAGGTTAGATGGAGGGGGAGAGTACCTCTCAAATGAGTTTGCAAGGTTCCTGCAGGAGCATGGCATAAAGCAGCAATATTCATGCAGTCATACCCCACAACAAAATGGAATTGCAGAAAGGAAAAACAAGCATATTGGAGAGGTATCTCGTGCCATGCTCAATGAAAAAGACTTGCCAGATTTTTATTGGGCTGAAGCAGTTGCTACAGCAGTCTACATAATGAACATGACTCCCACTGCAGCAATACATGGAATGACTCCAGAGGAGAGATATACTGGTAGGAAACCAGATATTTCTCATTTGAAAATTTTTGGTTGCATTGCCTATGTACATGTGCCAGATGAGTTGAGATCCAAGTTGGATCCAAAAGCTGAGAAGTGCATCTTTATTGGTTACTCTCTGCAGCAAAAAGGGTATAGATGCTATAACCCTTCTACTCGTAAGTTTACAGTGAGCAGAGATGTTGTTTTTGATGAGATGAGTAGCTGGTATAAACCAGTAAATGTGATTGATGATGTAGATGCACAAAATGGTAATGCTGCACAGAATTCATAGCAATAGTCACAAAATATTAGTGGACCTGGAGCGTCCTCTAGCAGTGGTTCACATTCTTCGCCATGGACAGGCAGATTGAGATCAGGAGAATCTTCTCAAAGCAATGCAGATAGTGGTATGCAGGTATCACGAAAAGGAAAAGAGAAGGTTGATCAGCCCATGTTTGATGTGAATGCAGGTCACTCTTATGTGGATGGTGAATCCAGTGGCTCAGAATAGAGCATTGATGATGAGTTGGGTATTCCTTCTATTGTTACACCTGGAGTAAGGAAGACCAGGGATGTTTTTAGAGCACCTGGGAGTGAACCTACTTTGCGCAGGTCTACGAGAGCTAGGTATCCTGTGGATAGGCTGAAATATGATGGATTTACAGCCATTCACTATGCATATATGGTTAAAGTGATACAAGAACCAGAACCCACTTCTTTTGAGGAAGCCATGGGAAAAGAAAAATGGGAGAAAGCCATGGATGAAGAAATGAATGCCTTGGAAGCAAATGCTACATGGGAATTGGTACCTTTGCCTAAAGGTAAAAATGCAATTGGCTGTAAGTGGGTTTATAAGGTGAAGCACAATGCAGATGGTTCTGTGAACAGATACAAGGCAAGATTAGTAGTCAAGGGGTATGCACAAACATATGGCATTGACTATGAAGAAACATTCAGTCCGGTTGCAAGGATGGCAACCGTAAGAGCAGTCATTGCTATGGCTGCATCAAAGGGATGGTCTTTACATCAGATGGATGTAAAGAATGCCTTCTTGCATGGTGATTTGCAAGAAGAGGTCTATATGGAGCAGCCACCAGGTTATGTGCATGCTGTTCATCCTGAGTTTGTTTGCAGGTTGAAGAAAGCCTTGTATGGCTTGAAGCAAGCACCTAGAGCATGGTCTGACAAGATAGGACAGTATCTTGTCACTATTGGCTTTCAGATTTCCAAGGCAGATTTCTCACTTTATGTGAGAAAAACAGAGAAAGGTATTATGCTACTTGTCATTTATGTTGATGATTTGATTATGACAGGTGACAGTGATGAAGATATCCTTCATGTGAAAATGCTATTGAAGCAGAAGTTTGAGATGAAGGATTTGGGAGAGCTGCGTTATTTCTTGGGCATTGAGGTGATTAGATCACCAAGTGGGATACAGCTCTTGCAGAGGCAGTATGGATTGGACATGCTGTCCAAATATGGGATGACAGGCTTAAGCCTATTTCAGTTCCTTTGGAGCAGAATGTGAAGCTGAGCACAGATGCAGGTGAGCTTCTGGAAGACCCTACTATGTACAGATGCATAGTAGGAAGTTTGATTTATATGACTATTACCATGCCAGATTTGAGCTATGCTATTGGATTGGTAAGTCAGTTTATACAGGCTCCAAGGAAACCGCATTTGGATGCGGCTAGACGCATACTCAGGTATGTGAAGTCCACATTGCAGTATGGACTATTTTATGAGACTGGGGTTCAGATACAGCTGCATGGATACACTGATGTTGATTGGGCTGGTAGTATTTCTGATAGACGATCTACCAGTGGATATGTGTTCTCTTTTGGGAGTGCTGCAGTCACTTGGAGCAGCAAGAAACAGCCTACAGTTGCCTTGTCGAGCACAGAGGCCGAGTACAGGGGTGCAGCAATGGCTGCATGTGAGGTAGCTTGGTTGCATAAGCTACTTTATGATATGCATCAGCCTACAGATGGGCCAGTTGTCATTTATTGTGACAACATGAGTAGTATACACTTGGCAAATAACCCAGTCTATCATGCTAGAACAAAGCACATTGAGGTGCATTATCACTATGTGCGAGAGAGGGTTTTACTAGGTCTTATTGATCTAGTTTATGTCAGCACAGAGGATCGGGTAGCTGACATATTTACGAAGGCATTGGGCGCAGAGAAGCTGCGCAAGTTCAGAGACCTGCTTGGTGTGCAGGAATTGGGATTGAGCTCGAGGGGGAGTGTTGAGATATCGAGCTCCACTCGTGATATGCCAGGGTGACCGTTGTGCATTTATGTCACCGACGTGTTAGTTGCAGATGCGGTTGGTACACCGCCCATGAATAATAGCTAGATGACAGCTATCCTTATCTACTCTAGTTTGTGGCTCAGTTAGTATGCCACCTTAGTTATTTGAGTTCGGTTTGAGACCCATATATAGGGTTCTTCTATTTCTTTGTAAGAGAGTTCTTTTTGGCTTACACAACTAAGAAGAGGAAAACTGTTTTCAGCCTCCACCCTTGTGTGTATTCCCCCATTGTGCAAGCAAGAAAGCTACAAGTGAGACTCCTTCCTTCTCTCCCACAATCTTGACACCAAGAAGTCCAACTAACCAAAGCCCAAGAATAATAGACCATGGTCTTACAAGGACCAGAATTTAGGAATGTTGAAATCTCAATGCAAGAGGGCTCAAGAACAAAGTCAAGGCCAACAAAAGAAGCCAAGGGAAAATGCAATCAGTAACTTTTTTCCCACTCAAACAAGCAATCAAAGCATGCGATGTTTCCACTGTAATGAACGTAGACACTTCAAAAGGGAATGTCCCAAACTTGGCGGAGAGCGTCGCCAAGGGAAATTCAGTGGCCAAGCTAGAGCTACCCGTGGCCGCGACCATGCAACAATGGGAACGGCAAAAACTTCCAATATCTCCACTAAGGGAATCAACAAAGAAGAAGATCTGTCCATGGAAGTTGAGATTGAGAGGTATCCATTCATGCCACTCTCCATAAAAATTGCCCAAACCACCAATTCTCAGTGATCCAAACACCATCAGATTACCAAGGTAAGAAATTCAAAACCCTGATTGACTGTGGCAGCACTCATTTCTTCATTTCACTAACTTGTGCTAGAAGGTTAGGAATAGTCATTGCAGCTACACCTACCTTGCTTGTTGAACTAGCAAATGGGTGAGAAACCACTTGCACTAGACAAATTGCTAAGGTGGAATTCCTACTTGAAGACGAGCCCACATATGTTAAACTTAGGGTAATGAGTCTAGGAGTCCATGAGTGCCTACTGGGGATGGATTGGCTAATCCCCAATGATACCCACATTCATTGTCGAAAAGGACAATTCTACTTTCATAATCCTAAAGGTGGGCAGGTGACAACATAAGGAGAAGCAAGTAAACCGAAAATCCAACTAGCCAAGGCGATGCGAAGAGTTCAAGGAATAAGGAAAGGATTACCCATCTACCTGATCAAGCTAAACAAACCGAAACAGGTAAAGGACACTAATGAAGAACTATCTTGGCTAAAAGAGTATGTGGATGTGTTTCTAGAAGAGTTGACTGAATTACCACCACTAAGGGAAGTGGATCATGAGATTAAGCTAACACCAGGAGCTGCACTGGTCGCAAAAAGGCCCTAAAGATGTCCATTCCTGAAGCTATTGAGTTAAAGAAACAACTCAAATAGCTATTGGAACAAGGATACACACAGCCCAGTAGTTCTCCTTGGGGAGCTATAGTCCTGTTCCAAAAGAAGAAGGATGGTACACTTTGCCTTTGCATCGATTATAGAGGCCTAAACCAAGTAACCATAAAAAATAAATATTCTATCCCAAGGTTAGATGAGTTACTTGATCGATTGCAGGGAGCAAAAATCTTCTCCAAGATCGATTTGAGGTTAGGATACTACTATATCCGTGCCAAGGAAGAAGATATTCCCAAGATGGCATTCAACAAAAGATATGGCCATTTTGAATTCACAGTGATGTCCTTTGGACTAATGCCCCTGCCACCTTTAATAGGCTAATGCATGACATTTTTTGACCATATCTTGATGATTTTGTGCTTGTCTTCTTTGATGATAACTTGGTTTATTCCAAGGAAGAGGAGGATCATGAATCCCAAGTTTGCATCATCCTTGAGACCATGAGAACTCATAAGCTCTATGCTAAGAAGAAAAAGTGTGCCTTCCTCAAGAGGCAGATTGAATACCTTGGATTTATTGTGTCAAATGAGGGAATCTCTGTAAACCCTACAAAGGTCAAGGATGTCCAAGAGTGGCCTCCACCAACTATTGTTAAAGAAGTGCATAGCTTTCTTGGATTAATAGGTTGGTACAAGATCTTCAATAAGGACTACGCCTTAATTGCAGCACCCCTTACAAATTTGCTGAAGAAGTAGGTTGCCATAGTGTGGTGCCCACTAAACAATCGAGTTTTGATTAGCTCAAGCATAGCTTAGTGACAACACCGATTCTAAAGCTCCCTGACTTGAGCAAGGAATTTGAAGTCATCACGGATGCTAGTTCACTTGCATTAGTTTGTGTACTAATGCAAGAAGGTCATCCTATAGCGTATTCTTTAAGGAAGCTAAAAACCGATGAAAGGAATTATGCAACCCATGACCTGGAGCTATTAGCAATTATTCATGCTCTCAAGCTTTGGTGGCACTATTTTCTTGGTAACATGTTCTCTTTGGTCACAGACCATAAGAGCCTTAAATGGATCTTCACCCAAACTGACATCAATATGAGGCAATGACATTGGATTGAGGTTTTGCAGGAATATGATTTTGAGATTAGGTATCGACATGGCAAGTTGATGCCTTAAGTCGCAAAGCATTCCTCAACTCTCTTATTATAAGGGAACCCTCGATGGCAGAATCACTAGAAACTATGGTATCAATGCCTAGCAACCCTATCCTTGAATTAGCAAAGGGGGAAGCTAGCCATGACCCAGAATATCTAAAGATGATGAAAGAGATTTTGAAAATGATAAAAATCCCAAATTTAAGGTCAAGTGTCAAGAATTTTCTATCAATGAGGGACTTGTCTACTTTAGGACAAGATTGTGTATACCATCAAGAAGGAAACTCAAACAGAGAATACTTTGGGAAGCACATGATTCCCCCTTTTCAGGCCATCCTGGATATGTCAAGACCCTCAACACGGTCAGGAAGAGATACCATTGGGAAAGGCTTAAGGGAGATGTGCTCAAATATGTCACGGAATGTTTTCTTGCCAGCGCATTAAAGCAGAACATGTCAAGATTCCTAGAAAGTTGCAACCTCTTGATATTCCCCAAATGAAGTGGGAATTTATCAGCATGGACTTTGTTGTTGGATTACCTTCACTCCAAGGAGGATACAACTCAATTATGATTATAGTAGACATGCTCACCAAGGTTTCATACCTCATTCCAATTAAGACAAACTAGAAAAGCTTCAGACATTGCCAAATTGTTTATCAAGAAGATATTCAGACTCCATGGATTACCTAGAAGAATTGTTAATGACCATGATTCCCTCTTCAAATCTCACTTTTGGAGAGGGATATTCGAGGCCATTGGGACTCAACTTTGATTCATTACAGCCTATCACCCTAAAACTAATGGCCAAACAGAGAGAGTGATCAACCAAGTCATTGAAGACATTCTTAGGGCATATTGTTGTTGCGAACCCAGGAAGTGGATCCAATATCTACCATTGGTAGATTTCACCTATAATGCTTCTTACCAACAAAGCATTCAAATGACACATTTTCAAGCATTGTATGGACATGATTGTTGTATCCCATTGAACTTTTCAGACCCTACCATGAGGGTAGAAGCTTCCAAGAAGATGCTTGAGGAGATGGATGAGCAGGTCAAGGCCATCAAACAAGACAGAGTACCTCATAACTAGTGGAAGGACTATCTAGAAGAAGATGCCACATGGGTTGAAGAGAGTACTCTCAACCTACAATACCCCCAATTCATTTCGAGATGAGGACATCTCGATTCCTTAAGGGGGGAAGGATGTAATATTTCACCGCAGTACATCGTCCCCCTTTATCCTACCACCGTTCACGTCATTTTTTCCCTTTTATATATATATATATATATATATATATAAACAAATTTTTCATCACCTCTCCCATTGTCGATGCCACCCGGTGGGCGGAAGGGAGGGGAAGCTCAACTGAACATTGAGGAGGGAGGGGGAGCTAAACTCACAGTAGACGAGGGTGAGGGAGGAGGCATCTATGAGATGACCAGAGATGGAAGAAGCAATGATGAAAAGATGATGAACGGCGATAGGGAGGGAGGGCACCCCATGTCAATACCACTCTCATGATACCCATCCTCCCTCCCTATAAACCCCCCCCCCTTAACAAGGGGGACAATCCTCTTCCTTTTGACCCCTTAATCATCACCATCCCTCCTTAAATCATTTTCCTCTCCTTTTCTTTCAAGAGACCCGTTATCCTTCTCCCCCCCCCTTTTTGCAACCAATATTGTGAGAAAGAGAAGGAGAGGGAGATGTAGTGAAGGAGAGAATGAGAGATAGAGGAGAGGGAAGGGAAATCTAGAGTAGAGGAGAATAAGAGAGGGAGACAAGTGGTTCAAGAACAACTCCCTTATTGGGAAAAGGATCGAGTACCGCTTCTCCCCACTTAAAGTCCTGTAGTCACTCCATCCACTGCCTCTAGGCCGCGAAAGTCAAGGTGAGCATAGAGAACTCCGACACCAAGGAGTCCTTTGAAGGAAGTGAAGGTCGCTTTCGAACTCCAAAATGGCCCCAAAGCGTAAACTCTCCCAAGTAACTGGAAAAGCGGCGACTACGGGAGAAGGATCAGGAAAAGATGCCACCATCAACATCAATGGTTTATCTAGCGAGAATGCTAACTTGACACTCCAAAACCAAGTACCGCTACCGTATCTAGAAAATTGAAATTGAATATTTAAGCATGGGCATCATTAGGGAAAAAGTCATACCTCGCATCGGGTAATTTGCATGTTTTGAAAGGTAGCTCAAAAGGGTTTAATAATCATGAGTTGTCAGAAATAGATTGAGTATCTACGGTTATTGCAGAAACAAATCAAGCATTAGGATCTAACTTTCGTAGATGCATCATTGATTGCCAAGGTACATAAATATTTTGTATAGGTCAATTGCACTCCATAGACTATCGTAGAGAGTTAACTTGCATTTACAAGGAATGCATGTACACTCACATTTGAATAATTAGGTCATGCCTTTTGAGTTGTATAAATGTACTAGAAGGGACTTTCTTATGAATAGGGTTATCGTATTGCATCGACAACTTAGGGAAGACTTGCATTGAGAATTACATGGCATCATGAATAGCCTCAATTGCACTACATAATGGGATATGCATCTAAAAAAAGGTAGAGTAAGATGCGCATGTGAAATGTTGAGCTTAATTGAAAGGAATGGTTTGGTAAATGAAGTCTTGGCCGATAAGTGAAGCCAAGTTTTAGCTCGACCCAGCTAGGACCTTAGTCGCAAATAGATCAATTTGTCCTTACAACCATATTTTGACTTAGAGTTAACATGCTCTTTGGTGTCTACTCCAATAGCCAACCGCAATGGACCTAAAAACACTCTTATTTATATCATTTTCAAGATATGAAACATCCTAAAGCTAACATAAGGAAGCTCGAATGTAGTACCCACAAGGAGAATGACTATTCGCCAAAGTACATTTGATGCTCGTAACTATTTTGGAATAGTAAATAGACTTGGTTTACACTCGACTTACAGAGGAGTAAATACAAGTTCTTGATATCTTGAAGGGAGGAGATCCTACGGTGAACTTAGAACCCGATAGACTCCCAAGATGGAGAATATGATTACCAATTGACCAAACAAAATTCTAGACCAAGATCTTAAGATAGGGACTAAAGGATAGTAACCCAGGAGAGCCGTCACTTGAAACTATAGTGAAATTGCTCTACCCTGATACATAGTAGTGAGGTCAGAAAGAGGGTATTCTCTATCCCTCGGAAAATAATGGAAAATGACACCTAGGCACGAAAGACCAAGAAGGGCGATAGCAGTGTCAAAGATGAGGACTCCACCTTAGCAGATGTCATGAGTACTCGCCTTCATTGATTGTTTGTGCTTGTAAATCTAGACTCAATGTCTGCAAAAGGAATATATGACTCAAGCTCAAAAAAGAAAATTTGATTAATGATTCAGGTTGAATTCAACGAGGGCACGCCAAGCTATGCCCAACTAGCCACCGACCCTAGCCACGGTTGTTCTAAATAACCATGATGGGAACATGGACCGAACCCGCCATGAGAGGTCTCTCCTGGGTTAGTTTGAATGTAGGAGGATGCTTGGATGCCAAGCTGTAAATTCCTTGCCTTGGGGTCCTACTCAAATGATCTATGTGACTCAAGATGGATTCTCGAGGCCCTGTTACTAGTGCAAGGGTGGAAACTTGGAGGAAACAAGAAGCATCCCCATGGATTGCGGAATCCGTTCTTTTTGGATGGGACATGTATTTTAGTTAAGATGATAATATCAAGTTTACTTCCAAAGAACTTGCGTGGATTGTTTTTGTGTTAGTGCCATAAGTTATGCAAACAAAACCTATTTTCTAAAAGGCTTAATTTTTTAAATGTCCCACATAAATGTGATAGGACCTAATTAGGTAACTAAAGAACGCCATTGCAGGAAGCGGATGAGTAGAGCCCCTAACGGGTCCATTTATGGCCGCAGTGGTCCTAGAGGACTGGGAGGCTTCTCATAGGATTCTACTGGCATTCAACCTTTAGGAATTGTTAATAAGTTAGAACCCGACTCACACTATTTTAGGGGATCAGAATGGGACTATGCCCTACGAGCAGAGAGGTTGAGCAATGCATCCCTCTCATTTCCCATTCTCTTTGAACCAAGTGCAACATGGGTTTGCTTTAGCTTGGGTATCTCTGCGTAAAGCAGGGTGTCCATGATCCAAAACTAGAATGTTGTTAGGAGACCTTGGCCTCTAGGAACCCAGATTTCAGGTTGATCCTAGTGGGTTCGGTCATGAATGTTCCGTTGCGAAGCATACTCAAGGAACCCCAGCCGACAAACCCCGAAACATTCCATGGGAGTGCTAGGTAGCAACACTTAGATTCATTTCTCAATGGGCTACTAAAAACATGCCTGGACAGTCGTTAGGTGAGTACGTTACATCTTTTCTATAATATTACTATAAGGATTAATCTAATTTATGGTTCTTTAATGCTTCACACTTTGCAGCAACTTGATCTATTTGTAGTTGAGTGATTTTATTCAGCAATGGTTGAATGAGATCACTATCCTCTACAACCTCATCTTTATTACATAAAATTTCATCCTCTAGCACATCCACTATGAACAAGACACAATTCTGTAAGGAATCTCCACTACTTTATGGTGAGAACTAAGCTCATCCCCCTATTTCTCTTCCCAATCTAACATTGTAATTTAACACAAAGAAATTCCACCATTCGGTGGATCATGGTTATATTCATTACAAGATAGAGATGGGAAAGACCTAGAGCTCCTATTACTATGGGATTCTTGTATTCTCTCTCTCTACTAATGGAAGTAGAGCTATTGAATAGGTGAAGGTAATTGATCAAACCCTAATGGAATCTCATCCATCTCCATAGGAGAAAAGGTAATAGTTGGATTCTTTGTTACCATTTTATTAATCTCTAGTGTTGTTATAAATTCTTTAGTATCTATTTTGTCCTCCAATTCTTCTTCTTATGCAATGAATCGAGAATTAAACTCAAATAAGAAATCCTAGGAATGATCATGCTCTTGTATTCCCTTAATATTTTAACTAGTGTGCTCCCTCACTAAGCTTCCAGAATCCCTCCTAGAAGTTTCCCATTCTTCTTCCACATTTCCCTCATCCACAGAAACTTCTAGTAGATCGGATAAGGCACTATAAGAAGTTGTCAACCAATTAGCTATATCACTATCAATGTCATCTTCTAAAGAATAGTGCATAGAATATTTTCCCCATTCCCAAGGGTTTTACAACATTCTTTTGGTGCAACATACTGATTGTCGTCTTACCTCTGTCTATAACGAGGCTCCATGATGCAAATCTCCATGTAGCCAACCATCATTTCACTCAGTCTTTGAGCTCTCATTTAATTCATCCTAGATTCTAGATGTGTCAGATCAATTTGTATCCGTGCTCTCCATGGGTTCATGCTAAAAATCCTTGGCCAATTCTCAGTTGTACCCAATCATGCTTGGGTCCTATCATTATAATATCTTTGTGCCATCTTTGGTTGCACCGAACTGCAATAACCAAGGCTTGCCCAAAAGAATTGGGTAAGAAGTAGCTCCCTGAATAGGTTGCACTACCAAAAAGTTAATGCTAAAGTCCAACCCCCCGATCATAGTCAAAATTTGATGTAAGAGACCTAAGGGTGTCACTTTATGTTGATCAACTAAACGTAGAACAATACTTATAATCTCCTTCTTGTCATTCAACCCTAATTTAAGCATCATTTCTTCTGTTTAAATTCACTAATGCTCTACCATTCAACTGAGCCCCAAATATCATGTGCTTCATCATTTCCATGTCTACAATTGGAGCCCCTAGATCCCAGAATAAATCCACAATTCTTATAGATTAAACACCTTTATCCGGATTAGCAACTTTTGTATTTGGTAAGATAGTTGTAGGATTTCTCCTTTTAGCCCTTCGTCATACTAATCTACTATATATCTCTCTTCTACAAGTAGGACTAATTTCTAGTAATTGTCTCAAGTTAATAGACAAGTGTAAACTTTCTAGTTCATCCCATACATTAAAAGACTTCCCTTTCTCCTTGTCATTATCTTTAGCTAATTTTTACGCTCTTAGTCTTTGAGAAAATGGAGCCACCCCTTTCTTAATCTTTGGAGAATTTGAAGGAATGGGCAAAGTAGGCTGATCTTTCGAATTAGGTAGTGAATCTGTTGTGTTTTTCTCTATATCATGATCTTTCAAATGTTTTGTTAAAGATCTCTCTAGTTTTGGAGTTTCAAGCGCAACACCATTAGGCTCGGTCAAACCTAAACCTAGACCCTATTCCTTACCTAAAATAATTGATGGGTTTGATTTTGAATGAGTGATTGCCCCAATCATTACATTTGAGTTAAAGGTGGCATGTTTTTCCTTAAGTGGTCTTCCCTCTAAATCCTCTACAATTTCTATTAGGTTTGTGGTTGAGTCAACCACCCTTACCCTTTTCGTGGCTTTGTGAAGATGTATCTTCCCCTAGGCAATCCTTCTCATAATGACCTTTACAACCACATTTGGCACATAAAGGGACATAATTCTTGTTTTTTTCTCATTTGGACAAATCTAGCCAGATGTCTAGGTTGCTCACATCTCCAGTAAACCACACTTGTTCCTATGCTATTATTTCTTCTAAAATTAGGATTTTGATATGATGAAGGCCTCCTCTCATTTTGATGGGACCTGAAATGGGCCGGCACTCACTATGGCACTAGCCAGACCTCATGCTCATGACAGACAAACACACTCTTACGGCCTCGCGGACCATGAGCGTCAATCTAATGCTAAAGGACAAACTACCCTCAAGCCTAATCTATGCGTTTATAGTTTCATCGCTTTGTAGTCCAACGTTTCCCTTTCCATAAGCTCCTCAAAGGGAGAACCCATACACATTGGCAATAAATACCACGATCACATATATGGAGGCAACCTCTCGATAGAAACACCGCCGCCCCACTGGAGCTCTCCTACATAGCAAGGATTAGCCCCTTGATGTGCTGCTCAACATATAATACAAACAAACACAAACTCCTCTCTTTCATTTCGAATCCAGGAGATATACCATGTTTCCTCACTTAACAGTCCCTTAGGAAACCGACCCTCTATCCTACGGCAAGGGATAACCTCACGCTCTCAATCGTGGGTCAAATTCCTAGGAAAACAAGTGCTATGCAGTCCAGGAGCTTTTCCGTTGACACCATGAAGTATGCATAGTGCATAATGTGAATGGTTTAGTGCACAAACAGAAGAAAATCAGCATTGTGCATCGTGTGAAACCAATCTTTTCATGATTTCCATGCTAGCGTTTATGTAATACAAAGAAAAAGGACACCGAGCCTTACGCTCATGCTGCCTTTCTCTTTATTTTAAAACAACGTCCTATAAGCATGATGCAACACATAAAACAGATTTTAGTTTATATTTTGATGCTCAACCTCCCCTCTCACCCTACCGTTTAATGTTTTGCATTCGTTGATAGGTGAAAGAGTCATTTTATGTGTGTTTCTTTACAAAGAAAGCGATAAACATTAACGAAAACATAGAAATGAGGGTAAACCGAGGCCAACCTCATGTTTTATCTCCATTATACACTGCACAAACACACATGTAATTTTTTGGAATTTTCCTTTTACTGTTTCCTAATTTTATCCCATTTTAAAACCCATTTTTGGTATTTTTCCTCTATTTTCTTCAATAAAAATGACTAGAAATTAGGAATGATTGTGGGCTGTGGCCCTTAGGTTCCTTGACAGCAAAATTTCAGGTTTTATTGGCATTATGTCTCATATTTCCCATTTATTTTGCAAAAACTCCATTTTTACCCCTTAAACGCGTGTTTTTCGGGTTTTATGACATTAACTTCAGCCATATCACTTATGATTTTGTGGTTTTCAAATTATAAACTATTGAAAATCATAGCAAAAAACATCAAAATCAATATTCAGCCCATGGGAACAATGTTACATCAATCAAATAGCATAAAAACTCATTTTTTCTTCATAAAAATTGAATTACCGCTTAGGTTTCATGGTTTGGGATTTCGGTTTTGCTGCGGGACTGCGGGTCAGCCCTCATTCAATGTCTAGCATCTTCACAATCAGCAATCTTCATGTCTACATTGATCCGGAAGCAATTCGGTCCCGACCGGACAAGCTTTCCTTCACCATTCTTCATTTTCCTCTTGCACACAAGAATAACCCTTTAGGGGAGAGAGAGGGAGGAGAGAGAAAGACTAGATGTTAAGCCTCAAACGAATGAAGGTGGAAAATTTGGAAAAGCTAAAGAAGAAGACAAAGACAAAGGCCAAGGCAAAGAGAAACGAAAGACAAAGACGCACAAGGAGAAGAGTCCTAAATAAGGGAGAAAGGCGCATAAGGAAAAGCGCAAGCGCATCATGGTTTAATTCAAGGAGCGCTAGGCTCTCACCCGTGCAATTTGTAAATGTAGATGGGTGGTGGAAAGGAAGCTAGGAAGATAGAAGGACAATGGGAAAAAGGGCCTAGGCTACGGCCATGTAAAAAGGGCCTAGGCTACGGCCGGCCATGTAAAAAGGGAAAATGAGATGACCGCCCAAAAGGGATCTAGGGTTTTGTATATAAAGTTGAAAAGTGAATGAGAAGCTCATTCTTGTATGTGGCTAAAAGTAGCTCTCTTCTTCTTCTTCTTCTTCTTGTTCTTGCTTGCTTGAGCTTGTGCTTGAGAGAGGGAGTGTGAGAGTGGGAGGGAGTGTGTGTGTGAGGGTGAGGGACTGAGGAGGAGAAGCTCTCCATCTTCTCCTCTCTTCTTCTCTTCTCTTCTCTTCTCTCGTCTTGCTCGTGGCAATGGAGCTTGGAGCTTGGAGTAGGAGGATTGAGCTTGCTTGAAGCTTGCACTTGGATCGTGGAGCTACCGGAGTGCGCGGGAGAGGAGGTAACTCGAACGGCACAGAGGTAAGCTCACTACACCCGTAGATATGGATGGCACGTCGGTTATGTGAGAGATAGCCATTAGTGCTCGGCTTGGAATGCTTGAAACAATAAGCGGTCCGTGGGTCTTGACAGTTGAGGGAAAGCTCCCACATTTTGGTTCCGTTTCCGGGACAAATGGATTCAAGCCTTGAGCGCTTGCGCGCTTTGAATCGAGCATTGAAGTAGGGTTTTCCCCGAACCGGTGCTTGAGATAGGTAGGAAATGAGGGGGTTGAAGATGGTATTCGATCTCCTTGGCAAGTAGGTTTTTTTCTTTCTTGAGATTTATGTTGTGGAATGAAGTAGTGTAGGTGATTGCTTTGTGATTTGTATGCATTTAGAATAGGAAAAAAACAAAGAAAAAGAAGCAAACAGTAGGGGTTTTTGTTGCTGCATAATAGGCTAAAACAAGGAAATAGGGGCACAGATTCTTGGAGTGCCGTTTGATTCGAGCACCACAGTGATTCCAGGCATGTCTGGCATTCCCTTGTAGTATCTTGCACCTATCTGGAAGGCGCTGGACAATTCGATGTAGTAGACATCAGCCTAGAGACTCGAATGCTCGGACCACTCGGACCAACCCGTCCGATTTTGGAAATCAGACCACTCTGACACTCGGACTCAGACCACTCGGACCATCCGTCCGATTTTGGAAATTGGACCACTCAGACACTCGGACTCGGACCACTCAGACCATTCTGTCCGATCGGACCAGCTCGTCCGAGTCCCTGAATCGGACGGACTAGTCAGAATCGGACAAGCCCAGAATCGGACCAGCCAGAATCGGACCAGCCCAAAATCGGACAAGGACTAGTCCAGACCAGCCAGAATCGGACCACCCTGTCCGATCCGATTCCCAGAATCGAACCACTTTGAAAATCGGACCACTTTTTCAATCCGACTCCCAGAATCGGACGTGACCAAAATCGGACCACTGGGCCGATCGGACCAACCCAAAATCGAACATCCGATTCTGATAATCGGATTCTTGAAAATCGAACAGGTATCTAGAACGCAAATTTTGACACATCTAAACCCCGAGATTGACCCCAAAGGCTACGTAGAGCTAAAGGCACATCACAGATCCATCACACTGGGATAAAATTTAGAGCATGTAGTTCAAAATTTGGCTATAAATGGACCTCCAAATTGTGCATGGCTTTTACCGTAACGGCCCTGCGGGCCGGGGGACTGCCCCCCGGACCCCCGCAGAGGGGGCTCTACCCCCTCCGCACCTCCCCAAGTAGGTTGGAGGGAAAACGCGTACTGTGACAGGCCCTCCAAGTTGGACCCTAGTGAAGTAATGGCTCTACATGAGCATGGATTCTCACTTGCAAAAGAGCAACCAAAAGCCCATACCCGAATAGAGAGAAACAGAGACCCTAAAACATCAATGGGCCAATCTAGCCATCAAGGGAAAAAAGGCCACACCACGAGAACACAAAGACATTGTGTTCATACCATGTCTAGTCAGAGCGAAATGCAACATCAGTAAGCTACAAATGCCAAGATGACTAGACATGATACTCTTGACGAGAGATGTACCTTGAGCAACACTGCATAGACAACCCAAGACATTGGTGGAGAATCCACATCTAGTCATGCAAGTGGGACTCAAGGGCATCTGTCAGAAGGCTTAAATTTACAAGCCACGACCCGGAAGATGAAGACATAGTACCACCTGCTTATCTTAGGGTCAAACTCACCACGAAAAGAGAGCATACTATCGATGCTCTGATTGATGAAGGAGCAGATTTTAACATCTTGACCTATGAATCATGGACCCTACTAGGCCAACCAGAATCCATCACTTTATTCTTTATTCTTTTAGTGACAGTTTGAATAAAGGAAGGCCCACTCACACATTGTGACTGTTGGAGTTCCCATTTCTTGTCTCTCTCTTTCTTGCTCTTGCTCTCCCGCCATAGCTCTCGAGTGCAAGCTTCGATCCTTCTCACCTTTCAATTGGTATCAAAGCATGGCTTCCCGACTCTTGAGCTTGGCTCGTGGCATTCTCAGCTTCCCATTGACTCCTCACTCGTGAGTACGACTGATGCATGTCAAGCAGAAAGAGAAGGAGGACATTTGCAATTACATAACCCACGTGAGGAGCCTCTTCAAGAGAATCCCTACAGGTGAACGACCGACTGAAAGAGTAGTTTCAACTGTGTTCATCAACGGAATTCGAAACGAGGAACTATATAAGGCTTTGGCAGCCAACTCGAGCTTCCAGTGAGACCCCCTAGGTAGGGTTTTTGAGGAAGCTATCAGAGTTGATGATCAACTGAAAGAGAGGACAATTGAAACGGAAAGCTTGCCTATCCTATTTCATGTTCCTCCAACACTACAAGATATAGACCTTATACCGACGTTTAAAGCGACGAAAATACAAACAACAAAATTTGCCCCCGTCGTCGCAAAAAGCGTCGTTATTGACGATGCCATAGAAACGTCGCTATTGGCGTCGCTATATGCGTCGCTATATGCATCGCTATATGCATCGCTATATGCGTCGCAAATGCGACGCATATAGCGATGCATATAGCAGTGCAACCTTGCGACGCATATAGCGAGGCATATAGCGACGCAACCAGTAAATTTGCGACGCACATAGCGACGTCAATTGTGACGCGAGCAATAAATTTGCGACGCAAATAGCGACGGTAATAGGGAAAAAAAATTTTGTGGCAGGGCAGCTTGATCCCATAAAATGCGATTGGTACAATCATGAAAGGATATCACTAATACATAGAAAATGTCTACATAGATCAGGCGACTAAAAACTAAAGGTGTGTAAGCTCCAAGGATCCAAGGGCGAGCTACAAATCCTCGTCCCCCGAAAGCTTGTCCCGCCGCAAAGGAGCATCGAACGGATTCTGCAGAAAAAGAAACAACACATCAATCCACCATACAATAACGCATTCAAATATCTCATGGTAACTACGGACAAGAAAGATGAGTGACTTACAGGGCTGCCACGTTTATACAATCGGTTGATCAATGCATTGAGACCGTGCCTCTCTGCATATCGAGTCTCAAGGCCTTGCTGATCGCGATTTGTAATGGAGTGCTGCAAAGAAAACAAAATGCTAACTGTTAGAAACATGATTGTCAGTACAAAGAATATTTCAAAAAAACAAACAAGCAAAACAAAAGAGAAACTTACAAAGTCCTCCAAGTATGTCCTGTGACCGCCACTCCCAAGATGATGGACCACTCCGGCCTCGAGTCGTGCCCTCGCTGCCTCCCGCTGTTGACTCCAACGTCCTGGCGAATCTGTAACCTCCTCCCTCAGTCGGCGCCAGTCGTCTGCATCTAACCACTCGGGCTTTGCAGCCCCACTCTTGATTGCCTTGCGTGTGTCGAATCGTCTATGTGACATGTATGCACACATGCAATCCATCATCCAGCCCGTAGAGAATCTATCTGCTGTGACTGGCACCGAAAACTCCTCGTGCAAGGATACTACTATGTAGTCCTTGCTCCCCTCCGGTATGTTCTTCCAATGATCCAGGACGTTGTGCCGAAAAACTTGTTGGCACAACTCTCTCATGCGAGCCATCACCCTCCTCCCCTCATCATTCATGATGATGGCTCCTGATCTACTATCAACCAGGTATCCATAGCCCCTAGGAGTCTGCCTAAGATGGGTCCTCTCCCATCTCCATCCATGCTCCTGGGCATATCCAGGAGACCCCTCTACATCTGGTGTACCGACGGGGGTAACCTCTCTCGGAGTGGCACTCAAAGGGGTGCCACCAAAAGGGGTGCCACCTGTTGACGGCTGCACAAAAGCCGAAGTAACTGGAGTAGACGTCCCCACAGGTGTGACAAATCCTGGAGGTGACGCAGCTCTAGCTGAACGACGAGACAGAGACACCACATCCATGTCTCCACAATAGCATCCCCCTGATCCCGATGCAGTCCCTCCCTCTGGCCCAAGTCGTGAGCGTCGAGATCGTCTGCTCGAAGCTGAAGCATCTGATCCCGCTGAAGCAGATCTAGCAGAGTGTCCTAACGAAGAACGAGACAGCTCCTGGTCTGCCATCTCTCTGAATCTCACGAGCTGGTCTGGAGACATGCATGCCATCATGTCCTGAAACTCCTCATCGCTCATCCCTCGACTCATCCTGAAAATGTCACCTGCACAGATAAAAAATGGTGTTAGAATAATCAATTTAAACTATACAAAGCACAGTAATATAAATCATTTTTAAAAAATCCCTCTTAAAATGCATATCTTATGTATCTTTATGGAATATCTAAACAACGAATTGAGTAATACAATTCTCCAAGAATGAAATATCCTATGGTCCCATGTTAATCTCCTGACACAACTCTGCATACACTAGAAGGTCGATAGACATGTCACCACAAAAGAATGAGTCTGCCTCGTTCTCAAAAAATTCTTGGACTCTTGTATTTCCATCATTGTTAGCCGATGCGGGCTCCAAGCTTGCGGCAACCTCCACCCCTTGTAATATCGACCCCTCTATTTTCATATTATCTTCATCTATGCCCGGAACATCGCTTTGATCATATACTCTCGCACTTCGAGGAGTTGAAGGTATAACATACCACCATCGAGGTTGTCAGGGGTTTGGATAGAAGATTACATGTTCACAAACACGTACAAAGTGAGTTCAAACCATTGTGACATAAACCATGTCGTATTACAATTAGCAAGCAAATGACTCTATGCACCTGTTCACAATGGGCCGGCAACACAAAGGTGTCGCACAAATCCGTCCATTTTTTTTCGGAATCTATTTCGAGAAATCCAGATGGACCTCGTCGAACTGTTGCTCCAGCTCCTCCAAGTACCACTTTGAACCACTGCACATCGAATAGTATCATGGAGAAGCTATGGTAATCCACCATAATAATACTTTGCAAGTTCCCAAAATACTCCATCTCATCCACAACCGTGTTCGGATCCGTTGCTCGTCGCCGGCTCTCTTGCTCAAACCTTGCCATGACACCACAGTCCATTGTGAAGCACATTTTGTCAATACGCTCCACGCGAAAATGCCGTCCGCGCAACCACGCTGCACTATATATTTTGTATTGTACATTGAAACACTCAAATTAGATGTCACATATAAAATTTAGATACGACATATTCTAAACCCCTCATCACCTTTGGACTACATCCCCTCGAGAACTCCCACTCCTCCATTGAGACCTCTGTCCCTTTGCTGGATGCTGCGGTCAAGGCTCCATGCAACCATCGTGTTGACATAAACCGCGGCATCTCCTCCATGCCTTCGGGATATCGAATTGGTCGATGATGCGTACTGCGTCGGAATTCAGTTCACGCTTCCTCTCGATCTTGCCTTGCAATCTGGTACTTGGCGAGCCACGTCTCCATGGAGGCATGGTGCAACATAGAAAAGCGATTCACCTTCTCTTCCATTGAGGCATCCATTCTTTTTTCTACCCCATTTCCAACCACCACATCTCCAGTCAGTCTATCATCGTCCTTCAGCATCCATAGCATTTCATTGTCTGGTTCCACCATTAGTAGCCATTGTGAGATATGCACTAACGCCTTTTAGGGTTTTCATGAAGCGCTCCAGGAAGAACATCCATCGCGTATGGACAGGTCCAGCAATCTCCACTTTGTCCACAAGATGCACAAGAAGGTGGACTTGTATCGTGAGCATGCTAGTGAGCAGGTATTTCTCAAAGAGACAGACCGTCTCCACTGCTCCCCGCCTCGCGGATTCAATAGAGGACATCTTAATCTCTTTCTATGAGATCCATTGCACCAAAGTCGACAACTTGTAAATGGCCCCATGAATTTCTGGAGTAAGGCATCCTGCAATCGCTATCGGTAGGACAAACTGCCACAAATGAGAAAGCATTATGAATAATGGCCACTTTTCAAATTGCAAAATGCCCACGCTAATTACAATCCATTCTGTTCACAAACCTGACATATCTTATGCCAATCATGGGATTTTAGCCCCGACAATTGGTCATCTTTAGAAAATGCGGACCTGAGAGAACGCATCATACCCGTCGGAGTGCGGATAGACTTGATTACTTGCTTCACAATGCGCTCTTCTTTGGTGGACAAAACCCAAGGAGCGCGAGGAAACTGCACTCCCCCTTCAGCACTCGACTGCGGCCAAAGCGCCTCCATCTTACCTACCTCCTTCAAATCCATTCGTGACCCTATAGTGTCTCTCTTTCCTGTGATGTGGTCCCATAGCAAGCTGCCCACATTCTTGAAAATATGCATGGGATCCAACAAGTGGTTGACCTGTAAGTGGGTCCAATATGACAGCTCATAGAAAACTGAGAACCGTCGCATTCCATTTGGATGTGATTCCGGGTTTACCATTTTCAGCTCGTACCAGCTTGCGGCGTTCATATGTGTTGGAGGTCATCCAAGAAAACCTTCCCTGAGTTCATGATCCTCTGGCAAGAAAGCGGCGTGTCCTTGATATACCATCTTCTTCATGGTTCGTGACCTTCGGGAGTCTAACTGTGGCCCACACAATGGACATGCATGATAACCTGAGGTAACCAGACCTGTAAGGCGAGCCACGGCCTAGTGAATACTTGATTGAATGAGATAAAATATAGATATTACCAGCGAGAACGGAGGTCTGCTCACCTGAGCACTCTCCCAATCCCGGAAAGTCATGCATCGTCCACATGAGAATGGCTCGAATGTTGGCTGACCGCCGACCATCGCGCATGCTCATATCTTGCACAGTGACCCCCTCCTCCCACAAAATCTTAAGCTCATCGACTAATGGACGAAGATACACGTCCATATTTTTTACTTTGTAGCGGCCCGGGATGAGCAAGCTAAGGATGAGATGTCCTTTCTTCGTAGAAAGCCATGGAGGGATGTTGTAGTTGACAAGCACTATAGGCCACACACTGTAAGAAGTCAAGTGCAGACCGAATGGGTTCACACCATCCATGGCGAGACCAAGCCGAAGATTCCTTGGCTCTCGTGCAAAGCCTAGGAAGGTAGAGTCAATGTGGCTCCACGCGCGCGAATCTGCTAATATTCGTTGAACTCCATCCGTAGACCTATTCTGCACATGCCACATTGTCAAGCTCGCCATGCCGGACGTGAGAAACATGTGGTATATGCGGGGGATGAGCGGAAAGTGTCTAAGAACTTTTTGAGGGATGGTTTGCCCTTGCAAGTCCTGTCGATACATGTGAGCACCACACTCTGGACATGTCTCCATAGTCTCGTATTCATCTCGAAACAGTATGCAGTCATTGATACATGCATGGATGTTATTATAGTCCATGCCAAGCTTTTTCCGTAAAACATGTCATGCATCATCACGAGACTCAGGCATGGTATTTGCAGGTGGTAATATATGATATTTCAATAACCTAAAAAAATCATAAAATATCTTGAAAAATCACAAATGTTTGCAATAATACTGTAAAAAAAAAAATCAATGAAGCCTATGTGCAAGGTACCTGAATAACTCGGTCACACTCGTATCGCTCCAACCGTATTTTGCTTGCACACTTAAGAGTGCAAGCAATGTCTTCAACCGAGATACTCGGCACCCATCATATAATGGTATGGATGCTTCCTCTCTAAGCGGGTCAGATGTCTCAACATCCATGGGAATCAATGCATCGATCATTGCCTCCATCTCAGGCTCCAAGATTGTAGGTAGGTCGGGAAGGTTGTCTGTCTCCTCTAGCATTGACGGTATAGATGGGCCTTGCGAGTGGTGGATTGGCTCCTGCAATCCATCCATCACACGTCCATGAACTCTTCTAATTGGCCGCAAAGGGTGCACTCCCCCTTGGGTCAAGACATCACTCCCCTGGATAGAAAATTTGCCAACAAGACCCAATCTTATTGTGTATGGTTTTCAATTAGCTTGTGAGTATAATGCATGATTAATATTAACTTCAAATTACCATTTGCTGAAAATCCACAATCGCCTGATCAATGATCTCAGATTGAAACTTGCCAAATCGTCGTAGGTGTTCTATAGACAATCGGAGTTTTCGTCAAATTGCCAACTTGCATTGAGAGCAAGGACATGGGACACACTGATTAAGATACGTCTCGCGATCTTGAACAATAAGACCTTCTTCGTTTTCCATCTTATCCACATTACAGCAAACGAGGCTTAAATGGATAGCTTTATGGAGATGTACGTCAAGTTGCAAGTTGACCATAAATCTTGCATTGTACATAGTAGTTGAGAGATTTATTGATGTTATATCTCGGCCTTATATCATGCTCAAGGATTTGTTTGTCCCGGTAGATAATTATTCGTTATTGTAAAAAACTGCACTAGAGGGCTTTGAGTATAAGTAATCCAGTTATGAGCATCATTGAGGATCTCTTAGTCTAATAATAAATCAGTCTCAACAAAAAGCATCTTAGAAATGTGGTTTTTTTGTCCTAGGATCGCGTATTAAAATTAATGCCATCTATGAAATTTATCAACTATAGTAATAAAATTTATTTCAATCAATTCTACTCATAGTCATAAGACCTGAGAGAAAATATCCTATACTCAATTTAAGGGATTCTTCTTCTATAACAATACTTTTGGGTTCATTTTGATGAAGTACCATAATGACCATTAGCTAGGGTATCATTTTCTTTTAGTCCTTCCGTTGACTAGTTGGCATGATTTCTAATTTGTTATGCCTATAAAGTTAATACAAAAACAATGAATTATGCATATCACAATTAGATCCCCTACTTGGACATTATGAAGGACATGACCAATTTTAAGCCATCTTAAAGAGTCACCAATGTACGTGGCCCATGGCAAAGCACATTGCATACCATTATCGATAAGTCTATTATCATGTATCTTAAATCTCCTAATTAGACTTTATAAATGGTATGACTAATTTTTAGCCCCCTTAAGGAGTTGATGTAATGGTACCCATAAAAAAAGTAAAGTGGATACCATTACCATAATCATGGATATGCTATCATTCCAATATATGTTATCTTTCTCTTTCTCTCCCTCTCCCTCCCTCTCTTTCTCTTTCTCTCGTATTTCCTCTCCCTCTCACAATATATCTTAACACTCTCCAAAAGCAAAAGGGAGAGGGAGAGAGAGAATGCACTCTCCCTCCCTCTCGCTCTCTTTCTCTTTCTCTCCCTCTCTCATTTCCTTCCCCTCCCTCTCCCTCTCTTTCTCTCCCTCTCTCTCCCTCTCCCTCTCCCTCTCTTTCTCTCTTTCTCTCTCATTTCCTCTCCTAAACAAGCAAAAAATAAAGTGATTTAAACATTAAACAAGCAAAAGGGAGAGGGAGAGAGAGAATGCACTCTCCCTCCCTCTCCCTCTCCCTCTCCCTCTCTTTCTCTTTCTCTCACTCTCTCATTTCCTTCCCCTCCCTCTCCCTCTCCCTCTCTTTCTCTCCCTCTCTTTCTCTCTTTCTCTCTCATTTCCTCTCCTAAACAAGCAAAAAATAAAGTGATTTAAACATTAAACAAGCAAAAGGGAGAGGGAGAGAGAGAATGGACTCTCCCTCCCTCTCCCTCTCCCTCTCTTTCTCTTTCTCTCCCTCTCTCATTTTCTCCCCCTCCCTCTCCCTCTCCCTCTCTTTCTCTTTCTCTTTCTCTTTCTCTTTCTCTTTCTCTTTCTCTTTCTCTCCCTCTCTCTCCCTCTCCCTCTCCCTCTCTTTCTCTCTTATTCTCTCATTTCTTCTCCAAACAAGCAAAAAAGAAAGTGATTTAGACATTAAACAAGCAAAAGGGAGAGGGAGAGAGAGAATGCACTCTCCCTCCCTCTCCCTCTCCCTCTCCCTCTCCCTCTCCCTCTCTTTCTCTTTCTCTCCCTCTCTCATTTCCTCCCCCTCCCTCTCCCTCTCCCTCTCCCTCTCTTTCTCTTTCTCTCCCTCTCTCTACCTCTCCCTCTCTTTCTCTCTCATTTCCTCTCCTAAACAAGCAAAAGAGAAAGTGATTTAAATCTTAAACAAGCAAAAGAAAGAGAGAGGGAGACTCACCGATGAGATATGGCGAGTGTGGGGCGTCTCCTCTTTGCGATGAAGGCTCCTCCTCTCCTTCGCGAACAACGGTGGTGGCGGCGGCGGCAAGTCTTTTTCCTCTCCTTCTCTCACGACGGTCGCTCTCTCCCTCGCTCTCGCTCTCAAAACTCACAAGCCGCAAGCACGAAATGAAAACCGCGCTCGGTTTCGGCCGCTTTTTTTCCCTGTGGAGCGTCGCTATTTGCGTCGCTAAATAGCGATGCTAATAGCGATGCCAATAGCGACGCCGCTATCCGCCGTCGCTAATCAGTGTCGCTACTAGCTCAAATCCTTGTAGTGCAGATAGTGCTAGCTGCGGGAAAGAAACCCTCCTAGGAAGACCCTTCAAAAGGGCGACCAAGTGTGAGGCCGACTATGTAGCACAGAGGATACACCTGACACTATCGAGTGTGAGGATAGTCATAACCTTTAGCAAGGGTGACCTCATCGAACCTCGAGGGAAAGGCAAGCAAGGTGCTGACATAATAGTCAAGCATGCTAAGGAGAGCAAGGACTTGTTGGAAGAGTTAATACAAGCACAGGTCGAACAACAAGAACCAGTGAGTGAGGCCATGCCGGAAACAAGAAGGTCAGGAGACAATGCCAAGGACAACCTTTGGACTTACAAATATCATAGAAGACCCCAAAAGAAGCCCAAGCCTTATAGACGAAGGCATCGATGGAGAGTCAGCACAACACTGCGATGGATATCCAAAGCGTTGCTATGTGCTCAAGGGTATTATGCAGGCAACCGATGGATTTGGGTACCCAAAACCCCCTGTTAAACCTCTTTTGTCGACTGAATGCCAGGACGTATCAAGAGCAAAGAAGCATAGGAGGAGATCTAAACGAAAAACCAAGCCCCAAGTCAAAAATAGTGGAGTGACCGAGCCCCTCATGGTCAAAATCAAGAAACCCAACGGGACCAATTGGAGGGTAGATCCTCAGCCTAGTGTGCTTGACAAGCAGACATCAGATGTAATCGTTGAGGATACGCAAAAGCCACGTGCCCAAGGAGCCTTTGATTCCCCAAGAGGATAGCAGGCATCATAGGCACAACATTGCTCATGGCAAGGTTAAATGCTCAACAAAGCAAATAGCAAAATCATCTAATAGCCATGAGCAAATCTCCAAGCCGGTGTCAAATCCACTTAGGAGTCCCAAGTCTCCTACACCCTCTTCCCTAAACGAACACAGGAAGAACAACACTCGTCAAGTGCGGCTACTCAATCCCAATCTCGACCTACATCAAAGCTTCCAAATGTCCAAGAGGCAAGACACGACACCACCCTTAGCTCTCAACCTAAGGATGTGCCTGTGCAACCCACCGT
Source organism: Lygodium microphyllum (assembly GCF_053477565.2). Lineage (NCBI taxonomy): Eukaryota > Viridiplantae > Streptophyta > Polypodiopsida > Schizaeales > Lygodiaceae > Lygodium > Lygodium microphyllum. The sequence continues at coordinate 11,731,625 of NC_141147.1, read as the reverse complement.
GGCTAGATCAATGGATACTCAACTTACACAAGTGAATGTGCAAAGGGAAACAAAAGGCACGACCACTTCTGATTTGCCTAAGGACTTGACACCATAGTCTACCAATGGTAGCCAGTCCACTGAACTAGCCACCACTACTTCCAATCAGGGACCACAGCAGTCACAATCTTTGGCCGTGACAACACCCCTTGCAGAACGTGTCCTTAGTGGTTTACCTATGGAGGAGGTGTCACAACCAACTTCATTAACAACTCAAGCCCTTCCTAAGCACCTAAAGTCTAGGCTTGAGGAGAAACCTCTCAAAGATGTGGTCAAGGAGGTGGCGCATCGAACCACTCAACCTGACAAGGCCATTCCGCAGGCCATGACTAGGTCCCATGAGGACACACTAGAGAAGGGAAATGCTAAGGCCCAACCAAGCACATCAGCGGTCGACCTAGCCCAAGGTCCTGAACCATTAGATACACCTGCGCTGACCAAGAAAAAGAGGAGAAAACAACGAAAACAACAACAGTTGCAGGTGGATGTGGACCCCAAGAACGTTGAGACCAAGAGCGCTGGAGAGCTAGGGAATAAAGCATCAAGTCCATCCACTAGTGAGTCCATTGATGTCTCTCCTAATAGCGGTGAAACCTCAGACATATCCGTGTGCTCTGAAAAATCAAAGCAGTTGTTGCCATCAACAGTTGCTTTCAACACTCAATCCACCGACAATAGAACTCACATCGACCAATCACGAGTGGATACAACACTGTCATGACGGGATGACGAATTCACACCAGTCATACCCAAGGAGAACCATAATGCAATAATGAAGCCTCAAGAGAAACATGGAAACCCCAAGAGCATGAGCAATCCTAGCATTTACCAATCTTGCTCAATTAGACCTGAACCCCCAGCTATGCTAAAGCCTAGAAAAACTCTTAGAACCTTGCATGAGATGGCAACCGAGCAAGCCCTCGTTGAACATAGAAGTATCGCAGAATGCTTAGCTAAGTTGAATGCTAAGCTCAAGGTGTTTGCACGAGTCTACGTCCTTGCTAACGTGGGCACAATCCCCAAGGAGCAACTTAGAGATTACTTGCCCTTTCCTCTATCTTGGGAAGAGCAAGAACATCTTAACGAGCACTACGACAGGCTCCTGCACGAACGCATGCGACTCATCTCTGACGAGGAGGCTGACAAACTGCGCTTAACCGTCACGTTCAATGAAGTGCTCTACCGACCGAATCTCGTAGACATAGAGAAACTAAAGCGATTGTCAGCAGGTCAGAGTCAATTTGAGCAGCGTTGGTGTGAAAACCGCGTTGCAATGGCCGAATTAGGGGCTCAAATCATGACAGTCTCTGAGGAGCGATTGGCCAAATGGCGGTCTCAAAGAGACCCAACCTATGTGGCACCAACTTCCCTTCGAGTACTAACTAACATTCGGGGTACGAACTTAGCTGGAACTAGCCTAGAGAGCCCTTTGATTGATAAGGTTCTCACTGAGGAGGAGCTACATGTTGCCAGTAGACTCGGACAAGGGTCCATGCTGCTTGTTGTGGCAAAATATCTATCGGTACTAAGTAAGCTACCACGAGTGCTGGATGCGTGTGCCATGCTCCAGTACAACCCCGAGTTCTACAATTGGTTCTTATCCTTGTGAAGCGACATGGATTCATAAATATATATATAAATAAACACTGATTTGTGTGTCACTGTGTATAAACAATATCAACACACAGAAGCAATGATAAGTCAAGCGCAGGGAGAAGAGTTGGTTCTGAGAGGCTAAGCTCCTCAAGTCCTCCTCTCATCATGCATTTAAAAGCCGTGTGACCATCCCCACCTCCAAGTGAAGGGCACGCAACCCACATTACCGCCATAGGAAGCCTTGACCAACAACTCTGATGGTGTAGACAGGGTGTAGTCCTTTTCTATACACCTTCTTCCCTTTCCGATCTATCCTTCCAAGGTTGAGCCCTGCCTAAATTCATGACCACAGCCGACGTAACTCGGCATGAGCCGAGATCTGCTAATGGCAGGAGGCTAAATATACATCACGGGGGCCATCCCTCTACAACAAGCACTGCATGCCCCACCCCTCCCCTTCTCGTCCTATGCGCTTGATAACCTGCACTATAATCCCTTACATATGAATGGTATTATCATGTAACAAATCCTAATCCTTGATTCGCATCTTACAGGGCTCCCCACGAGGAAAACATGGAGAACCAAGGTCAGGTAGCTTGCAAGGACGCTCTCCGCAGCCGACGGAAACATGCGCAGCACACGCCCCTCTGCCGGTGCGCTACGTGCCCACTCTTAAAAGGTACGCCAAGAAACGCGGCCCCAAGCAACACCGCCCCGAACACAGCCGAAGAATCCACGAGCTAGGGGAGTGGATGCTCAAGGAGACACACACAATGTGGCAACACCAGTGGCACAAACCCCCAACGTACGCTCGGGCACCAGGTGCCCACGAAGAGAAAAGGCGGCCCGGGACAGGGAAGAATTTAATGAACTGTTTAAAGACATTTTGGAAACGGTCGCGACCCGGGACTACACCATTCATGCCCCGGCCGACATGTTTCCTGCCCAACCTCACCGGAGCCCCGCACCAGCACTGCCTCGGTTGCCTAGCCAACCGAACTCACCCCGCCTAGTACCTATCGACTAAGCCCCTATGATGTACCAATAGCTTGACACGTCATCATGCCATAACTTTTTTCCTTTTGATGATTAAAGGGGCAGACTCCCCACTTGTACACACTTCCTTCACCTACCGTTAATGTATGCGACCTTAACAAGTAATGGGATAGGCATCATTGCATTCTGAAAAATTATGTATTAACATGATTGCATTGGTTTGATGTACTTAACCCAAGCGAGCATATACTCTCACGAAGTGACAAGTGGATGCAGAATGACACACGTCAATGTCTAGAAGCGTTTAATATCCAAGTCACCAGAAGACCACCAACCCCACAAAGAACCATTATGGAGGAAGTGACTGGAATACCAAGAAACAAAAGCCATGACAGAAACACCACTGGATGAGAACCCAAGGACACCTCTGCAGAAAAAGCACATATTGCAATTGAGCATGGCCAAAGCATAATCATCGATTACCTTCTCCTTCTTGGCCAAACTCCATGTTCGGGCAGGAGCCACGCTCTCAACAAGGGCGAACGTCTCTTCATCATCCAGGATTCAATTCGCAAGATGCTCTGCCCTTGTCCTTGCACAGCTCACTCCAAGTGCTACCTCAATTGTTCAATGTCTCACATGTTACAAAGAGGTTTGCAAAATCTCAAGTGTATCTCTTCATCTCAACAACCGTTCCTCTAGCATCAAGGCTGGTGACACAATCATCTCTGCAATATCAATTCTTCATAGCCTTTGAATCGCAACATTTCCCAATCCAAATGAAAGGCTAACAGTCTCAATGTATGGCATTGATTGTATTCACTTTTCCCACAAAAAAAAAAAAAAGACAAGAAAAAAAAAAGAAAGCAAGAAAGAAAGAAAGAAAGAAAAAAAACAACAACAACGCACACGATCACAGCACCACACCTAGAGGTCCTCAAATTAGGTATGCCCAGTGACCTTGGTCGGCTGGCTCCGTCCCTAATTCCCTAGCCCTTTGTACATCCCCCACAATTGCTCAGGGCACATTAAGGGCAGGACATACCTAGGGAGCTCGCCTCTAGACCTATCACCCTGAACCACTTGCACAATTCTTTTGCACTCATCTCAATGCCATTACAATCAACAGTGGTAAGCAAGGCATCAAAGACAATGGAAAGTACACCATACTTTTCAAACACTACAAGTAGCCACTAGCTACCAGAGGCTAAGACATCAAGGAGCTCAACTATGCTACATTGTCGTGACCAGACCATAATGATGTCTCAAGCAATCTTCAAGTGTACTCCCCGTCTTCATCGACAAATTTTTCCATCAACGTAGCCCCTTGCTTCACTGCCCATTGCTATACAAGGAACTAGGCTAACAGTCTTCTAACTAAGTAATATCTAATTACGCACGTGTACTCACTTAATATTCACACTATAACCTATACACGGTTTGGGTCCTCAAGTGCAGGACAATACTCTCAGCTTGCTTAGAGTTCGACCTGTCTCCCAAACTAATTGCACTATGTCTTGTGCACAATAGAGAAGACTAGCACTACCCTTAGGAAGAGACCACATGAGAGGTTTTCAATTGCAGGTGTTGAAGACTCCAACAAAAGTGTCGTTTGCTCTTCATTAACACCCAACTCTGAATGCTTATCCCTTACCATCCGACAAGCCCGCAAAGAATCGTCATGTGCAAAATCCCCAACAAACCAACACTTGTGCTAGCTATCAATGCAATCCCCACACAGAATAGCCCTACCACCAACTCCAACAACCTTCCACCAGCCACCTTGGCCACCAACAGGCCCCCAGGACCTTCTTCCACACCACCACCAACACTCCTCCACGAAAACCACAGGTGTTCTTGTCACCCACGTCTTCGATGCATGCTATAGCCTGCTACCTACGACGGTGAGTGTCATGGGACTAGCACTCGTCTAGGAGGGGGGTAATGTTAACCCTCAAACAAACGAAGGTGGAAAATCCGAAAAAGCTACAGCAGAAGACAAAGACAAAGGCCAAGGCAAAGAGAAACGGAAGACAAAGACGTACAAGGAGAAGAGTCCTAAATAAGGGAGAAAGGCGCACAAGGAAAAGCGCAAGTCAAAACTTTTGTAAAAAAGCGCAAGCGCATCATGGTTTAATTCAAGGAGCGTCGGGCTCTCACTCGTGCAATTTGTAAATGTAGATGGGCGGTGGAAAGGAAGCTAGGAAGATAGAAGGACAATGGAAAAAAGGGCCTAGGCTACGGCCGGCCATGTAAAAAGGGAAAATGGGATGACCGCCCAAAAGGGATCTAGGGTTTTGTATATAAAGTTGAAAAGTGAATGAGAAGCTCATTCTTGTGTGTGGCCAAAAGTAGCTCTCTTCTTCTTCTTCTTCTTCTTGTTCTTGCTTGCTTGAGCTTGTGCTTGAGAGAGGGAGTGTGAGAGTGGGAGGGAGTGAGTGTGTGAGGGTGAGGGACCAAGGAGGAGAAGCTCTCCATCTTCTCCTCTCTTCTTCTCTTCTCTTCTCTTCTCTTCTCTTGCTCGCGGCAATGGAGCTTGGAGCTTGGAGCGAGAGGATTGAGCTTGCTTGAAGCGTGCACTTGGATCATGGAGCTACTGGAGTGCGTGGGAGAGGAGGTAACTCGAACGGCACGGAGGTAAGCTCACTACACCTGTAGATATGGATGGCGCGTCGGTTATGTGAGAGGTAACCATTAGTGCTCAGCTTGGAACGCTTGAAACAATAAGCGGTCCGTGGGTCTTAGCGGTTGAGGGAATGCTTGAAACAATAAGCAGTCCGTGGGTCTTGGCGGTTGAGGGAAAGCTCCCACACTAGAATTGGCTCTCTTCATTAAGGCCACCATTGGACAAGCGAAGGACGGCGATATGCTCAGCAACGGAGGAGTAGTCAAGCCCCATTGTCAATTGGGTAGGTTGCTTGTAGGCAACAATCACCATCTCCATGGCATCAAGCGCAAAAATCAGGCACAGACAGGTGTCGTTTTCTTCATTCTCTCTCTCTCCACAATTTGTTGTAAAGTTTCATGTTGCATAAAATTTTAGGGGGCTCCCAAAAGGCACAACCTATTTGGCCCAAAGTTTGGCCACCCTTTCAAATCTTGCCCACATTTATTGGCCATTTCCTCGTCCGGCATCCGATTCGAGTGCTGTAAATTTCTGTGCATTCGACTTGACACCCTGCATTGACTGGCAACTCCTCAACAACCCGCATGGCAATCTGAAAAATTATCAAAAATCAACAACTGTCGCTCGGGCGCCTTTTAAAAGTCAACTTTCACTTGGTGCTTAAAATCATCCTAGTTGGAGCTGCCGCCTTCAATGTTGAATATTTTTCCCCTAAATTTTGGATTTTTTGGCAAATTTTAGGCACATCCCGAGCTCAAAAATCCACTCTCATTGGCGACCACGGGATAGGGCGACTCAGCCCGTCGAATTACCACAATAGATCTGCACAAAACAACCAAAGAAAGCATCAAGTTGATACACAATGCGCACCCTACCCCCTGACAAAACCAAGGCATGACATCCACAAGGAGTAGGCCTAGCATAATTTGATAGAAGGTCCGAAGCTAGTCACTAACCGACTGCACCGACACGGCCAAACTAAAAAGAACTATCAAAGAGGTCGCCCTAAGTGGTGGTCTTAACTACCTACCTAACTAGGGACAACACAACCAGGAGCTCCTACTAGGCGAGGACTCCTATAGCCTGATCAAGAAGTAGTGTCTTTTAGCACATTTCCTCTTTTAGGGTGTTTTATTTTTCCATACTCGGGCATGTAAAAAGGAGGGAGCTGAGTGTAGTGACCCAAGCAGAATAGGGCATCGGCCTCAGGTCCTGTCTTGGTACCCAAGAACCTACCAATCCCTCACAAGGCAACACTTAATCCTTTTTTTACACTCACTTTTATTTTCGCTCCAACCTTCCTTACTTTCTTCTTTTCCAGCAAGACGCCACCCCTAGGAAGACAAGGCATCGGCCCTGGGTCTGACATGTCCCTGGGAACCTACCAGGCCTTCGCAAGGCGATGATCAACTACTTATACATATAAAACAAATGAACACAAACTCCTCTCTTTCATTTCGAATCCAAGAGATATACCATGTTTCCTCACTTAACAGTCCCTTAGGAAACCAACCCTCTATCCTACGGCAAGGGATAACCTCACACTCTCAATCGTGGGTCAAATTCCTAGGAAAACAAGTGATATGCAGTCCAAGAGCTTTTCCATTGATACCATGAACTATGCATAGTGCATAATGTGAATGGTTTAGTGCACAAACAGAAGAAAATTAGCATTGTGCATCGTGTGAAACCAATCTTTTCATGATTTCCATGCTAGCGTTTATGTAATACAAAGAGAAAAGACACCGAGCCTTACGCTCATGCTGCCTTTCTCTTTATTTTAAAACAACATCCTATAAGCATGATGCAACACATAAAACAGATTTTAGTTTATATTTTGATGCTCAACCTCCCCTCTCACCCTACCATTTAATGTTTTGCATTCGTTGATAGGTGAAAGAGTCATTTTATGTGTGTTTCTTTACAAAGAAAGCGATAAACATGAACGGAAACATAGAAATGAGGGTAAACCGAGGCAACATCGTGCTTTACCACCATTATATGCTGCACAAATACACATGTAATTTTTTGGAATTTTCCTTTTATTGTTTTCTAATTTTCTCACATTTTAAAACCCATTTTTTGCTATTTTTCCTCTATTTTTTTCAATTAAAAATGACTAGAAATTAGGATTGATTGTGAGTTGTGGCCCTTAGGTTCCTTGACAGCAAAATTTAAGTTTTTGTTGGCATTATGTCTCACTTTTCCCATTTATTTTGCAAAAGCCCCATTTTTACCCCTTAAACGCATGTTTTTCGGGTTTTATGACATTAATTTCAGTCATATCACTTATGATTTTCTGGTTTTCAGATTATAAACTGTTGAAACTCATAGCAAACAACATCATAATCAATATTCAGCCCATGGGAACAATGTTTCATCAATCAAATAGCATAAAAACTCATTTTTTCTTCATAAAAATTGAAATACCGCTTAGATTTCGTGGTTCAGGATTTCAGTTTTGCTGCGAGACTTCGGGTCAGCCCTCATTCAATGTCCAGCATCTTCACAATCAGCAATCTTCATGTCTACATCGATCCGGAAGCAATCTGGTCCCAACCGGACAAGCTTTTCTTCATCATTCTTCATTTTCCTCTTGCATACAAGAACAACCCTTTAGGGGAGAGAGAGGGAGGAGAGAGAAAGACTAGAATTGGCTCTCTACATTTAGGCCACCATTGGACAAGCGAAGGATGGTGATATGCTCAGCAAGGGAGGAGTAGTCAAGCCCCATTGTCAGTTGGGTAGGTTGCTTGTAGGCCGCAATCACCATCTCCATGGCATCAAGCGCAAAAATTGGGTGCAGACAGGCGTCGTTTTCTTCATCCTCTCTCTCTCCACAATTTGTTGTAAAGTTTCATGTCGCATAAAATTTTAGGGGTCTTCCAAAAGGCACAACCTATTTGGCCCAAAGTTTGGCCACCCTTTCAAATCTTGCCCATTTGTTGGCCATTTCCTCGTCCGACATCCGATTCGAGTGCTGTAAATTTTTGCGCGTCCGGCTTGACATCCCACATTGACTGGCAACTCTTGAGCACCCAGATGGCAGTCTAAAAAATTATCAAAAATCAACAAGTGTCGCTCGGGCGCCTTTTAAAAGTCGTCTTTCACTTTGTGCTTAAAATCGTCCTAGCTGGAGCCGCCGCCTTCAATGTTGAATATTTTTCCCCTAAATTTTGGATTTTTTGGCAAATTTTAGGCACATCCCTGGCTCAAAACTCTGCTCTCACATTTCCAAAATATCCTACGTGCCCTTAATTTCTAGGCACTGGAGGTGTCCCTTGGGTTGGCATACCTCTCAGCATAAATGGTCTATTAAGTCACATTTTGACTATCCATGTAATTATACTTTGCTTGCATCTGGGCTACTTTTTGTCATAAATGAGTTTTCTTAACCAAAAATGGATCCTCCACATGATTATTTCTCAAGAAAAATCCACAAAACAAATTTTGTGGCTAATCAGGAACCACTCTTCTACTTGGTGTGGGGCATCTTTTTGTTAAATGCTCCAAACCATGATATTTTCCACACTAGGTGTTGGACCTTGGTGGGGTGGGATTTTATTGACTAGATGCTTCAGTTGATCTTGTTGCACTAGGACACTGGCTAAAATTATAGACTTCCTTCACATTGGGGTTCACTTCAACTAAAATCTCTTTCTTCATGTCTGCCAAAGATTTGGCTATTAGCTCAACCACCGTAAATTCATCTAGACTCCATCTTGTAGATGCTATGATTGTCGATGGGGATGGATATATTGGGGGTGCCAGATATGGATTTAATCATGAATATGGCATTAATGATGGTGTCACATCCGCACTCGTCATATATGCAGGTTGAGAGGCAATTAGAGCTCCTACATATGGTGTACTAGTTGCCACGGAGGACGGCAATCCAGGGTTATTGTATAACCCCTTCCTCCTCAAGTACCCTAATTGCACTTCCTCCCACCATCATGCTTCTGTCTTTGCATCAACCAAAGTAGTTAGTCGTTAAGGCTTACATGTTCCCTAACAATTTCTTGTAGTCCCTCAATAAATTTTCAGTTTGCATATCCTCGAAGGAGTAGTTTGTCCCACCTTTCTAATTAATTTTTCCATCTTTTCAATGTAATATTCCAAAATTTTTCTTAGGTTTTGCACTAAATAATCAAACTCTAACTTGAAACAATCTTGAAACCCCTTGCTACCTAAACATAGTTAAGAATGTACCTCTTAACACTCTATAAGTCATCCTTGTGGCAACATGAAGGTTACCATACCATAAGGTTTCTTCATCATTCAAAGTTGCTAGGAATATGTGAATTTTCTCATTGTCATCAATAATCTCATTCCCTATACACATCACTTCAAACCATTGGACATGCATGTCAAGATCGTCATCTCAACAATGAGAATATTGTGTGAAATTTGTAAGTTACACGGGTGCTCTCACAACCATATATAACACTCTTAGCACTTCTTCTAGATTCTACGAAGACCCCAATATTCTGAAAGATTATATATACTATGGGCCTATATCGTACAATCAATGAAATCTTCATCTATCCTATATCCTACCATTTCAGTGAAAAAGTAATCAAAACCCGTGAAATCATCATTGTTACATCCCTCTCCTTTTGTGTCACTCATCTTTCTTCTCACTAGCAGTTGACCCCTTCTTCAAGCTACCCTTATTAGTACCACCACTCATTCCCTCCGAGGTTTTGCTTGCCTCTTCCAATCATAATCTAACTCAATTTCAATAAAGGATGGCTCTCTAGTCACTTTTCTGATTTCTAGTGACAAATTTAGCCCACCTTGCAAAGTATTTTGTAGCTTAGCATTCAATTATTCTAATTGCCCCACTATTTAATCATTTTCCTTTTTTAATCTTCTTTTGGCTCTCTCTTAATGTGCTAACTTCTAGCTTTCACACATTCAGTCTGGTGCATGATTGCTTTCTCTACTATGTACATCCTCCTATTACTCTCTATTGTAAGAGACCTTGTTTGTGTAAACTCAATCTCCAAATAATGTCAGGTAATTCTTTATCCTTAGCCCCTTAAGTTATATCATCATTAAGCTTTTCTACTAAACCTAAAATTTCAACCACTTTTCGTGCTTCATTTGTATCAAATGTTATGTTGACTCCCTTCATTATTACTGCCCCACTGAGACATGTGAGCCTAGTCTATTCTCCTAAAAGACTTATATGCTTCAACTCTAGAAAACCAATTATAATGGTGGTTCACACTAATGGTATTAAGTTGAATTTCATCAACTAACTTAAAATGTGATGCTAACAGGACAATCCATTTTGCTTCATATTAAAACATCAAATTTCAAGTGCATGATTACTCAATATCAACCCACAGTTGAGATCCAAAGTGTTTGTGCCCATCCACTAACTTGGTATCCCCTGCTTTATCTATGATAATGCATTAAATATCATGTGGCCGTTCAAGAAATAAGCCTTGTAAGAAAGCTACGTTATAATGGCTCATCAGAGTCTCGTTTTCTTAGATCGATAATTATTTTTCTTAATTTCAAAATAACTAATTAAGTGGGTATTAATAACAAAGGGGGTCAATGTAACATTTGGCCCCTTCTTTCGAGATATTGAAATTTAGAAGAAGTTCAATTTCAGGTAATCAAAAGATCTTATAGATCTTCCCTCCACAGTTTATTCCTTTTTAGTGTGTCATCTTTATCTTAAAATTTATTTTCTTTTTAGTTTATACTTAAATTAGTAAAATAGCTAATATCACCCTCTCTTCTCCTTAATTAACACACTTGCCCCTTCTGGGAAAAAATGTACCAAAAATGATGGCCCCCCTAAGAAGCCCCCAAATAAACTGGCAAGATGACTATATGTTTAGTCATTGTGTTAACTAAGGATTGTAAGGGGAGTTATACACTCTCTTCAGTGGTCACAAAATTTTTAATGTAAACCAAGCAAGGGTTTTATGTTTGATTGAATGCAAAAGATTGTTTTGTAGAAGACTTTAATGATAAATGTAAGTTGGTCACAAAAGAAAGAAGATTTGGTTGCAGGTTACCTTAGATGATGCTGAAATTCTTGCTATTAATGTTGCTATGTATGCTAAATGCAAAGGAGTGGTTATATACATTGAAATATAGCACAAACGTATTGGACATGAAAATGTGCAAAGGCTGAAATTAATATAGTCCAAAGGATTGGTTACAAGGTTGCTTGCTTTTAGAGTTAGAGAATTTCATAAAGTATGTGAAGCATATCAGTTTGGTAAGTAGGCAAAGCAACCTTTTTTGCATGACAGAGATGTGAGTAGAAATATACTTGATGTTGTGCATACAGATATTTGGGAGGCTACACACAACATATCTCTTAGTGGCAGTAAATATTTTGTTATGTTTATTACTGATTATTCAAGGAAGCTATGGATATATTTCATGAAGAAAAAGAGTGATGTATTTGAGCACTTCAAAACTTTCAAGGCTATTGTTGAAACAACAATAGGCTTGAAATTTAAGTGCTTGAGATCAGATGGAGGGGGAGAGAATCTCTCTAATGAGTTTAATGACTTTTTGAGGCCTTATGGAATAAAGAGATAGTTTACTTGTAGGTATATTCCATAGTAAATTAGGGTTTGAGAAAGAAAAAATAGGCATAGTATAGAAGTTATGCATGCATTGATGTGGCCGAAAAGAATATGCCAAAACATTTTTAGTTTGAAGCTATTCATATTGCAGTCTATATTATGAATAAATCTCCTATAGCTCCAATTCATGGGATGAGCCCGGAAGAACACTTTACAAGAAAAAAGTGCGATGCATCACACTTGAAAGCATTTGGTTGTATTCATGTGCGAGATGAGCTATGAAAGAAGCTTGATCTAAAGGCTAAAAATATATATTTATTAGATGCTCTTTAGAGAAAAAAGGGCATGTTGTTATAACCCTATCATAGATGAGTTTAGAGTGAGTAGGGATGTTATTTTTTATGAGATGAATAGTTAGTATGTATCTAGTGGTGATGCATTGGATGATGATAATGATCATGATAGTTATGTGCAAAAAGAAAAGCAAGAATGATGGAGACATAGTGGACTAGAAACACCATCTAGTACTCTATCTACAATTAGTCCTTTACTTGGGAGACTAAGGAGTAGCCCCATATCTTTAGGTACATCTGCAAGTGTTACAAGTAAAGACAAAGAGAAGAATAGAGTATCGAATATAGGTAAAGACAAAGAGAAGAATAGAGTATCGGATACAGGTAAAGAAAAAGAGAAGAATAGAGCATCAGATGGTAATGATGCATCTACCAGTCAGTTGGAATTCGATGGAGATTCTAGTGGTTTAGAGAGTTTTGTTAAAGACTTGGTGTTCCTTCAGCTAGGAGACTAGGTGTATAGAGAGCACATGGTAATGTAGAGGCTCCACTAAGTGATCCAATGATACGCAGTTCTAGCAGGGTTAGATGATACCCTATTAAAATATATATTTTTGAACGTTATGTAGCTCACAATTACAGATGATTATGGAATCTGGTACCTTTTCCTAAGGGTAAGAAAGCTATAGGCTATATATAAGTGGATTTACAAAATTAAGCATAATGTAAATGGTTTTGTTAGCATGTATAAGGCTAGGTTGGTTACAAAAGTTAATGCTCAAACATATGGTATAGATTATGAAGAGACATTCAATTTAGTTGTTAAGTGACATTGGGATTGCTGAAGTTAAGGATTTTTTTAAAATGAAGTTTGAGATGAAGAAGTTAGGTGAGCTAAGGTACTTTCTTGTTATTGAGGTGATTAGATGTGATTATGGTATATGGCTATCACAAAGGCAATATGGCTTGGATATGTTATCCAAGTATGGTATGATAGCATGTAAGCCTCTTTCACTGCCATTGGAGAAAAATATAAATTTGAGTGCTAATATTAGGGATGAGATCGAAGACCCTACTATGTTTAGGAGAATAGTAGGGAGTCTAATTACATGACTATCATAAGACCAAATTTGAGTTATAATGTTGTCCTTGTCAATCATTTTATATAGATGCCTAGAAATTCTCATTTGGATGCATTTAGATTCATATTGAGGTATATGAAATCCACTGTGCATTATGGAATTTTTTATTAGGTAAGGATATACATGTGTTTGAATACACAAATGCAGTTTGGGCTGATAGGATTCGACAACAGAAGATCTATCAACGGATTCATGTTTTCCCTTGGTATGCAATAGTTACATGGAGCAAACAAAACTAACCTACAATTGCTTTATTGACGAGTACAGAGGTTGAGTATAGAGGTGTTTCTATGGTAGCATGTAAGGTGCTATGACTGCAAAAGTTATTGGGTAACTTGGATGTGCAGGGAGACAATCCATTTGTCATTCACTGTGACAACACAAGCAGCATACACCTAGCTAGGAATCCAATGTTCCATGCTAGGATAAAACACATTGATGTGTATTACCACTTTGTAAGAGAAAAGATAATTGTAGGAAGGATTAACTTGGTAATACGTCAACACACAAGATCAGATAGTTGACATTTTCACAAAGGCATTGGGTGCAAAGAAGCTTCAAAAGTTTTGAAGCTTACTTGGATTTTCAAATATATAGTTGAGCTTGAGGGGGAGTATTGAGATGGAAAACTCAACACATTTGGACATTGATGATGGATTTCCTAGCTAGATGGGTCCGTATGTCTATAGTTAGTATGTCTGTGGTGGTCATTATGATCCTCACATAGCTATTGACATTTTACATAGTATATTTAGTTTGTTGTACCTACCTACAACAACTGACATAGTTATAGCATGAGTTGATTGGTATAGTTGGTTATGTATTGTTTGACTCAGTAGGCCACTTTCCTTTATGTTGTATCTTATTTATAATTTGTGTATATTATATTATATATGGAAGAAGAAGAAAAGAAACAAGCAAGAAAATGTTTTGACCTCCATCTCTCTTCTTGTGTTCTTGAGTGAGCTTCCTCGTGTGTATGGTGTGTGTTTGGTGCAATAGCTCAAGGAAGACCCCCCACCATGTGATTCTTAATAGTCCGTGACCAAGAAATGCCAAGCCTCCTACAAAGCTTTGAAAAAGGCTTTAATGTGAGCGTACCCATCTTAAGAGTCTTGAACTAGACAATCACATTCCATGTACATATAGATGCTTTTAAGATTACAATTGGAGTTGTATTGTGCAAGCTCTATGAACATAATATGGATTTTCTAGTGATTTTTACTAGTTGACAAATCATTGAGACTAAGATAAGTTACTCGACTATGGAAAGAGAAGGAATAGTAATGGTTTATAATGTTATTTAAAAATTTAGACACTATCTCCTTGCCACTCCCTGCACATTCTTTGTAGCCCATAAGACACACTTATACCTTAAGCTAAGGGAAATGGATCCATTATGATTGGGGCAACAAAGACCCATCCCATTTGTATCTTGATACCCCTGAAATCATCGGAGACTGTCGAGAATTTAAAGCACAGAAGTAGCCCAGGAGCTGTAAAGGTGGTTGTTTTGGTGGAGAATGTGTAGATCATAAATCAAGGAGCTGGAGTTCTCCTAGCTAGATTTTGATACCGAAAATCCAATGCAAGTGTCTCCATCAATTGGAGCCGATTTGGCCCCCCATTTAATGGCCACAAGGTATGATATTACAAATCAGCTACTTGATCTAGAAGCCTTTAAGCGAGCAATGGAGACTAAGGTAACAGTATTTATGCCAAGAAGTAGCCCATCCAATAAAATCTCAAATCTGAGTTTGTTTGGGCCTTTGATTTTAAGTAAACCACTTTTATTGAAAGTGTGAATGGCTAGGGAATGAACTAGATATTTGAGAGAGAATGATTTGCCTAATTAAAGAGAGGATTTGGATCAAGAAATCAAATGTGAAGGGGTGCATTTTTTTGGCACACCCTCTCATGGTAAAAAAAGGGGTTTTTGTAATTGATCAAATTAGAAGGAGAAACCTTGGGTATGAGATGTAGGGATTCTTCACCCTCCATTACTTCAAAAACCAAGAAAAATGACACATTCTTTGAAGAGATCTAAATCTAGTATTCCTCTCTCCTCTTTCTCTCACCATAATTGTTGCTCGTATGAGCTAAGAGGATAAGGGGGAATGGGTGCCCGATATCGTGGCAAGATGCAAGGAAGGGAGTGAAGAAAAGTGAAGGTGGTCGGTAATGGCCATGTGATGATATCAGTGGCTCTATTTTTTCAAAAACACAATGCATCATGTATGCTTGAGTTAGTGTACGTACCGATTCATTATATATTATATCGTATCTCGTGTCTATTGTGAAAAATGGATGAATATGCTTCAGTTATGTTTGTCAATGTTTGAAATCATTAAAAACTCAATTACTTTTAGTTGTTTATATTAAAAATATTAAAACTTTGAAATTCGAGATGTAAGATTTAATGCAAAAATGAAGATTTTTTTGGGTTTTGAGGATTCAATGTTGTTCATATGGAATAATAGTTGATATGCTGATTGATCATAGTTTTATATTGCTCACATAAATCAAAATATGAAGAAAAATCAATAATTTATATTTAGATAAATGAAAAATCATAAAAAATAGTATTCTTAAATAAAAATATATTTAAAAACTAGTTCTAATACTAAATATTATAAAAAATTAAGAGTGTATATGAATATATAATAAGGATAAGGCATGAGGATTTGCCTTAGTCTACCTCCATTTATGTATGAAAAGTATATATTTACTACTTATTCACAAAAATGATGACAAAACTCTTTTACACTTATGCATGAAAGCAAAGCCTAAGAAGTAGGGAAAAAAGGAATGAAAAGAGATAAGATTTGAATAAGTTTTGATTTAATTGCATATTATGGCATATAGGCTTCGATTTATTTAAGTTTGAAGAGGAATATTAGCACATGTTTGCCTAGTACTGTTTCTTTACAACATAGCATAACCTTAGAGAAAAGAAATCATTAAAAGACTATTTTCACATAACACTTGGATGATTTATAGTTAAGATTGTTTGAGCACAATGAATTACACATGCTACATTTGCATTTAAGCATGGTATCGAAAAGAAAACTCTTTGATGCATAGTACTTGTATGAGACTTCTATGCCTGCTTGTGAGACCAATGTTGAGCGTGTGAGGTTCCTTTGTTGTAGGGTAACATGATGATCTTTAGGGAGACATTATGTGAGGCTAAAATATTTCTTAATCATTATATACTTCATTAGAGGATTTTCTCATGTTTGTTATTTATGTTGGAGATGTCACATCTTGGGGCCAATCCCTCATGTGTAGGAGAGCCATAGGAGTCATAGTAATTAGCTGGAGGTGCTCTATTTGTGTCTATAATGAGATGTGTATGGGTATGTTGGACTACAGTTTGAAACTTATACCTACAAAAGCATTAGTTAGATAACCCATTTCATATTATTCGGATACTCCTAGCTGCGAGGCCATGGGACTATTTGGAGTGTATAGGATCCCGACTAGAGCCCTAAAGCCAATATTGGGCCCATTTTTTGTCATGATAGCAAGTATTACATTTTTTCAAGAGTTCTAATAGGTGGTGATTTTTGAACCTTGGCCTCAACCTTGGTTAAGGACCTAATTAGTTAGCGTATGCCAAAAAGTATCGAGATAAATGCAATATGTCCTGATAAAAACCATCAAGCCAAGATTCAACATTAAGAAAGAGCTCAAAGGGCTAGACAGAGAGCAGAGATCCTTAGGAGGTATTCTACCAAGAGCAACAATCCAATATCACTAAGAATGAGAGATCTTATTGAACCACCAGATTAGTCTGTCAGGGGGATGAGAAAGCTTTAGTATTCCCCTATTCCCAAAAAGTGGCAGTGTAATCCCCTCAATACAAACCCCTAGATCATTATGATAGCACAACCAATTGTGATACCTATAGGAATGGTGGATTTACCAATGGTTTGTTTTCTCCTATCCATTTTTAATGTGTTAGTAGAGGAGGATGTGAAACTCCATATTAGTGAGTTTCAAAAGTTGATGTTTAATTACCAAATCCAAGACAAAGGACATCTTATAATGTTCTTTAATATGACTTTGAAAGGAAGAGCTGCGATGTGGTATCATGGCTTTGAAGTTGGAACCATGACTATGATAAATCTATTTTATGTGGCCCTTCAAAGAGAGTTTTCCCTTGAGAGAGGTGGTCAATATTGATTGCATTTTTTGAATGTAACATGTCAAGAGCCTCTGAGAATTCTGAAGGTTATGCAAGGAAATTAAACGATGTGTTTCAAAAATTGCAAGCCTCTATTCCCATTTCACATGTGCTGCCCAACTACAGTACTTTCTATATGGATCGGATTTCAACATCCAAGTGCAATGAGTATGTTTCTCTCACTAATATAGATACTACCATTATATGAGCAGAGGAGATAGAGTTGCGATTATAAGCAACCTATACATCTAGGGAAAATATCTATTCAACTTTAGACCCTAACAATAATATGGAATTAGCTTTAGCTAGTGGAGGTCAAGGTGCAGTTAATCCACCCATAACAAACCCTAATTCAAGAGGAGACATCATGAAAAATATACATATACTGCCAGCTCCTCCTATGATGCTATGCCAATGTCTAGCCAAATGGGCCGGTTAAATATCAGAAGCCAAATGTCGAATCCCAATGTAATGCCAATTAATCAACCACCAATACCTAACCAAGTAGTCAAACCATTGGGATGCCAGCCGTATGATTGTGATTATGAGTCTAGTATACTAAATATTCTTGGTAAAGTCGACATGATGAAGTATTATAGTGACATAATAACTAAACTATATAGACAAATAGTTGTAGATGTAAACTTCCTGAAGAAGAGGGTGGTCCATCAAGTTTTAGTTGTAAGTGGTGTGGTCGTTAGCACCTCCAACATAATTGCCCTAATGTGAAGTGTGATATATGTGGGAAGTCATGACATATGGCCAATACATGTTGAAATAGAGTTAGCTTGGTGTTGAGGGTTGATATGACTTCATTTTTTGGTTGATTTTGTTGTTTTTATGGATTGAATGGTTGATTTTTGATGGATTTTGAATTATGTTTGGTTGTTTGGGAAGTACTTGAGAGTGTTTTGGATGAGGTTGATTGGATTTGATAAGATCATGATGTTTTATAGTGGAGATATGATGTTTTGACATGGTCTGTTGATGTCCTCTTAGTATATGATTGGTTCTATTTGAGTCTATTGACCTTTTGTTTTGTTTTATTTTCCTTCTATATGAGGGGTTGGAATAATTATTGATAAAGTTAGAGAGTTTTTTTAATCTTATTGATTGATTCTTGATGGTTTTGAGTGATTTAAGTGACCTAAAGGCTTTCTGATGGCCTTCCGCATGGTTTTGTAAACCCTCTGTTGAGCTTCCGTAAGGCTTTTGTTTCTGTTCTGTTATGTTCTGTATGCCTATGTAAGAGCGATATGGGATGAATGTGTAGCTTGTGAAAGTTTTCCAATCTTTGGAAGAGATGAATATAAGTTCAAATTAGCTCAAAGAAGTGAAAGAAGTAGCTGCTAAAGACTTGAAGTAAGGATTGAAGTGACCGTGACACTGACAAGCTACGAAGAGACATTGTAGTGGCTCTGGTGACCTATCATATCAGACATACCTCTTGGGAGGGGTATCTGACATGACCTAAGAGGGGTTATGAATTATTATTCTTGATTATCTCATTGTACAATTGAGAGAGATTATGTATGAGAGAGTGTGTGAGAGATAGTCAAATTTATGCAAAACAATGTATCTATGAGTGAGAGATTGTGAGAGAGAAAGCTATGGAACCTTTGAAGAAGAATACTATGTGATGATTTCCATTCAAAGTGGTATATTCTCTTGTATTTTTTTGGTTTCTTGATGAATTCTATGAAGAATATGAAGAGTATAATCAATTTGGTTCAAGTTAAAGCTATGGGAGAATTGTTTCTATGAAGTTGCGTGAAGATTTCTAATTCCTAGTGTTCTTTTCCTTGTTGTGGTCATATCAAATATGAAAAATATGTTTTTTTATGATGCAAGATAGAATTTCTTGCAGTAGGTTCCCCATTTTCTTGGTGTTTCTCTTTGGGCTCCATGTTTTTGGTACGCAGCTAGAGAAGAGATTGCCATCAACAAGCATCTGAAGAAGCTAAAAATGAAGGAAATGGCACTGTTAAGAGGAGAAAATTTCAATGGATGCTTGCAATGTTCCTTCTACCATTGAAGAATTCAAGATTCTCATTTCCAAAGCCACTTTCTACAAGAAGTTCATCCCACAATGGCGGAAACATATTACCATCATGATGCAGGCTCTATGTGGTGGAGTATTTCCTCTCTCTGTTGAAGCAGCAAATA
Organism: Lygodium microphyllum; assembly: GCF_053477565.2. NCBI lineage: Eukaryota > Viridiplantae > Streptophyta > Polypodiopsida > Schizaeales > Lygodiaceae > Lygodium > Lygodium microphyllum. The sequence goes on along the minus strand of NC_141147.1, from coordinate 11,712,015 downwards.
TGTGCATCTTGGTGGCAAATTGTTTGGGAACAAACTGAAGTGCAGTAAATAGAGAGAATGATTGATCATCCATGGGAGATTTTGTAAAATTACACAGCGCAGCGAACAAAATCTGAGAAAGAGATAGAGATAAAGAGTACACAACAAATAAGAGGAGAATTAGAAAATTTCTTTAGCTCCAAACAATTGATACAGAGATGGCTTTGTCCACCCATGCACTTCCACAGTGAAGCTTAGATGGCGATCTAGACAGTAGATAGGTGAAGAGCTTAAGGCTAGCTGGAACAACTCTCACTAAGTGAAAGATAGATGATCGGTGGCTATGAAGGGGTTTACTTTTATAGCCTATGAAGGCGATTAGGTCGGCATGACTGACCTACCATATGAGCTTCCGCAGCCCTCAAACCCCAAAATAGGGGCCCCTTTTAACTCCCTTACCCCGCAACTTGATGCAATGTGCCTCGAGTTGCTACCAGCTTAACTACTCAGTCCAACCCATAGATTAGACCCACAATGGTCACCTTTTTGCCATCTGATCACATAAACCTCATCTGATATACAAGTTAAGACTCAACCAATGTCCGGGCTCACATTTGGCTTCTACTCATAATGGGGCCCTTACAACTTTGAGCACCATGGATCATTGGTGGCACCTTATGAGGGTGGGGCATTGAGCATATCTAACACCCCCCCTCAATGTCCACCCATAGGTGAACTATCTCCTCGGCCCAATGTCGAGTCTCTGAAGATGAACTTGAAGTAGATCCTTCGTAAGTGCTTTGGTGAAGATATCTGCTCCATTCTCCTTTGTTGGACAGTAGACCAGTTCCACTATCCCATTATCCATCAAATCACGCACATAGTGATACTAGATCTCTATATGTTTGGTGCGTGCATGAAACACTGGATTTTTGGCAATGGTGATGCAACTCTGATTGTTACATCTCAACACAGTTGATTCTTCATCATGCACTCCCATATGCCATAGGATCCTTCTCGACCATACTACTTCACATGCAGCAAAACAAGCTGCCTTATACTCTACTTCGGTAGAAGAAAATGCCACTGTCGGTTGCTTCTTACTAATCCAATAGAAAATTCCTGAACCTAAAGAGAAACAATAACCAGAAACTTTCCTGGAATCACTGTCTCCTACCTAATCTAAGTCACAATTCCCCACAAGAGAAGTTCTGGAACTGTATGTGATACCATAGTCAAGAGTTTCCTTCAAGTATTTGAGCACCCGCATCCCAGCCTTCCAATGACTCTCATGAGGTTTGTTTGAGAACCTGCTCAAAACACCAACAGCAAAACCGATATCTGGTCTTGTAATTCACAAGTAGATCTATAATATTTCCACACAATAAAAGTTAGTTGGTTAGTTCGAAAGTTAGTTAGTCAATTAATAAGTTAGTAAGATTACTAACTAAAGACTAACTAAGGTAAAAACTGACTAGCACTAATAGCTAATAATTTTCATTCAATTAAATATATATTTAAAAATTTTGAGAGGCATAAATCTGACATTTTTCTCGGATTGATAAGGACCGTAGCCACCCTTCACGGAAAGTACAATGTGAACGGGACTTATAAGCCATATCACTAGTATTAATGTGTATAGTTTGAATGGTCCAAAAATATTAGATTCTTTGGGGGGGGAACTATTAAATTTTAGGATATTATCCTAAAAAGATAGAACTAGAAGTCATTTAAAAGAAAAGACAAGTGATGTTTTAGTTAGTTTTGGAGATTTTATAAAAAGAGAAATAAAAAAAAGTGACTGGAAAAATCGTGTGCGCCGCGATCACAGTCTACAGACAGTAGACAGCACTTCGAACAAAGAAAAGAAGAAGGAGTGAACTAAGCGCTTTCTAATCAAGAGTGTTGGGGTTTTACCCCCCTTTTGAAGCCAATGAAACCATCAGATTTATTATCTAAGCATCATATCAGTGAGTCTTCTAAAAGCCCCTCCACTCTTATTCTCAGACTTATCCCCTCCTCTCTAATTCATTATAAATATGAGGCATGGGGAGGCACAAGAGAGCATAAGGAGACCCCAAAAGGCTGCAAGAGAGAGGGAGAGAGAGAGTATACCCCTCCAAGAGATTGTGAGAGAGAGCTTGAAAGAGAGAGAGAGAGAGAGAGAGAGAGAGAAGACTTACCCCGAGAGGCTGCACAATTTTCCTCTATCTTGATCCTCGATTTAACCATCTTCTCTTACGCTCTCCCATCTCAAATCTATTGCACCTTCTTAGTCTCTTGAGTCTACTTGCAAATGATGGCCTCCAAGCAAAGAATGTTGCGTGTAGAAGACAATCCTACAACAATAGAGCTTCGGGCGAAGGCATCACTGTCAATCCAATTGCGGTATCGGTTGTAAGTAATGTATTTTCAAATTGATAGATGCTTGTTTTAATGCTCACAAGAGATACATTAGGCTTTGTACCTTGTGGTGCTAGAATAGGTCATTGAAAATGATAAATCACATCTCAAATATTCAAAGATGAAGTTTGTGAAGTGCTTGTATCAAAGGGAGTTAAATTGCACCTAGTTGCTATGTGATGAATCCATGCATAGCATAAGCAACATATGGAGACTTGGCTGATAGGAAAGAAACCCTGACTTCAGGTCGGTCCTAAGTGGGAACGGCCGGATACTTCCACTTCGGGGCAAACTCGGGAAGACCTAGATCGCAAACCCTGTGACATTCCTTGCAAGTGCCAGGTGGTGCTTTCTAGACTCCCCTCCCAATCGGCTGCTAAGACATGTCCCACAAGTGGTCAAGCGGATACATTACAAGATCAAACTGTCGACCATCCTCCTATACCTCCCAATTTCTATCAGTATTGATGTATCCTCAATGGATAACTTTACATTCACCTCCATAGGTGTAGCTATCTCCTTGCACTCGGTCATGCCAAATTCCTTCAAGATCTCCCATGCATACTTCTTCTAAGAGATGAAGATCTTTCATGGCTCTTGCCAAACTTCAATTGCCAAACAATAGTGCAACAAGCCCAAGTCTGTCATTTCAAACTCAGAACTCAAAGCCTTTCGAGTTTGGTTGATCATATCTTCATAGTCACCTGTAATAAGAAGGTCGTCCACATATAGGACAATCACTATAGACTTTTCACCATCCCTGTAAACATATAAGCTAGCATCTGAGGCACATCTTTTGAAGTTTAAGCTTAAAAAGAACTTATCTATCCATTGGTACCATTCTTTGGGGGATTGTTTCAGCCCATACAATGCCTTCTTCACCTTACACACTTTGTTCTCAGAATGGGGGGTCTCAAACCCTGGTGGCTGAGCTACGTATACCTCCTCCTTGAGGTCACCATTTAAGAACGCTGACTTAACATCCATTTGGTAAACTAGCCACTACTTGTGGGCGGCAACTGCAAGTACTGTGCAAATAGTGGTCATTCTGGCAATTGGGAAAAATGACTCTTGAAAATCAAACCCTTTAACCTATGAAAATCCTTATGCAACTAGTCTAGCTTTGTACTTTTCTAAGATACCATCAGCCTTGTACTTTACCTTCCAAAGCCACTTGGTGCCAATAACCTTCCGCTTTGCTGGCCAATCCACTAGCTCCTAAGTGTCATTCTTCATTATGTTGTCATACTCAGCTTGCATAGCTACCTTCCATGCTAGAACTGCAAGTGTTTCTTCTAAGTTAGTTGGCTCCTTTACTTCTCTCGTAATCTCAGCCATCAAGGCCATATTGACTATGTGATCAAAAGCCATCCTTTGCTCCTCTATTCTCTAAGACCTCCTTGGTACGTCTGCCTTCTCCTCAACAGATGTGGGCATAGGACTATTTTGGTCATAGAGTTTCTTCACCCAACACGATAATG